>NC_064848.1:70461578-70766578 GCF_024139225.1 Suncus etruscus | reverse complement strand
TGTAAGTTTGATTATAAGTGAATTCTAAGTGCTTCATCACCTCTTAATCTTCTAACTAAATGTACTTCATTGTCAGCTTATAAGTCAGCATTAGAAAACTCATGGTCCGAGCTCTTAATTCTGTCCTTTCACAAGTTCAGGCCCTCAATGCATTCGTGGTGTTCCAAAGCTCTTATTTTATCTTCTTAATTCAATGCCAAACTCCTCTCAATATTTTAGTAGAGAGGCTGGAGCAGCTCGTGCTAGCCTAGGACAGACTGCAGTTCGATCCCTCAGCATCCCATATGGTCCCCCAAGCCAGGAGCAATTTCTGAGCGCATAGCCAGGAGTAACCCCTGAGCATCACCGGCTGTAGCTCCCTCAAAAAATATTTTAGTAGAACTTCTACCTAATAAGTAATATATTTCGATAGCAACACAAAATGTACTGACCTCTATACTAATAAGGGTGCTAAGAAAGGAGGCTTGCGTACCAAGAAAATTATCTTTGTGATATTGAACTCAAATACATACTTTTTTTAATGGAACTTTACTCTGCTTCATGTGGTTTCTGAAAGTATTCTTCAGTATTTGTCTCAGCATAACATTTTATTTTCCATATTCTTTAGGGGAGGCCTGAGGAACAAAAGTTTTGACATCTGATCTGATTCCTTACAAAACTGTTACTATTTTAATGATCTATTTGTCATTATTTTATTCATTTTTATTATTTTATTGTTACTATCAACAAAACATGTTCAAAAACCATTGGGGAATTATGTTCAATCAAGTAGATACATTTTACACATATACACACACAGAACACCTTTTCTACCCCACAGAGAGTAACTAATGAAAAATGTCACTTTTTTGGCAACAGTTATTCCTGATTGTGCATTGTCAGTCATTCTCCTGGGAAGTCATTCAAAATACTGTCATAGATTTTGTCATAAGGACTAAAACCCCTGAAAAACTCATATTTGTAAAATATTTTCTCTAGTTAGTACTTCCTTGTAATAGATCCACAGTCATGCACCCTTCTGGGATCTGAGAGCCAATGAAACACATCTCAAGAGCAAAACTTGTGGAAGGAGCTTTAGCTCCAAGTTCTACCCCTGTTACCCCTCTTACCAGGGGTGTCAGCATGTACACATTATTGAATTATTGCAGTGTTTTTCAATCTTGTGGAAATGACTACCCTCTTTTAATTAAGCCAACAAATGTCTAAGAACTTAATTCTAACTATTCACATACTCTTCCAAAAATACAGTAGGACATGTTTTTCAACTTAAGACAGACATTACCTGAAACAAAAATAAACAAAGATATCACAAGGATACTAGAGACCCAAGTGAAAATGAGTATAAATATCTTCTACATAATAATAGCAGACTAAATACAACAAAATAAACAGGATTGTATTCAGTAGGTATTAACTTATCCCAATAATGTAAGAGTGGGTTTAACATCTGAAAATTGGTTGATATAAAATATGATAGGAATATATTAAATATATTAAAGAGCAAAAACCACCCAGTCATCTCAGTAGCTGAAAAGAAAGCATTTGACAAAACCCAATACCCTTCCCTGATAAACAATACTAAATAAAACTACAAAAGATAAAGAGAAAATGTAATCTTCCTACACCACTGGTAGTAATGTAACCACCACTAAAAATATTTTTGGGAGAGTTTGTTTTGGCTTTTTTTGGGTGGTCACACCTGGTGGTGCTCAGGCATGACTGGCTCTGTACTCAGAAATCACTCCTGGCAGACTCAGGGGTCTACATCCATATGGGATGCTAAGGGTCAAACCCAGGTTGGCTACATGCAAGGCAAATGCCTTACCCACTGTGCTATCACTTCAGCCCCAACCATTAAAAATAGTTTGGAAGGACAGAGCAATAGGACAGTGAGTAGGATACTTCCCTGGTATGTGGCTTACCCAGGTTTGATTCCTCAGCACTTCATATGGTCCCCTGAGTCAGCTAGGAATGATCTCTGAGTGAAGAGTCAGGAGTAAGCCCTGAGCATTTCAGGGTGTGGCCCAAATGTTTAAAAAAGAAGAGTGTTTGGTACTTTTTTTTCCTAAAAGTTAAACAGAGTTACCATCTGATCTAATGATTCTACTCTGATGTATATCCCCAAAAGAAGAAAACCTTACATCTACACAAAACTTAAACAGGTACTCATAATAGCATTCATAATTAATAATAACCAAAATGTGGAAACATTTTGGAAACTTGTATAACAATTGATAAATAGGTAAATACAATGGAATATCATTCAACAGCAGAATGAAATGAAGTCTTTTTAAATTTGACTTAAAAATTATAAAGCATTGTGCTAGTGCCATAGGTACATCCGCCATGCAGACTACTATCTTGTTTTTCTTGATCTTTACATTATTCTCCCATTACTGGGGAAATCTCTCATGGTCCTAATAGTTTAAAAACATTTTGATAATCTCCCTTTGCCGTAAACTCTAGGTTTCTCATTGTGCCAACAGGATCAGCAGAGTGCAAAGGAAAGCAGTAAGTGCCATCCACAGCCTGCTCAGCTCCCATGATCTGGATCCACGCTGTGTCAAACCAGAAGTGAAGGTCAAAATTGCTGCCCTTTACCTACCTCTGGTTGGCATCGTTCTGGACGCTTTGCCGCAGCTGTATGATTTTACAGGTAGTTATGCCTTCTCTTTCCATCTCCAGATATCTTTCATTGAGTGGACCCCTGCCAGATACCTCACTTTTTAGCATTAGCTCTAGGTTTGATATGTTTGCGTTCTGCAGACCTTTTGGACATAAGCCTAATACTTTCTTTGTTTTTGTGATATCTCACGCTGTTTTGATTTGCATCTCCCTGATGATTAGTGATGTAGAGCACTTTTTCATGTGCCTTTTGGGCACCTGTATTTCTTCTTTGAGGGAATGTTTATTAATTTCTTCTCCCCATTATAAATGAACAAACAAGTCCTCAAAGAAGAACTACAAATGGCCAAAAGATACATGAAAAAAATCTTCCATGTCACTAATCATAACAAATCAAAACAATAATAAGATACCATCTCATGCCGTAGAGACTGGCACACATCGTAAAGAATAAAAACAATCAGTGCTGGGCTGAAGTGATAACACAGCAGTAAGGCATTTGCCTTGCACGCGGCCAACACAGGACAGACCCCAGTTTGAGTCCCAGAATTCTTATATGGTCTCTCGAGCCTGCCAGGAGTGACTCCTGAGCCAGAGCCTAGGAGTAACCCCTAAGCACTGCGTGTATGATCCAAAAACCAAAAAAAAGAACAATCATGTGCAGGTGGGGATGTATGGAGAACGGAACTCTTATTCCACTGCTGTGGAAAAGCCATTTAGTCTAGCCTTTATGGAAAACAATATGGGGATTCCTAAAAAAAAAAAAACCTGGACATTGTTCCAGTTATATTACTCCTAGAGTTATACCCCTAGGAATACAAAAACACAATACAAAAAGAGGCCTTCTTTATACGTATATTTTCATTGCAGTGCTCTTTGCAATAGCACAGAATCTGGAAACAACCCAGATGCCTGACAACAGATGAGTGGCTAAAAGAAACTGTGGTACATATACACAATGGAATACTTTGCAGCTATCAGGAAAAATGAAGTCATGAAATTTTCCTATACATGGATGGACATGGAAAGTATTATGCTGAGTGAAATAAGTCAAAGGGAGAGAGACAGACACAGAATAGTCTCACTCATCTATAGGATTTAAGAAAATAAAAAGACATTATTGTACTAATACCCAGAGCTAATAGAGATGAGGGTTGGAAGGACTAGCCATGATTCATGCAACACCACCAGAATGGTGAGTTCAGTTTGAGAAATAACTATACTGACAACTATCATGACAATGGCTTAGTGAGTGACAGATATAGAATGTCCTGCCTCGAATACATGAGGGAGTGGGGGAGTAGGGATTAGAGGCATTTGTGGTGGGAATGTTGCACTGGTGAAGGGAGGGTGTTCTTTTTTAATAACTGAAACCCCAACTACAAACATGTTTGTAATCATGGTGCTTAAATAAATATATTAATAAAAAATTCTTCTCCCTATATTTGAAGCTATATCCTGTGATGGTCAGGACTTAATCCTGGCTTTATGGGCAAGAGTCATTCCTGGCATTGCTCAGGAAAATCTATAGGGTACCATGATGGTTCCCAGGTTGACTATATGCAAGACAAGCATGTTACTCACTGTATTATGTTTATTTTATAAAGTATTTTGTTGTTGTTATTGGTATGGTATCAGGGATCGAACCCAAGACCCCACAGATGCAAGGCACATGCCTCTAGCATTGAATCATATCCCACCTCTATATTCTGTTATTTGTTTAAGTAAAAGAAATACTGCAGATGCTTACTTATTTAGAAATTATTTGTCTGTTTGCTGATTGATTTGTTCATTGTTTGGCTGATAGATTTTGATTAAAGACAGCCCACCACAAGAATGAGAGTCAATATGTTACCCCCTTTGATGATTGCTGCTCTTACACCTTGCTATCTTTGTGTTTTTGTGAATGTTTAAAGAAAGAAACAGACTCAAATAATGTTACAAAGAATAATACTGTCATGGTATCTTTGGAAAATCTATCATATCAGAAAAACTTTGTGTTTGGCATCAAATGGCCATTCTAAGGGTAGAAATTTCCTACTTAGCTCCAAGAAGAAAAGATAAATGGTCTAAATAACATTTGTGCATCTTTCAAATGTATTTGCACTGTGTAAAATGAACTAAGAAACGGAGAACAATTCTATACTCTTCTCCAAATAGAAGCATTTTGTCTGGTACCTGCAAAGATAATTTCATCTTCTTACTCTTTTCCACACAACAACACCCCTCCGTACTCATGCACACACAATATTTTGATCAATTGAGAGTAGTCTTTTGCTTTTCCCTCAATTCAAAGAAACTTGAGTTCCAAATTGTTTTGTAGAATTTAACTCAGTAATTCCTGAGTACAGAGCCAGAAGTAATCCCTGAGTATCTTCAGGTGTAACAAAAAAAAGACCAAAAAAAATAAATAAATAAATAAAATAAAAACAATAAAAACAAGAGATGTAATTCAAGCCTTCTGATGATTTCTAGAAATACACCTGAAAGATTTTAGAAATTTTTATTTGAAAATCTATAGCTTATTTGCTTATTTGTTCCCGAAACAGTGTCACACCCAGCTGTGCTCAGGTCTTACTCCTGGCCCTGCACTCAGGGACAACTCTTAGCAGTACTCAGGGAACCATATGTGGTGAAAGGGACCAAATATGAGTTATCTGTGAATAAGGCAAGGACTTACCCATCATACTAACTCAGAATTATTACCAAAAATATGTCATGAAAGTTTTGAAAATTTATTTGAAAATAAATTTATATTTATTTGTATTTATATTTATTGATTGAAAATAAATTTTCAAAACTTTCAAGACATATTTTTGGTAATAATTCTGAGTTAGTATGATGGGTAAGTCCTTGCCTTATTCACTTATAACTCATATTTGGTCCCTATCACCACATATGGTTCCCTGAGCACTGTTAAGAGTTGTCCCTGAGTGGTTAATAAAGGGGATAAATGTTTTGGCAGATTAGATTAGATTATCCCCTTTATTAACCTTCCTGTGCTTTTTTTCATAGATGATAAATAATGCTAAATGTCAGGTTCTAAATAACCATCCTCACTGTGACTAATAAATATCAGTCACTCAATGGATCATTGAGTGTTGGGTAGAGGATAACAGGAAAACATCATACTTCATAGCACTAAAGTTTTTAAAGACGATTATTTGGGGATGGGTATGCTCTGGAGTTCCAAAGGTTACCTGAGTGACCTGGTCTTCAAAGCCACACCCAGCAGTGCCCAGGGGTAAAGCTATGTGCAGATGTGTAAGGTGGGCACACATTTCCCCTTCTGTTGGTTAAATACAAGAAACCAGGTAGTTGTTGTTTAAAAAAAAAAAAAACTAATGATAAACTTTTCTATTGCAGCAGCAGACATTCGTGGTGGGAAAAATCGTTCCAGTGGCTCCGATGAAGAACAAGAAGGAAACTGTGCAATAAACCAGAATGTGGCTCTGGCCATAGCCGGGAATCATTTTAATCTGAAGACAAGTGGCCTTATGCTCTGTTCCTTGGTATACTGCCGCTCAGTCCTCCAATTTCATTTCCTTCTGTGTCTTTCTCCATTGCCTATTGGGCTTCCCATTATATTCACCAACAGAACTCAGCACCAAGCAGGTCAGGAAACTTCCGCCTTTTGTTTAATGCTAGAAGAAATCATCATTGCCCTGGAATGCTGAGGCGGAAGCTGATGCACAGTCAGGCACGGTTCTGGCAATAGCAAGAGACCCACAAATCAAATGTGGTACTCAGTGCAAGGTTCACAAAACCAAGGAAAGGGGACTTGGGAAACACTGAGATCACTGCTCAAGTGGCCAAGCAAAGGTTCCTACAGAAGCTCAGGGAAAAAAATTGAAGGGTCTGGCTATTTGTGTTGATCACGTAAGGTAAAAGATTTTAGATTTTTCAAAAGAAAGATTTAGATTTTCTAAAGTTCCCAGGAGTCTATGGAAAGCTGAATGTGTTCTTTTGTGGAGTATAGTCAGTCTAAAGGAGGGTTCCTTTGGGAACATACCTCTAATTAATTTGCAGTGGGTGTAGATCTGTTCCCTTGTGTGCTTTGAGGCTCCCTTTGCCAAGACAGCGCCTCAGCCTGCAGTACCGCCCCATCACCAGAGTTGGCATGCAGAGAGTGTGAGAGGAAAGAGAACAGATGCTTGAGATTTGCCATCACTCCTTCCATAGGCTGATCAATATTGCGTGCTTATCATACTGAAATATTCCTAATGTCTCCCACTTTTCAAGCACCCATCTTGCCAAAGGTAGCCTCTTGGGTGATGCATGCCTTTCACATTGCTGTTTGTCTTCCAGTGAGAAACTCAAAAGCCCAAAAAAAGTCACCTGAGGGAAGTTATAAAATTATAATATCATGTGTACACATGATATCCTCAGAAGAAGTCAAGTGAAAATACTTTCCTAGGCTTTGTTCTCCCCATTCTGGTGTGATTGTTCCCTGACATATTCAGAGTATGTTATCATGAGGTGACCGCTGCATTCCAATTCATATTAGTTTTGCCACATGACAGAGGGTACACCCACAGAATGTGCTAGATTGGATGCATAACAGAAAGTGTGCTCATCCCTGTGAAATGAACACATTTGGCCAAAATACTAAACCAAACAGCCTAGGACCCACACCCTAACCCCAGGAGAATATTGTGGTCAAAGTCCTATTACAGAAGTCTCTAATCAAATATAGATTTAACTGATATTCTGAGCCATCCATAGCACATTATACATTGACAAAGAAGCTAAATCTGTTATGTGTTATTTTTTTAATTTTTATCAAAACTATTTACAAATTTTGGGGGGTATAATACCCAGTGACACTCAGGGGTTACTCCTGGTTCTGTGCTCAGAAATCGCTCCTGGCAGGATAGGGAACCATATGGGATACCGGGGGTCGAACCCAGGTTTGTCCTGAGTTGGCAACATGCAAGGCAAAGGCCTATTGCTGTACTATCACTCCAGCCCCCAATCACTTACAATTTTAAAATACTATCCATCATGGCATTTTGTGTATACAACATCCCAGCACCACACCCACCAGAAGAACACCCATTCCCCCCCACCACTGTATCAGAGTTCCTCCCTCTCTCCCATTCCCCTGCTTCACTATCCCCATCCCACTTCTCACATCTCACTGCCCTGGTAAGCTCTGTTCTAAAGACTAGTTCTCAGATTCTATTGCTTTGACCATTTGTTGTTCCCTTACTGTGGTCTTTGATATCCCACATATGAGAGAGAGAGAGAGTTCTTTGTCTATCCCTCTCCTCTGGCTGACTTCAACATGATTCTCACTAGTTTCTTCCATGAAGTAGCAGGCAAATTGCATGATTTCATCTTCTATGAAACCATCCTCAAAAGTTATCTATTTCGGGGCCGGAGAGGTGGTGCTAGAGGTAAGGCATCTACCTTGCAAGCGCTAGCCTAGGATGGTCCGCTGTTCGATCCCCCAACATCCAATATGGTCCCCCAAGCCAGGGGCAATTTCTGAACATATAACCAGAAGTAACCCCTGAGTGTCAAAGGTTGTGGCCCCAAACACCAAAGCAAAAAGTTATCTGTTTCATTACTATGACTTGGTAACCTCTTCATAGTGTTGCCAAATCACTGGCTTAAAAGCTATGTAATTCTATTAATCTCTTTTAATTTTCCTCCTCCTTTGATCAACATAATGCTCTAATTCTATGCAAATTTCTTTTGGGTTACAGCTGAATATTATTTCTTTTTTTTTTTTTTTTTTGGTTTTTGGGCCACACCCTGTGACGCTCAGGGGTTACTCCTGGCTATGCGCTCAGAAGTTGCTCCTGGCTTCTTGGGGGACCATATGGGACGCCGGGGGATCGAACCGCGGTCCGTCCTAGGCTAGCGCAGGCAAGGCAGGCACCTTACCTCCAGCGCCACCGCCCGGCCCCTGAATATTATTTCTATATTCCATTTGCAAATATATTATAATAAGAAGCTAAATCTTAAACAGTCTGTATATTTCTAGAACCAGTCAGGGTTATGCTCAGTATCTAGCTTCAAGAGGAAATAGTTTGAGTACGTTAGCACTGAGATTGAAGGGGGTGGTACCACCCTGCTCCATGTCAGAGTTACACGGGTGGATATAATGGCCAAGTAAGTCCCTTTACCAAAAAACGTGGCTTCTCTCTTTTAAAGGCAGAGTTTCAGGGGATAGTTCCTCAGACAAGACTGCTCTCTTAAACTTGCATTCTTCCTGCTGCTCAGCCTCCTGCCTGTTTCCCTCTCCCAATTTACCTCTTTCCAGCCCTACAAGCAGTACAACATGCTTAATGCCGACACCACCCGAAACCTCATGATTTGCTTCCTTTGGATCATGAAAAATGCGGATCAGAGCCTCATCAGGAAGTGGATTGCTGACCTACCTTCAATGCAGCTCAACAGGATCTTAGACCTGCTCTTTATCTGTGTTTCCTGTTTTGAGTACAAAGTGAGTCTGGGATGGTGTGTGTCAACTGTTCTTCCCATCATTTCAATTCTTGTTTCTTCACTTATTTGGCTTTGTTTAGGCAATGAAGCCACTTTTGTTTGTTGTTTATTGTTTTGGGGCCACACTCAGCAATGCTCAAGAGTTACTCTACACTCAGGAACTACTCCTGGTAATACTTGGGGACCATATTGGATGCCAAGGATTGAACCTGGGTTGGCTGCATGCAAGGCAAACACCCTACATACTGTACTATCACTCTGGCCCCCATTTCTTATTCTTTTTTTTTGTTTGTTTTTTGTTTTTGTGGCCATACCCAGTGATGCTCAGGGGTTACTCCTGACTATATACTCAGAAATCACTCCTGGCTTGAAGGACCATATGGGATGTCGGGGATTGAACCCAGGTCTGTCCTGGGTCAGCCGCATGCCAGGCAAAAGCCCTATTGCTGTGCTACCACTCTGGCCCCTCATTCTTTATTCTTATCTCTGTGTTAAAATCCAGAATTGTTTGCAGTGTGAAAGAAGAGGACAGTCCCACAGGGATCAGATCTCTGCCTTCAGCGGGGAGAATTTCATCAGCCACAGCGGGATTGTAGCTCAGCCTGACTCTGAGGGATGTATTTGCAGGATTCTCTGCATGGACTGTTCTTCCCACACTCAATGTCTTTCTACCTGTATTCTGTGCAGGGGAAACAGAGCTCTGACAAAGTCAGCACTCAGGTGTTGCAGAAGTCCAGGGATGCCAAGGCCAGGTTGGAGGAGGCTTTGCTTCGTGGAGAAGGAGCTCGAGGGGAGATGATGCGACGGCGGATTGTAGGTATGTGGGGGGGGGGGCAGCTCCTACTTATTTCCTTCAGGAAAAATCATCCTTTGCATCCAGATATGGGCTTCCCATGAGAGAATTCACTGTTTCTTTCTCAAGACTTAGTTATCATTTCATAGGAGGAAGATTCTTTTGCTTAAAGGCCCCATCAGGGCCTCCTGAAAGGAGTTTAGGTTACTGGGTTACAATAGAGTTCAGATTTCTGGTATGGTTTCTTCTTGCTTTTTTGGTTTGGGGCCACACCCAGTAGTGTTCAGAGGTTATTTCTGGTTCTATACTCAGGAATTACTCCCAGTGGGCTCAGCAGATTCCAGGGATTGAACCCAAGTTAAGCCATGTGAAAGGAAAATGTTCTCCCCACTGTACTATTTTTCTGGCCTCAGGTTTCTAGCATTGATGTACAAAGTTACTGCCCACCCATGCCATAGAAGTGCCTATGATCCTCCCCTCATCCCTATGTTCATTCCAGTCCAATGCTCCTTCCCTCCCACTCCACCCTACCCTCATTCTTTGTAGATTGATGCTTATGGTTTTAGTATAGACTGCACCATTGAAGTGTTTGATAAACTTCACTTCTGTCCTCGTGTTACTTCCCAGAAGCCTATTTATTTTTCTCTCACCTTCCCTCCCCACTAATTTGGTCCTCACAGATCAATATTCTAGTATTGGAGGTTTATTATCTATTGTTATTGTCCCTACCCAGATATGTTTCTCTGTATGCCACAGATGACTGACACCATTCAGAATTTGCCCTTATTTCACTCAGCATGGTACCCTCCAGCTTCATCCAAGGTTCCACAAACTGCATGGCAACTTCATAGCACTCCATTGTGTAGATATGCCACCATGTCTCTTTTTATATTTTCGTGTTATTTTGGTTTGGTTTGGGGGCCATACCTAGAGATGCTCAGGAGTTATTCCTATCTCTCAGAAATTATGTATGGAAGTACTTGGAGAACCATATGGGATGTTGGGGATCAAACCTTGGGTAGGCAAGCACCCTACCCTCTGTAATATCTCTCTGGCTCCTGCCACAACTTCTTTACTTATTTATCTGTGTTGGCCACTGGGTTGCTACCACATCCTGGCTATTGTGTTTAAAGCCGCAATTAAGATAGTGTATAGTTACCTCTTTAAATTTAAATCAATGTTGTGCTGGGACAGGTAGCAGGGATAGATGGTTTAGAAGTGGGATAACTGGATCAAATCAGCACTCCATTTCTACTATTTTGAGAGATTTCCATTGTAGTATATGAAAAAGTTTCCATAAGATTATTCTTGGAATTGTTGTATATAAAAGTATTTCCTTAGGATTGTTCTGTGACTATTGCCCCACCTAGCCCTTCCAGGTGGGGGTGCTGTGGAGTTGGCAATAAATAGCTTGATGGAGAGGGGAAAGGGGTCCTTTTGCGAAAGCTGCAGGCTGCAAGAGGATTCTCTTGCTCTCTTTGCCCAATCTTTTACACCCTATCTTTCTTGTCTGTGTGGATTATTATTTGCTGCAGATAAATATTACCAAGGTCTCCCCCCGAAAGGGGACAAGGGAATGGGAAGTAATTTCTCATTCTGGGGACTGTTCTTGGATTCACAAATACCCAACAAAGGATTTAACAGCCCAGATAATTTACATTCCATATTGAACCAGGTAGGCTCCAAGGTCCTGTCCTTCAGTCATGGTTCAGGGCACTATAGCATGCATGTTTCTCTGGTGTCTCAGAATATTTCAATCCTCCAGATCTGACCTTGAAAAGGCTCAGCTCACTGATGTTGATAAAACTGGCTCACGGCTCTCCAAGTCAAACACAGCAGTGAGCCCACAGGGCCCAATGACAGAGAGATGTAGAGGAGTTCAGGTTTATTTCTAGTGGTTGGTCTCCTCAGTCAGCACCTGTATGCTTCTGGGAGAGTCAGTGAGGGGGTTTCTCACTGTGCTTCTGAGATCCCTGTGCTTCTAAGACATGCTCAGCAACAAGTCAGGAGTTCTTCAGAAAGCATCCCACCACCTGGGTGTGGCTCCAGAAAACCCTCAAATGCACATAAGAGGCAAGGCAAGAGAGAGGGGTGCTGTGTTCTCGAATGCTGTCTTTCTGGTGGGCTCAGGGATGGAACTCCGGGTTATCTTGGATTGGATGGTTTCCCACTAATCACACTCTTGCTATGCATTTTTGAACCTCTAGCGAATGACCGATTTCAAGGCCTAAATGAAAATTTGAGATGGAAGAAAAAGCAGACACAGTGGCGACAAGCTAACGAGAAGCTAGATAAGTGAGTCACCCATCAACTTCTGCTCCCTTTACCTCCCATCCAAAACCCTTCTTCCCAGGCTACTTGAATTACTGAAACAACCCAGTCCTTCCTGGGGTCAGAAAAGGAAAGAACACAATCTGTGTAAATTTAGTTTATCCGGGGACCCAGGATAAACCAGGGCATACAGAGTGATGATTTTTAGTTCTGAAATATTTCTCACATTGATAAGCATTAAAGGAAACTTAGAGTCAGCCACCTCAGAGGGTTTCACAAAAGTTAACCATAGGGAGGGTACCCAAGACCATGTCATTTCTACCTGTAGTTCTTGTCTTGAAACATATGAAAAGATGTTTATTCTGAGATATTTATGTGAGCATTATAAAAGTCATCTTAAAATATTTTACATGCTTAATAATAAAAAATACATGACAGTATATTAGGTTGACATTAAAATTTTAAGTATTTTAATGACACAAGAAATACTTAGAATGCTAAGCAAACAGAAGTTGGGGTGGACACTTGGTTTTAATGTAAAATCTTAAATCTCTTACAACATATAGTAAATACATATTTTATCTATTTAAAACTTTTCATTGTAGTCAGGCATGTTACAATAGTATTAATGCTTATGACTTTGATGTACAAAGTTATTATACCCTCACCACTGAAGGCGCCAAGACCTTTCACCACCCTTCTAAAGTCACTTTTAGTCTACATCTTCCTTCTTCCCCATTACTTGGTGACTTAAATTTTATTGTTTAAATTCACATATAGTAAATACATTTTTAAAAAGATAATAGGGGGCGGAGCGATGGCACAAGCGGTAAGGTGTTTGCCTTGCCTGAACTAGTCTAGGATTAACCGTGGTTGGATCCCCTGGCATCCCATATGGTTCCCCCAAGCCAGGAGTGATTTCTGAGCACATAGCCAGGAGTGATCCCTGAGCGTCATCGGGTGTGCCCCCCCCAAAAAAAAAGACAATGGGGCTGGAACAATAGTACACCAGATAGAGTGCTTGCCTTGTTAAAAAAAAAAGATTTTTTTTGTTGTTGTTGTTGTTGTCGTTGTTTTGGAGCAACACTCAGGGTTATTCTTGTCTCTGCACTCAGGAATCATTCTTGGTGGTGTTTAGGGGACAATGTGGGATGCCCAGGATCAAACTCAGGTCAGCTTCATGCATGGGCTGTGCTATCGCTTTGGCTCATCAGCCCAGTTTTGATCCCCAGCATTCGACATGGTTCCCTGAGCACTGCTAAGAATAGCCCTTGAGCACTGCTGGGTTTGAGTCCTCCTCATCCCACAAAAAAAATAGAAGAAAGGAATTTTCCAAAATATTTTTATTATATAATTACTTTATTTAAGCACCAGGGTTACAAAATTGTTCATGGTTGAGTTTCTGTCACCAGCCTTCACCAGTGCACATATCAGGCCACCGATGACCCCATTTTTCCTCCCACCTACCCTCCTCACTGCCATTGAAGCAGGAATTTTACCTCCTCGCTCTTTCTCTCTCTCTCTTCTCAGTATATACATATATTTATACTAAATATATATAGTATAGATATGTGTCTTTATGTGCCTTTTATTTTTGACACTATGGTTTGCACTCCTCCTAGTGAAGGTGTACTCTGCATATCACTTTTTCTCCTTTCAGCACCCAGTTCTTGTCTATAGTGATTAGTTCTATCATTGTCACAGTGAACTGACCATTCACTATCCTAATTGCACTTACTGCTATTTGTGGCAAGTTTCATATCTTGGGCAGGTCCTCCTGGTCCTCATCTTCATTGTTTCTGGATATTATTACCATATTGTTTATTATTTTTTATATACCATAGATGAGAGAGATTGTTCTATGTCTATCCCTCCCCTCTAACTCATTTCACTCAGCATAAGAATCTCAATAGCTATCTATGTATAAGCAAATTCCATGACTTAATTTTTCTTAAGTTATATAATATTTCTTTGTATAGATGTGCCACTGTTCTTTTTTAGCCACTCATCTGTCATCAGGCACCTGGGTGTTTCCAGATTCTGGCTATTATAAATAGTGCCACAGTGAACATAAGAATGCAGAGGGCTTTTCTGCATGGTGTTTTTGAGTTCCTAAGGTATATCTCTAGGAGTGGTATTGCTGGATCATATGGAAGCTCAGTTTCTAGTTTTTGAGGAATATTCATATTGTTTTCCAAAATATTAACAATGGTTCTCTTTGTGCATGAGCATATGTATGTATATAAAGTGATCATATACATAGAGTGTGATAGCTACAATGGCTGTGTGTTTAGATGTACATTTACAGATAATTCTGTTGACTAGATATTGCTATTCCTATCTGCTATCTGCTATTCCTATCTGCTATTCCTCTTGGTATCAGGTGTCCTCCTGAATATTGGGGTTCAATCATCCTCAGTGTTGGAAGCACTCATCAAAGTTATGGGTGGGAGAGACTTAGATAACAGTTATTTGGTGAATAAAAACAAATGACTATGTTTGTTGTCAGCACAGAATGAGTCATTCTAGTCCACTTATGGGACTTTCAGGTCTCCAATTTTTCTTGAATCATGAAAAAGACCAACATTTTTTAGGATAGATGTAACTTGAGAAACTATGTTGTCAGTGTTACCAATAAGATCCATTTCTTTGGTGTGCTGTATTCTTTTTTTTTTTTTTTTTTTTTTTTTTTTTGGTTTTTGGTTTTTGGGCCACACCCGGCATTGCTCAGGGGTTACTCCTGGCTGTCTGCTCAGAAATAGCTCCTGGCAGGCACGGGGGACCATATGGGACACTGGGATTCGAACCAACCACCTTTGGTCCTGGATCAGCTGCTTGCAAGGCAAACACCGCTGTGCTATCTCTCCGGCCCCTGTGTGCTGTATTCTTACTCTCTGTTCCGTGAACTGATGTATAAGATATCTAGTTGGGGCAGTTTATATATTCTTACTCAAGCAATACAAAAAATTATTTTTAATACGCCTCTAATTAGATGTTAGAGAATTGCTGAGATCATCAGGTCATCCATTTGATGAAATGGAAGCAGTCTGAGGAGTCGAGCAAGGAATGCTCTGCCTGGCTGTGCAAACTGGTGTTTGGGCAACTTTGCCCATAGTCAGCATACCAGTCTTGCACACACGGCAGGATCTTCTGATTCTCTGGCTCAGCGCTCATGAATTGCTCATTGCTAGAGCAAATGCTTTGCCTCTTCAGACCTGAATGTACAATGTATTTTCTTTCTTTCTTTCTTTCTTTCTTTCTTTCTTTCTTTCTTTCTTTCTTTCTTCTTTCTTTCTTTCTTTCTTTCTTTCTTTCTTCTTCTTTCTCTCTCTTTCTTTCTTTCTCTTTTCTTTCTTCTTTCTTTCTTCCTTTCTTTCTTCTTCTTCTTCTTCTTCTTCTTCTTCTTCTTCTTCTTCTTCTTTCTTTCTTTCTTCCTTTCTTCCTTACTTCTTTCTTTTTCTTCTTCTTCTCTTCTTTCTTCTTCTTTCTTCTTCTTCTTCTTCTTCTTCTTCTCTCTTCTTCTTCCTTCTTCTTCTCTTCTTCTTCTCCTCCTCCTCCTCTTCTTTTTTGTTATTTGGGTTTTTTGTTTTTTGTTTGTTTTTTATTTTAACCAGCACCTGGATTCACTCAGGGCTTATTCCTCCTCTGCTCAGGGATCACTCCTGCTGATGATCTGGGGGCTATAATATGGGGTGACAGCTATAGTTTGACTGTGGCAAGGCAAAGAGCTGACCCACTGTATCTACACTTCAGCTTGTGGCAATATTTTTTTCTTTTCCTTTCTTTCTTTTTATTTTTTAAGTAGAAATTATGGTAAAATTATGCAATGATAAAAACCATGATATAAAAGTAATGACCCAACTTTTCAATTTGATAAATTGGAGATGGGTAGGGTGAATCAGGTTTGGAGGCCACATCCATGATCCCATTGTTAACAATATGTAAGGCAAGTGCCTTAACACATACTCTTTCTCTTCTCTTCTCTTCTCTCTCTTCTCTTCTCTTCTCTCTCTTCCGCTTCTCTTCTCTCACTCTCTCTCTCATCTCTCTCTCTCTCTCTCTCTCTCTCTCTCTCTCTCTCTCTCTCTCTCTCTTGCCCATTGAGAAACATTTCTTGGAGTTTTTTGGTTGGTTTTTTTTTGGTTGGTTTTTTTTGTTTTTTGTTTTCTGGGTCACACCTGGCAGCGCTCAGGGGTTACTCTTGGCTCTAGACTCAGAAATCGCTCCTGGCAGGCGTGGGGGACCATATGGGATGTCGGGTTCGAACCATCGTCCTTCTGCATGCAAGGCAAACACCCTACCTCCATGCTATCTCTCTGGCCCCCTGAGAAACATTTCTGATATAATAGTGCTTTCAGATTTTTCTTTTGATCACTTTCAATTATGTTGGCACTCATTCCTTTAGAGAAGGTACTTTTCAGGGCCAAAATGTGGAGGAATGGTTGGATTCCTGGCAAAACACACACAACATACACACACATATGCAACTGTACACACACACACACAACATACACACACACACACCACACACACACCTGCACCCACGTGCGCACACACATTCCTTCTCTCTTAGCCCTACCTCCAGCAGTGTCTCACTGGGCTATACACTAGACTTACTTAGAGGACTTTAAGGTTCACAGCATCCATATGTAACCATGAGAGCTGAGACCAATATTTGATTTAAAAAAAAAACAACTTCCTTAGTAATTCTCTTTGTGCAGCCAATTTGAGAGCAATTGTTTTATGTAAATAACTGATGGGCTTAAAACATAAAAAAGAACAGATTAAAGGGCAGAGAAGATAGTTATAGGAATTTAAAGTCTTGCCTTGTATACAGTCAACTCTGATTTGGTTCCCAACACCACATAGGGTCCCCTAAGCACCACAAGGAATAAACCCTGAACACTGCAGGGTGTGGCCCAAAATAAAGACAACAAAAGAAACACAGATTAGTGTTGGTGGTGGTATGAATATATAAATATCACTGTATACTTAAAGCAGTGCTTCTCAATATTTCCTGTCATGCCCCCCCCAGGAAGAAGAAAACATTGTTTTGTGCCCCTGCATGACTGTAAATAGTATCTTTATTTTTTTCAAAGGTTTGTTATTTTTTTAATTATCTTTATTTAAACACCGTGATTACCAAATATAATTACAAAATATAAATATAAATAGTTGTATGATTACAGTCATGTAAAGAACACCTCCCTTCACCCAGTGCAGGATTCCCACCACCAGTTTCCCAGATCTACTACTCCCCACCCACCTACACCTGTACTCGAGACAGGCTTTCTTTTTTCCTCATTCATTCACATTGTTATGATAGTTTTCAGTGTAGTATTTCTCTAACTGCACTTATCACTCTATGTGGTGAGCTTCATGTCATGAGTTGCACCTACATGGGAGGATGGGCGGGAAGTAAGGGTTGGAACTGAGGCAGTAAAAATATTAGAAATGAGCTTTGTAGAGGCAGTATCAAGGTCCCCATACAGATGGATATTATGGATATATAGAATATATGCACACAATACTATCAATATGAAAACAAAGAGAAAAAATTTCCACTGACTGTCCCAACATAAACCAGTGCTAGAACAGCCTGCCCTCCTCCCAGAGCGCTTTCCCAGTAGTGTAGGGAGAGATGGGGGAAATCCTGTTGACCCCTATAGAGTCCACCCTAGACCGGTGCCCAGGGAAGACTGAAGTCCAGGGGAGAAAAACCCTATACCTGGCAAGAGCTGGTCTCCCAGAATCAAGGAGGAAATCGGAAGTCAAATGTCTGCCCACCCTCCTCCGCATGCACCTCCCCACTGGAGTATGGAGGGAGGGGGAACCTGAGGGACCACTAAGAGTACACCTGAACCCCACTTCCTGGCCCATCTGAGCTGGCACCACAGGGAAGGCCTGGAGTCAGGGGAGAAAAGACAAGGATGGCTGAGGGGCCCTGCCAAGCCTCCCAGCACTCCCCCAGGCTAGGGAGAAAGGCTCTGGTATGGGGCCTCCCCAAACCCCCATACCTGGCAAGAGCTGGTCTCCAGAATCAAAAAGGAAACAGAAGCCAGATGTCTGCCGCCCTCCCTCCCCATGCACCTCCCCCCTGGAAGTAGAGAGGGAGGGGGGGAACCTGAGGACCACTAAGAGTCCACCTGAACCCACTTCTGGCCATCTGAGCTGGCACCCAGGGAAGGCCTGGAGTCAGGGGAAAAAGACAAGGACGGCTGGGGGTCTGCCAAGCCTCCCAGCACTCCCCAGGCTAGGGAGAAAGGCTCTGGTATGGGGCCTCCCCAAACCCCATACCTGGCAAGAGCTATTCTCCCAGAATCAAAGAGGAAACCAGAAGCCAAAATGTCTGCACCGTCCTCCTCCCCATGCACCTCCCCCCCTGAAATAGTATCTTTATTTAAAAGAAACTTTAACCTGAAAAACAAAAAATATATAAATAATTCGAGCTAATTTTTTAATCAGAGGTGATGTCTGGATTAATGCTACAATGAGCACGTTTGCAATGCATAGCTTTCTGAAGCAGGCTTTGAAGCAGGACACACAACTCTCAACTCCAGAGATATACAGAGACATAAACCACGGGGGTTAGCTTGTTATGACAGTGTTTGCTGAGCTCAAACGCACCCCCTTTAAGGAGCCTCACGCTCCTCCTGGGGGGCGGTGCCCCACTATTTGAGAAGCACTGACTTAAAGTAAGATAGCATAATAGTAAATATAAGATATTGCCTAGATTATGCCCACCAAAAAGAAAGTTAATGAAAAACATATGAGGGCAATATAGCAAATTGGGGGTGGGGGTCACACCTGCAGCAACTCAGGGTTTACTCCTGTCTCTGTACTCAGAAATCACTCCTGGTAGGCTTGGGGGACCCATAAGGAATGCATGTGATTAAACCTGGATCTGTCCTAGGTTGGTTGCATGCAAGGAAACATGTCCTGCCACTATGCTATCACCTCCAGCCCTGGAATATAGCCTTTGAGCCCATTAGGCAGAGGGCTTGGTGTAGGTACACCTGGGATTACTTGGGGAGAGAACCATGAAATGCTTTGGATCCAACCTGGTCCTTCTGAATCAAGAAAGTGTTCCAACCCTTTAACATATCTCCCTGTACCCTAAATACACTATTTGTTTCGTTTTTTTTTTCAAATATTGAAATTGTCTTTATTGGATTTTTCTTTTTTTGACTTCATAACTGATGGATCCTTATATTGATCCATCATCTCTAGACCTTTTTTTATAGAAAGAGAGTATCATACTCAGCAGTTCTCAGAGTATATATATACTCTGATTTTTAAACTTAGGGATCACTCCTTGTAGGACCTCAGGGGACCCATAGGATGCCAGTGATCAAACTTGGGTCAAGGCATTATATAAGCACTATACAGTGTGCAAACACTGTACCCACTATACTACCTCTCCAGCCCCATCATCTCTAGATTTTTTTTTTATTTTTTTTTTGGTTTTTGGGCCACACCCGGCGGTGCTCAGGGGTTACTCCTGGCTGTCTGCTCAGAAATAGCTCCTGGCAGGCACGGGGGACCATATGGGACACCGGGATTCGAACCAACCACCTTTGGTCCTGGATCGGCTGCTTGCAAGGCAAACGCCGCTGTGCTATCTCTCCGATCTCTAGATTTTTAACCCCAGTATTTGTATAAAGGAAAACATACACACCAGATTTTGCTATGAATGTAGGACTATAAAGTGTATTATTAGCAATTGATAACAATTACACATTGACAATTTTAAAATATATATTGAGTTAAGGAAACTATATTAAAAATTAGGCCTCACCTGTTTCTTCTTACTTTTAGTTAATTTATTTTATTTTAGAACGATTGCCACAGAATGGAAATAATACAGGTGGTCTTCCATGTTGTTCCTGTGGAGTGGCTTTGTTTTGAATCTAAACGTCTCAGGAAATTCATTTAAAAATCACTTTATTTTTTACTTCATGTTCATAATGTTATCACTTAGTGAATAAGAGAAAATGTCAAGAGAACCCAAGAGTTTATCCTCAACATGAACCCTTCCTGTTTTGTTTTGGTGCCATACCCAGAAGTGCTCAGGGCATACTCCAGGCTCTGTGCTCAGAAATTATTCCTGACAAGCTCAGGGGACCATCCAGGGTCCCGGGGATTGAGCATGCAATGCAAATATCCAGCCCACTATCCTATCTCACCTCAACATGAGCACATTTAACCACAGAGGAATTCTTACTCTGCATTAGTTCCCTGTTGGTACATAGAAGCCAGCCATGACCCCCATTGTTAGTGATGGGACTAAGGAATTACAATGCTACACCAAGAATATTGCTTTATCCCAGGATAACATGGTCCCGGGCATCTTGGAAAAAGCAATTTGTCACAGACCACTCTTTTAGCAACCGACTTTAAGTGACATGCCTTATCCCTTTCCAGACTCACTTGGATTTTATGTGCATAAAATGTTCCAGTGTCTTACAGTGCTTCTAAGTAGAAAAACAACACAGGCAATGTCCCACTCCCCCTTAGGAAGAACCAATCATGTTCCAGCAGGATGGTAGACAGCCTATCTGTCCTCAGGAATGCAACCTCTTCCTCATTGGAAAAAGGACAGAAGGCTTGACTCAGTGATCCATACATGTTTAGAAAGTCAAGCAACTACACTCTTCCCTGGCCTGGTTCTGAAGCATCACTCTTACCTAATCTGACAGTGCCGCCGTTTTTCCAGTTTCACTTCACACCCAGTCTCACTCCTGCCAACTTGTCACCAAGGTTTCTCTTTCTCAGATCTAAAAAGGGTTCTTCTGCAGGAATGTCCCTGGGGCTTGAGGTGGGAAATCCAACCAGCCAGCCTAATTGTTAGCAGCAACTAATAATTGCTTTTTGACCCATTTTGTTATTTTTATAATTGTCATCATTATTTATAATAGTGGGGGTGAGGATGGCCTGGAAGCTTGACATAGACAATTTTCCTAAGCAGACACTAATTATAGAAAGCACCCTTTGCTCCTCCTCTGTTACCTGTGGATAAGTGCCTGTTCCTATGTCAGAGATACCTATTCAGAGGTTTTCTTGATGCCATGGTGCATAGATTACCATCATTGGATTATGGCCAGGTTGGAGACGCACTTTAATTTGACATCTCTTTTGTTCTTTTTTTTTTTTTTTTAGAACAAAAGCTGAGTTAGATCAAGAAGCCTTGATCAGTGGTAACCTGGCCACAGAAGCAAATTTAATCATTCTGGATATGCAAGAAAACATTATCCAGGTGAGGAAAATGAATACTGATCTACTCAGAATGAATATGTGGAATGAAAATTATCTTTATAAAAGTCTGAAAGAAATCAAATGATCCCAAAAAGACTTTTTTTTTCCAAAATGACATTATGAAGTATGTTTTCTGTTGAACATAATGTTTACTCTACAAATTCCAGAGATGCTGGGCATTCTTCATACTTCTCTGACTTGCTGTTTACTCAGAAAAAGAGCGAGCTGTTTAGCAATTTGACACACATGGTTATATTTGTCTGATTATGTACCAAGTTTATTATGTGGATGTCGAGCTTCTGGTTCATTATCTAGAATGAGGAAAGTGATTGCTTCATTGTGTTGATGTTTAATGGATCAACTCCAGTTGAATATATTGATATCTAAAATTATGACTAGAATAGCTAAAAGAAATGGTTTGTTAGTGTGATTAATGATGGCTGCTCAAGTACATAATAGTGCAGACAGACATTTATACCAGGAATTTGCCTTCCCAGTTGTAGAAAATTTCACTGTCACTTGAATTTTATCATAATACAACCAGTTATACAAATTTCATCTTTTAAGTAAATGTTTTTAAAAATTCTCAAGAAATCTAGATAACAGTGCATTTTTTTAGTTGATCTGAAAAAGAGCCCTTGCATTTTTACCTGGAGAACTAATTTATTAGAGTAGATTCCCCTATTGCTTTTTTAAGTTTAGAAGAAATATTTAAACACAGTTTCCAACCTTTAAGTTGTCTGAAAGGAGCTATTATTATAGAAAAATAAAGACAAGAAAAGAAATACCTATATCACATTGGTTATATCTTTATACAACATTTTTTAGATATGTAAGTAACATCAGTCCTGAAAATACTTTGACCATTTCAAAGATGGTGCAAACTTGTAGTTATTGTTGTGATGTAGTCCTGCCCAAATCTTGTCTGCCTTGCAACTCATATTGTACTGGAAGCCTACAATTGTGTGAGGGTTTTTTTTTTTCAGGGGGTTGTTTTATGGTTTTTGAGTCTTACTCAATAGTACTCAGAATTACTCCTGACTCTGTGCTCAGGGGGTCACTCCTGCTGGTACTCAGGGAGCCATATGTGCTGATGACTGAACCAGGTCATCTGCATGCAAGGCAAGTGCCCTATCCACTTTACTATCTATCCAGCTCCACAATTTTGTTGTAAAAAAAAATAAAGAAGGGACCATTCCAGAAACTATTACCCAGGATAAGGGGAGGTATGTCTTATAATTTGGTTAAAGCTAGTTATCAGAACTAGGCATACATTCTAAGTCAGTTGGGAGTTTTGAAATAGTCATTATGAAACAGGACTTAGATCTCATTGTAACGGAGATATGTAATACGTGGCTAACCAAACTGGAAAGGTCTTGGCAAGCGAACCACAATCTCTGCAAATCACCAAAGTCCTAGTGTGTCTTCCCTTCCCTGGCACTGGGCTCAGTGGTGCACTCTTCTCTTTCCACAGGCTAGCTCTGCTCTGGACTGCAAAGACAGTATTTTGGGAGGTGTTCTAAGGGTCCTGGTGAATTCTCTGAGCTGTGATCAGAGCACCACCTACTTGACTCACTGCTTTGCGACACTCCGTGCTCTCATTGCCAAGGTAAACACAGGTTGCTTGTTTTCCTACATTTAATTAAGAGGTAAGATTCTCATCTAGTTTCACACTTCTCCAGGTGCACTAAACCCCAGAGTCTTGTAATAAGTGACATCACAGTAAAGATCTTAAGTTCCTCTAAGAGGTAACAGATGCGCTGATCCTGCAGGTATTCCTCCACAGAGCTGAAAATGGTGGCTCACTTTTGAAATGTGGGTTGAACTACAGAAGTTGTGAGTAGCCCCTCAAACAGAAAAGGAGAGCAAAATCAGTTGAGCAAACTTTATCTTTCACTTTTTCTCCTTAAAACCACATCTAAGTGAGATTGAGACAAGAATCAGTGATGGGTAATGGGTGTGGTATTGAAATTATGTGTATGAAAAACCATTATTAATAATATTGTAATTATAGTATTATTAATAATATTGTAATCTTCATATCATAACAAAATATTTTTAAAAAGACAAGAACCATAACTCTCATATAGTGAGTCTTAAAAATTGATGTATCATAAAATACCAAAAAGTTAAGAAATAACTTTCTCATAGCCTAAAGAATTGAGGTTTTTCTGAAGTACAGTGATCTATATAGATTATTATTTCTATTTGTCTGTGCCTCTCTCTCTCTTTTATTCTGTTACTCTCATTTGTTTTTGAACTATATCAATCCCCACTGGAGACAACTCCCATCTAAGTGCTCATGGGTCACACCCAGCAGTGTTCAGGGGACCAAGTGGCATCACATCTAGACATGGACTCCAACCCTTTGAGCTAGTTCCACAACATCTCCCTGTTTTGAACATCTAAACTGGCTGCCTTCTAAATAGGATATTTTCTACTTAGGAAATGGGGTTCTTTTTCAATCCTCTATAAAATCATTTGTTATGAACTACCAGTCACTTCCAAGGAATCCAAGAATCTCAAGATAATGCCTTTAGTGTTGTGACTTTGTTAGTGAAAGCAGCCTGAAGAACAGTCTACTGGCACAGCCCTGGCCTTAGTTGTCTTGTTCATAATTAAATCTTCAGTCAATTCCATTGCTTCCATCCACCTTCTGACCTAAGCAGCTCATTATCTTTATGGAGCTATGCATTAACTCTCCTGGGCTTCTTGCTTATCCAAGCAAAGTTTATTTCTACAGGGCCCCAGTCCAGAAAGCATGTGACTCTGCATGTGATGGCTAATGATTCTTTGTATTCCTCCTAGTTTGGAGACCTGCTGTTTGAGGAGGAAGTGGAACAGTGTGCTGATCTCTGCCAGCGAGTATTACATCACTGCAGCAGCAGCATGGATGTGACCCGGAGCCAAGCCTGTGCCACCCTTTACCTTCTCATGAGATTTAGCTTCGGAGCTACCAGTGTAAGAGCCCAGACTAGCTGCATGACCCCGACTCTATGGAAAAAGTCAATACAAAATGTGTATTTGAGGAAAAGTTAGCAGGATAGAAATTACTTTTGTCCTGTGTGGAAGGCATGATTACATATGAAAAGTGGCTTTGATTTCCATTTACATTCAGTCACATCAGACTAGATGCAGGCACAAGTTCCTTTCCATGTGTTTCATTAAGAAATAAATATGATTCCTCTAAACATGCCCATGAGTTCCTCCTGACATAGATTCAGGAATAGCCTCTGAACACCACTGGGTGAAGCCCAACTTTGTCCCTTACATAAAAGACATGAATGAACACATGTAGATTAAAAGCTGTCATGTGTGTGTGTGTGTGTATATATGTGTGAGAGAGAAACCATTTTAACAATATAAATCTTGTTCAAAGACTAGCTCACATTTTATTAACAGAAAGAAAATTATCAAGACTGAGATCAAAGAAGCATTTAGAGAGTCAATGATGTCTGGCTTTACTGTCTTACTATCTTACTTAGGTGGGCTTTTTTCCTCATGCAGAACTTTGCAAGAGTAAAGATGCAAGTGACCATGTCTTTGGCTTCTTTGGTGGGCAAAGCACCGGACTTTAATGAAGAGCATCTGAGAAAGTCCTTGAGAACAATTTTGGCCTATGCAGAGGAGGACACAGCCATGCAGTCCACCCCTTTCCCTGTCCAGGTAAACTGAAGAAGAAGCCTTCTTTCACATGTGCCTTGGAATCAACCAAAA
Source organism: Suncus etruscus (assembly GCF_024139225.1). Taxonomy (NCBI): domain Eukaryota; kingdom Metazoa; phylum Chordata; class Mammalia; order Eulipotyphla; family Soricidae; genus Suncus; species Suncus etruscus. The sequence goes on along the minus strand of NC_064848.1, from coordinate 70,741,464 downwards.
TTGACTCATATTAATCATATATATGTTAATTATATATACCATACTGCACAGTGTTAATCATATCACATGATTATATTTATTTATATATGAATTTTAATTACCATATTATTATAATGTAGCTGATATGTGATGATATAGTGTTTAAATATAAAATATAGAGTCCTAGTGTTGTGGGGTGAGGCCTTTCAGGGCCCAGCCCGGCGCCTGTAGCCCATAGAGCCAGTGGGTCTGTAAGTTGCAGGGTAACGGCAGAGAAATGATCCACAGGCAGTCAGTTGAAGTTTCAGGAGAAATCCAGCTTTATTTCAAGGCCCTAACTGTCATGTGCATTTCTCCACATGGCTTCTAAGCTAAGCTTTTTTAAGCAGTCTCCTTCACTGCCCTCCATCCATCCTAGTGATGTCTGCTCTCTCCTCTCTCCACCCAGGCAACACCTTAATTACCAACTACAGACCCCTCCCAGCTATAGGTGGGTCTGACCATCCAGGTATTAGCATATGGCATTGGGGGAGAAGTAATAATATAGGATATGTAGGTATAGATAAAGGGAACTTAATCTGAGGTACTCACCTGCCTCTGCTCCTTCATATCTTAAAATTCACAAAATGTTCCCAGGTACATTTAGGACAGTATTTATCAATCTTTTTCCCACCGTGGCCCCTGCCTATCTTGTTTTCCTTCCTATGCTCCCCCCCACACACACACACACACATCCTACCAACTGACTCCTGTTTGGTGTTTTTGCTATCACCTCAATTTAATGTTTACCTGTCACTGAGGGTCATTTAGCACTCCATTGAGAAAAACTGCTTTAGGACTTTTTAGATTGTAGTAGATTAGTCCAAACTAATTTAAATAGTCAGCTATGGGAGAGAGAATGTATTATCAATTTTAGGGGTTAATTTGGTTTGTTTTTGCTTATTTGTTTGGGGGTCACACCCACCAGTTCTCAGGAGTTACTAGTTCTCATGAGTTACTCCTGGCTCTGCATTCAGAAATTACTCCTCACAAGCTCCTGTGACCATGTGGGATGCCAGAAATCAAACCTGGGTTGGCTTTGTGCAACCCACACTGAGCTATCGCTCCAGCCCCATAAAGGCTAATTTGTAAATCCCAATCGCTAACTCACATCTGGACCTCAAAAGCACTTGGATCTGCAAAGATGAGGCTTCAGGAAACCAGTATATACTTCTCCACCTACAAACCATTACTCCTTGAAGGGAACCTATCCAGTTCCAGGAAAAGTCCCAGCTTCAAAGAGTTGCTTTGCATGTAAGAGCCCTGCCTTTACTCATGAGCAACCCTGACCACGAAGGGAGGGGATAGCTAACTATTCATGATTGTCTCTGGTGAGGCCTGAGTGATGACCCAGCAAGTAGGGCATTTACCTTGCACACAGCCAACCTAAGTTCAATCCCTGGCATCCCTTATGGTTCAGGCTGCCAGGATTAATTTCTGAGCACAGAGCCAGAAATAACCTCCGAATGCTTCTGGGTGTGGTTCCAAAACAAAACCAAAAAAAATTATGATTTTCTCTTGCACTTTGTATGCAGACCTAATTTGTTGCCATGAACTCCAAAGCCAAAATGGTTTGAAGGTGTAACCTCTTTTTCAGGTAGAGGAACTTCTCTGCAATCTCAATAGCATCTTATATGACACCGTGAAAATGAGGGAATTTCAGGAAGATCCTGAGATGCTTATGGATCTCATGTACAGGTAAACTCTTCTGGTAAAAATGCAAAGGGTGACATCTGAGCTTTAGTGGTAAGGTCTCATCTGTGAAAGGGTCTGGGTTTGATCTCAGACACCTCCCTCCAATACCATTAAAGGTGACCCCCATGTCCTTCAGACACTGCCAGGGATGATCCTGGTGGCACTTATGAACTTGACCCTCATAAAAGCAAGACAGCAAAAGACTATTTGTGGATTTATCACTGTAAAGTTCTTATTAATAGGGGGACACTGTTTAGGATGGTATCCAAAAATGTGTGTAGAAACTTAAAGAAATTCAGGATAAAAGAGCTTATTAAGCTTACTGACGATGACTTAATGTCCTCATTGGAAATCTAATAATTTTCACAAATTTCCATGTGCATGTCGCTGTACTTCTTTTTTCCTCCTCTTTCTTCTCTTTCTATTCTTTATCAAGTAATTTTGCTTTCACTTATCTAGTAACAAATGTATTATAATCAACTATGTCAACTATATCATACATTTTCCTTAAATAAAGTAAATTACAAAAAAGAAATTCAGGTTGATTTAAATATGAATTTCAATTATATATTCCTAATTTGAGGGCTGGAGTGATAGCACAGCAGTAAGGTGTTTGCCTTGCATGCTGCTGACCCAGATGAACTGGGTTTAATCCCTGGAATTCCCTATGGCCCCCTGAGCCTGCCAGGAGTGATTCTGAGCTCACAGCCAGGAGTAACAGCTGAGCACCACTGGGTATGGTCCATAAAGTAAAAAAAAAAAAAAAAAAAATATATATATATGTACATATATATACTTTTATATATATATATATTCCTAACTTAAAGTGGGGTATCTATTTATAGTCTAATTTTCTGCTTACTTAGAATAAGAGAAAAGACGGGCCTGGCGAAGTGGTGCTAGAGGTAAGGTGTCTGCCTTGCAAGTGCTAGCCAAGGAAGGACTGCAGTTTGATCCCCCAGCGTCCCATATGGTCCCCCCAAGCCAGGGGCAATTTCTAAGCGCTTAGCCAGGAGTAACCCCTGAGCATCAAATGGGTGTGGCTCGAAAAACCAAAAAAATAAAAAGAGAGAGAGAGAGAAAAGAACTATTAACTGTTACTTGAATTTCAGATTATTTTGAATGATATTCAAATATATGTGCATAGTATTAGTTTCAGCTCTTTTTTTTCTTTCTTTCTTTCTTTTTTGTTTTTTGTTTTTTGGGTCACACCGGGTGGTGAAGCTCAGGGATTACTCCTGGCTATGTGCTCAGAAATTGCTCCTGGCTCAGGGGACCATATGGAATGCCAGGGGATTGAACCATGGTTCGTCCTAGATTAGCACATGCAAAGCAGACGCATTGTGCCACCACTCCAGCCCCTCAGATCAATTTTTAAGCTGTACTTTAACTTTTACCCTTACAGCCTTTATACAGGGAAACTACTGATAGAGGTAAATTTGTTCTAATGCAATGTCAAAGAAGGATTCCTTTCATTTTCTATTATTACAGTATAAGAAAATGAGAGACTCATTAAATATGCAAATTTCACCAAGTCTTCTTCCCTGCTCCATAACTCGGTAAAGTCTTAGCTAAATGCCATTACTCAGGGTCTAACATAACCTTAAAATGTGGAGAAAATCGGACGTATATCAGTCCCTTTCTCTCATTTCCTGAAAGTGAAAGCAACACTTATTTGAGGAAGACCCTTGAAGAGAAAAAAGTCTTCCTAGAGAGTAGAAATATACTACTATTCTTGAATTTTTCAATCTATCTTCAGAATTGCCAAGAGTTACCAGACATCTCCTGATTTGCGGTTGACCTGGCTCCAGAATATGGCAGAGAAACACACCAAGAAAAAATGCTACACTGAGGCCGCCATGTGCCTAGTACATGCAGCTGCCTTAGTGGCCGAGTATCTGAGCATGCTGGAAGACCACAGCTACCTGCCTGTGGGCAGTGTCAGCTTCCAGGTAGAGTACAAATTCAGTGCTTCCTTTAGAGCAGTCATTACAGTGGGAGGCAAATGCTTCCTCGGAAAGGAGAAGTGTCAGTGTCTAGAGACAGTCCTGGTGTTACAACTGGGTGGAAGAGGTTGAATGCTCCTGACATGTAAGAAGTAGAATTCAGATATGCTGCTATCCATCCTACAGTGCACAAGACACCTCCCATCACAAATAATTATATGGCCCGAAAGTTAACTCAAGGTTAAAAAAATACTGTATTAGAGCTATATATCAGCCTCCTGTTGTGGCATTATCAATTGGGGGTTGGGAAAGTATCTTTCACAATAAATGTACCTGGAAGACTGGATCAGTTTTTAGCAATAGACCATTTGTCTTGCATGTGTGAGGTCCTGGGTTCTTTAAAACAGTTTGTCTAGAGCCAACATCTCCCCTCAATGGTGGGGAAGGTGAAGAGAGGAGCCTCCAAGTGATGCTCAGGAAGTCAGGAGGTCCCTCAGGAAATGTTCAGCTAACTGGCCAGCAATTCAATGCAAGGGCCCAAGAATGTGGTGGTGCTGTTCAGCTGACTGGAGATTACCTGGGTCATAGTGGGAATGCTTGTGATCCTCCAGAACTTCACCCAGTGCTACTCAAGTGATTAGATAGGCCAGGGAGCAAATCCATGCTAGTCATGCTTCTAACCTCTGTACTATCTCCTGGCTCTTCAGTATATTTTAGACATTCCCACTCGCACAGTTCTAATTTCTCTTGACCTGTTCTCCTTTGACCTTCCCCATCAACTAGTGCAGCAGGCACTAGATAGAGAAGGTATTTGTTTTATGCCCACTGTATAGGTAAAGAAATGGAGAGAGCAGTTTCTCATAAAACTATTTAAAACTTTTTCTCAGTGACCTGTAGTTGATACAATATACAGACAGCCATGAAACGTTTTTCCAAACATTGCAAAAATGATTTCCCTCATGGCCCATTCCTGTGATTCCACTCCCAGAATCTAGAGTGTCTACACTGTAATTCAACAACAAGAAAGAACTAAATTAATCTGGGAGATAGGGGGAGGCTGAATCAATATTTTCTTGAGATAAGCTAAATATTACTCATAGTTAACAGGACAGGGTCTGCCAGGCCTCAAAACTGGCTAAGGCTGGGATACTCCTTGGCCTCTTGGATATTTTGGGTGTATCACTTAACAGCCTTTAGAGAAAATAGAAATTTCATGAGAACATTTTTAAGTGAACCATGATTTATAGAAATGACCACCCCTGAACCCACAAATGAGTTCTCAAGCCCAACTCACAATGTCATTTGAAAGTGTTTGTCTTACACTTATTTGAATTTAAAGACTAAATTTATGAAAAGCTTTGTTCACATTCTGATGCTTCAACTCAGTATTATGAAGTTCTGTGAACCAAATAGAAAAAACAATTCAAAGTAGCTTGCCCAGGTTTAGAGAATCAGTGACCAGGGCCACTGCTGGTAGAACCTAAACTTCTAATTCCTTGGAACAGGAAAACTGCCTGCTAGGCTGCTGTCACCTCATACTTATTATTTGTAAGGTCTTTGTTTTTTTTTGTTTTGTTATGATTTGTTTTGTTTTGCACCATACCTAGTGTTGCTCAGGGATCACCATTAGTAGGGCTTAGGGGACCCTCTGAGATGGCAGGGATTGAACTTGGATTGAGCACATGCAAGACAAGGACTTTACCAGGTGTTATAGTTCCCTGGCTCTCATACTATTTTGCAATTGTTGAGGGTGCCACACCTGGAAGTGTGAGATCCTCATACATGCAAGGCCTGTGCACTACCACATAAGCCACATCTCCTTTCTTATGGTCTTCAAAATATTTGGTTTCCTATTTGTTTAACATTTCTTTTTAAACTATATTTGTAAAAATATTTATTCTGATTTTATTCTCCACAAATAAAATTTCTCAATTCAGAAATGTTTGTTCAAATGACAAAAATTAAACACTCATCCTAAAATAAAAGTCTATCTTATTTTGAATTCTAGAGGAGTAGAGGAAAATCAGAAACATTATTTCTGTACCTGTATTTATGTATCTATTCTGTCACCAAATATACGTCATGTGATACTATCAAGGATAAATATTCTAAGTACTGTTCTGTTCATTCCCAGAAAATCTTTAGCTTTAGCTTTAGTACTTAATGCATCTTTCTTTTTTTTTGTCTAATTATTGAACTATATTTCACTGTGATGTCTATTAATAACTGATGTCCAGTGTTGATATCTTTAATAATTTCACTGCTGTTTCAACTTTGTTCTGCTCCATTAAATCTGAACATTTGGGAAAGAATTGTTTAATTATTTTTTGCCCTTTTTCTTCAATACTGACCAAAATTTTAAAAATAAATTTTAAAGAGCCGGAGCGGTGGCACAAGTGGTAGGGCATCTGCCTTGCACGTGCTAACCACGGTTCAATCCCCTGGCATCCCATATGGTCCACCAAGCCAGGAGTGATTTCTGAGCTCATAGCCAGTAGTAACCCCTGAGCATCACTGGGTGTGGCACAAAAACAAAAACAAAAATTTAATAAAATTTTATTTTATATTATAACTTAAATATTAATTTCATTTTATTATTTAATTACATTTCATAAGTCTAACTCTTCTAATTGCATTTAGAATTCAAGTTGTTTGCATATAATGAGTGATGCCAAGGTGAGATAGAATAGTTATTAGAGAAATAGTCTACGTTCTTCCTAAGTGGGAGTATATAGCTTTATTTTTTCCTTATTTTCTTCTGCATGTATCCATTCTTTTATATCATATTTATTGAACAGTTTTCTTATTCTCATGAACTTTCATATTCTAATCAAAGAACATAACATTGTATAATTATTTCATTTCCCATTTAACTGGAATTATGATCAAAGCAGTTAAAAATGGACATGTAATGCTCTGCCTGTATATTATGTGACACAGCCTCAGATTTATGGAAAGCTCCAAGAGAAAGGAAAATGAGAAAATAGCAAAATTGTTAAGTATGAGGCCTGGGTGATACACAGAGATTCTTAAGTTATGTTCATAAATTCCTTTCTCAGCAGTAGGGCATTTGCCTTGCATGTGCTGATCTAGCACAAACCTTGGTTCTATCCCTGGCATCCCATGTAGTCCCCCAAGCCAGGAGCAATTTCTGAGAGCATAGCCAGGAGTAACTCCTGAACATCACTGGGTATGACTCACAAACAAAAATGAAAAAAAAAAAAAAAGAAGTTCCATTCTCAACTACAGAATGAATTTTGACAGTGCTTATGAGTAATTATTTCCTCTCAGTTGAGACATACCAAAGGTATGCTTGTGAGTAACAGAATAGTTAATCCAGATTGGTTTAAAGTAGGAACTGGCCTACAGCTTGCCTGAAGGTAGAAAGCTTGGAGTATTCCTAGCCAAACTAGACCTGGGGCCCAAACAATGTCATCAGAGCTCCATGTCATCACTACATCCTGTCTCCACTTTCTGTTATGTTGGCTTTGTTCACAGCCTTCCCACACTCATTGAGAAATACTTAAGCTTTCATCCTCCTAAGTATAAATCCCAAAGGAAAGAGAGATGCCTCATTTCTATCGGTTAGAGTGAAAATCCCCCATGCATCTCACTTGTTCTGACAGGGCCATGCACTCATCCTTGAACCAATCAGAATGTACAGAAAAATGGAATGCTCTGATTGGCTGTGGCAGAGTTGAGGTCCTTGCCTGAAGTTAAATGTCTCGGACACCAAAAGAAAATCAGGAGGCATTATTTGATAGATGGATACAGACATTCTAGAAAGCATTAATAATAAATGTCCAGTGTTGATATCTTTAATAATTTTGCTTCAGCTTCAACCTTGTTCTGAGTCATTAAATTTGAAAATTGAGGAAAGAACTATTTGAATATTAAGGATAAATATATCTTATTTAAGAAAATAACTCCAAGGACTCTGATTTTCAAGGAACTAGGATTAGGAAAATTCTGTCACCCAGAATGAACTGTTTATTTAACAAATGTAAATATGGATGTGTTTTCAGATGCTGCTCTTACTTTTCTCCTTGCCCTGTCTTTTTATTTTGATTTGGTTTGGTTTTAGGCCACACCTGGCAGTCTCAGGCTTTATACTAAAGGATGGGGAAAGTCACTCCCCTAATTCGGAAGCCATGGAAATCTGCCCTGACTTTTCTTTCTCTGACTATGGTTTCTACGGCCTTTATATAGCTTCAAATCTGTTCCTCTACACGTGGAAATTGCATATAATTCTATATTGTATATAATTACATGTAATGTAATTATTTTCATTTGGAGGCTGTCTTTCAATGGAATCTCTATATTTTCTGACACCTCCAAATTAGAAACATCATTGTGAAGAGACCAGGTTTGGAAGAAAGCTTAGCCACCGAAGATTCTGAGAGTATTCCCTATTTCAAAACTGCATGCTAGCCAGACATGGGGGTAAACAGGTTATACTTTATAAGCCCCACTCTGGTCAGCTTTGAGGAGCTAACTGCCAGCAATATGCTGATACAAAGGCTGGATCCAAGCTTCAGTGGAGGTGTTGGAAGTGGTGGGGTTTGCTTGCTTGTGAGTAGCAGAATAGGAAGGAGTTGTATGTATGCTCTAGATGTAATATCTGTCATACAAAGATTCCTAGTTTTCTTTTCTTTTTTTTTTTTTTTTTTGGTTTTTGGGCCACACCCGTTTGACGCTCAGGGGTTACTCCTGGCTATGTGCTCAGAAATCGCCCCTGGCTTGGGGGGACCATATGGGACGCCGGGGGATCGAACCGCGGTCCGTTCCTTGGTAGCGCTTACAAGGCAGACACCTTATCTCCAGCGCCACCTTCCCGGCCCCAGATTCCTAGTTTTCTACCTATTCCATTTGAGACAAGTTGAGGAAAATTACTTTGGCCCACCAAGAGTGAAAATCACTGCCCAGGGGCTGGAGAGATAGCATGGAGGTAAGGTGTTTGCCTTGTATGCAGAAGGTTGGTGGTTCGAATCCCAGCATCCCATATGGTCCCCTGAACCTGCCAGAAGTGATTTCTGAGCATAGATCCAGGAGTAATCCCTGAGTGCTGCCAGGTGTGACCCCCCCCCAAAAAAAAAATCACTGCCAGGCTAAAATCTGAATGAGGAGCACGAGATGAGCACAATATAGAATTTAAGGACATAGTCCCTCTAAGGGGCAGGAAAGTTCAAGGTCAGCTTGGACAGAAGCCTGAACATAAATTCTTTCTAAAGTTTACACCTGGAATTAATCACTTGTTGTGCCCTAGTCCTGGCCTTGACAACTGCATTCTCTGCTAGAAACTTTAAACTCTGTTATTTATAATAATTTACTAAGTGTGTATAATGGGTCAAAAGAGCAAAAAGAGCATTTGCCTTGCATATATGAGTCCCCAGACTTCATCCCTGACACTGCAAAAACATTTATAAAAAATTCACATATGTGAAAGGGCTTGCGAAATAGCTCACAAAACTGGAGCATATGCCTTTTATGCATGTAACCCTGGGTTTGACTCCCCTCAATACTAAGTGTTATTTTCCCACCTCAGCACAATGGATACAAGCATTGATGCAAGTGGCCACTCAGAACTTTGAACACCACTGGGGAGGTGCATATTTTTTTTATGTACAAAAGAACAAAGTGTTGTAGGGATGGAGTGGTTGCATCCACTAGAAATTTCTATGAAGAGGACATTCTTTTTTGGGAAGAGGCAGTGATAAGGGCTTACTTCTGGTTGTACATTCAGGGAGCACTCATAGCCAGCTCTGAGAACCATATGGAAATTGAACCTGTGTTCAGGGCAAGCACACGACCTGCTGTACTATCACTCTGGTTATATTTGTAATAGGCATATAATATTGTTAGCAGGAATTTTCCCACCGTCTTTGACTTTTGACTATATGAATGAACTTAATTTAGAATGTTGATTTGTTTCTCCAAGTCAAAACACTCACAGAACATTCCAAGGTGGGGAGAAGGTCAGACTATTGATCTCTCAAAATGGCACAGCAACCTAGACCTTTATCACATTCCAGCTTGGACAGATTGTGGTGACTTATGGTTTCTGCCTGGCATCTTGTCCTCTGAAGCACTGGGAGTTGGGGGAGGTTTGAAATTTAAAATGAAAAAAAAATTTTTCTTTTTAGTTTTTGGGTCATACCTCGCAGTGCTCAGGGGTTACTCCTGGCTCTGCACTCAGAAATTGCTCCTGGCAGGCTCAGGGGAACCATATGGGATGCTGGGGTTCGAACCACTGTCCTACGTCTAAGGCAAAAATGCCCTACCGCTGTGCAATCTCTCCGGCCCCTAAAAGTGAAATTTTTTAAGTTTCAATAAAATTCCTTCCGCTTCCCCCTGCCCAGAGTGGGGGATGGAGGAGAGAATGAAAACAGGATGTAAATGATACTTTTCATTCGACTTTTCACATGGCTAAGGGTGCATAGAAGCAAGGGCCAATGAAGAAGTCATGTGCCTCCCTAGCCAAAGTCCTGAGCACTGACCCTCCACCAATGACAAGGGGTAACAAGACATGCTGATTTATAACCTCACAAAACAGTCATGACACAACTTTGTGAGGTGAACTGAGGTGAATCAAGGCCCCTCTATAACTGTAAATTAGATTCTGCTCTTTCTTTGAAATCTCTGACCTCAGAATAGACATCCCTAGGGTTACTCAAGTGACTCAAGGGCAGTTCCCCTGAGGCCAGGTGCATTTCTTACATTTCCTGGTGGATAAGAGGGAGGTGGTTGTTGTTTATTAAAATCTTGGGCTTTTTTAGGGGCTGGAGAGATAGCACAGAGGTAGGGCATTTGCCTTGCACACAGCCAATCCAGGATGGACGGTGGTTCAAATTCCAGCATCCCATATGGTTCCCCATGCCTGCCAGGAGCGATTTCTGAGTGCAGATCCAGGAGTAACCCCTGAGGACTGCAGATGTGACCCCCCCCCCAAAAAAAAAAAAACCCTGTTTTTCTTTTAAACACAATGGTTTACTAAGTTGTTCATAATATAGTTGTTTCTAGTATTCAGTGTTCTAACACCAATCCCACCATCAGTGTAACATTCCCCCACCACTGTTCCCAGTTCCCCACTCCCAGCCTCATGCCACCTACACCCTTGGAAGGCACAAAATATATTATATTACTGTTACAACTAAATGGTAATGGAATCATAAAAAAAAAAAAACTTCAGTAACAGAAAATCTGTGAAAATTTCTGTCTCACAATGGGATCATTAAATCATTATCTGAAGGTCTACTAAGCTGTTTGCTGCCAGTTGAGCATTCTGTGTTGTTTGTTGATCTGAGGTGGCTTCTGTGAAATTTCTATGCTACTTTCTAAGTTGGTGTGTTCCTACTGAGGTGTTAGTATTGAGGAATTTGGGGTGTTACATGGCTGTGTATATAGATGTGTGCTCCAGTAAAAAAAGTTTTGAGGGGCAGTGGCCCCGAGTCTTCAGAGGCCGTTCTCAGCTTTTGAGCTATGAGTGACCCCAGGCTGGGAGATGGAGTATGTGAACTCTATTCTGCCTCCTGGGGTGCTTTCTTTCAGCCTGATTATTTAGTCTTATATCATCCTCTCTTTCAGAATATCTCTTCCAACGTGCTGGAGGAGTCTGCAGTCTCTGATGACACCCTATCTCCTGATGAAGATGGTGTGTGCTCAGGCCGCTACTTCACGGAGAGTGGCCTGGTGGGCCTCCTGGAGCAGGCAGCTGAGCTCTTTAACACGGTAAGTGTTGGTACTGGGCCTGTGCATTGCGTGTATCTTCATACTGTGTTGCCTCAGCTCCTGAACGAAGACCAGGACCTTTCATGGCTGCCCTACACCAGCATTAGTAACTATGTGCTTCCCAGCTGGCAACCAGCCCACAGTATCATTCCCATTGAGTAAACTGAAAATGAAGCCACTGAGAAGAGAAATACCATCTCCAGGGTTACACAGTAACTGAGGAGAGACATTCTCTTCACATTTTCGGCCCAAGAGAAAATGGAACCAAGTCACTAGGAGAAGGAAGGAGGCAATAATTTTCTTCGTAACGACTGAGAATTAGGCCTAGAGAGATAGTACAGTGGGTGGGCACTTACCTTGCAAGTGGCCAATCTAGATTCAATTGCTGGCACTCTATATGGTACCCTGACCCACTAGGTGTGATTCTCAGGTACAGATCCGTAAGCACTGCTGGGTGTGCCCTCCCCCCAAAAAATAAATAAATAAATAAATAAAACAATTAAAAAAAAAAACCTTAACAACTAAGACCTCTGGAGGGTCCCACAGATCCAGATCTACTTTTGGGACAAGAGATGTCTGGAACCCCCTCAAAAACCTAACTGAGACATCACTGTCCATGTAATAGAAAAAAATATATTTATTCACCCATCTCTTTCAGAGGAGGGAAGAAAGGTTCTTCTTGCCCTTTTTCATTTGGATAATTTCCCTCCTATCCACATTTTAATCCCAGTAAATATTTAATGGTGTGCTAACTATAGCTGGTCCAATTTTTTGTAACCTTTTATTTCTCTTTCTTATCTGCTTTTGAATTTCCCAATTTCCACCCTAGCCTCTAGTTCTTTTAATTGCTATTTTAATTATCCTCTCTTCCACTTCCACACCCTCCCCCTCAGCTTTCTTTTTTTAGGATTGAGGGAGGTAGGGAGAAATCTGTAGATTCCTTTTCATGAAATTCAAGAAAATGAACTGGTACCAAAAAAAAAAAAGAAAAGAAAAGAAAATGAACTGGTAAGTATCCTACTGACTTGGGTGTGCAGGGAACATTTGGCTATAGAGAATTCTAGTGGCATTTTGACATGCTCAGGTTGCCTTCCTAAATAACTCTGACTCCCTGCTGTCAGTCTCTTATCCTGCTCTTCCTCTGTGAAGAGGAAGATGTGTCACATCAGAGACTTCTTTTTTCACTTACCATCACCTTACAGGGCCTTTAAACATTTCCTACTTCAGTTGGAATGCTACAATCATCCCAAAGATGCTTTAGTCTCACTCCCATGCTACCAGATAGTGTATTAGCAATAGTTCACCCTTTCTCTGGCACATAATGAACTCCACTTGCTCCTTTAAAGGTGCCGGTTATCCTTTCTTTCCCTCTTTCTACCAGGGAGGACTGTATGAAACAGTTAATGAAGTCTACAAGCTGGTTATTCCCATTCTGGAAGCGCATCGAGATTTCCGGAAGCTGACCTCCACTCATGACAAGCTGCAGAAGGCCTTTGACAGCATCATCAGCAAGGTAGCTGGGGGTCCTTTTACCTGCAGCAGGTGACCTTGCCCCAGGAATACCCTCTTCTCTAGGAAGTGATTTATCAGACTTCAGATATTAAATTAGACTTGTACCTACTGAGTGGCATAAAGCTAGGAACAGAGAGAGATCAGCAGTGAGAGCAGGAAAGAAGACAGCTTGAATTATTTTATCATTAGAAAAAATTAGAATTATTTTAATGCACTTAAAAGAAGTCCTAGACATTGCTGAGGATTTGGGGGGTTATTTTCAAAGTTATTCTATAATCATCAATTTTGTATTAGAGTGGTTTCTGCTCCTGGTACCCATAAAACTTTAATGTTTCTTAACACAACAAACGAGGACTTCTGTCCTCTGTAGCCCAAAAGTTCTATCTTCATGAATTGCAACTAAGACAAACTGTTTCTGATTTCTGCCCCTTTATTTTTTTTTAATTTATCAGGGCCATAAAAGAATGTTTGGAACCTACTTCCGAGTTGGTTTCTATGGATCCAAATTTGGGGATTTGGATGAACAAGAATTTGTTTACAAAGAACCTGCAATTACCAAACTTCCTGAGATCTCTCATAGACTAGAGGTAAGACAAGTGATTCCATATGCTAAGCATCATCACTTTAGAAAAACAAGGTTGTTAGCAAGACATGGCTTAGTTGTGGATCTATTTATAGATTTTTTTCCCCACTTTTTATGGATAATCATGAGGCAAAACAGAGAGTTTTCCTCCAAGATCTTAGAGGCTTGTGTTCAAAATTTACGTCTTATTTTGAATACTATGCAAAATTCAGTGTCATGTGATTTCTCAGAGTCTTTTCCTTTTTTTGGTCTGAAGATATTTTTATCTTGACTTAGATGTAATCTGACCAAATTGCCCCTAAAAGACTATTGTCTGTCCTCTTGTGTCACTCTGTCACAACACTTCTGACCAGTGAGTGACAATGGTGACTACAGCAACACTGTGAGTTGTGTGGCAAATCTAAGAAGCTGATCCTTCTTCCTGCTGATCCAAAAAGCCACTTTTTGGACAATCAGTGCCAACGCCCCATGTGGGTTGATAACCACAACACGAACATGCTGTTTACATTTGATGCTAAGGAGCACAAATGAGCAGCATGTTCATAGAAGAAAGGCTAGAGCACACAAAAAGAGCAACAGGAAAAGGAAAAGAAAACTTAAGGCATCTATTACAATAGCCCAATGACTAAGAAATCAAGAAAAAAGTCAAGTAGTTCCCAAGCCAAAAAACCCTCAAGCTGAACAACTGAGTTCCCCTGAATTGTTACAGAGATTAATTCCATTTGCTTTCTTGGTACTTATTTATGCTCTCTCATGGTTGTGAAATTTCAAATACTCTTGATTTATTCTTGTTCTTTTGGCCCAGGCCAGGTGAGAGAGAAAGCCTAGTATGTGCTTGACATAAAGAAGCCATGCCATCGCATGCTGGTTTTGTTCATGACACAAAGAAATCTCAACTGACCTTAGGTCACTTGGCTCCTTAAAGTATCTCCCCTCTCCCAATAAAGACTAGAAGTAGATATTTTGTTTTCTCATTTATACTATGGCATATAATGCTGTGAGAAGCCCAGTAACTTTCAAGTACTGCAGGTACAAAAGGCATTGACTTGGGGCTGGAGCAATAGCACAGCGATAGAGTGTTTGCCTTGCACACAGCCAACCTAGGTTCGATTCCTGGCATTCCATATTATTCCCGAGTTTGCCAGGGGCGATTTCTTAAAGCTAACCCAGCAGTAACCTCTGAGTGCTCTCATGTGTGGCCCCAAAAACAACACACACACACATACAAAAGGCATTAACTAAATAGTGTCAAATAACTGGCCACATTCTCAGGTAATATGATCCTTTTGGTTGAATGAGAGCCCGTGTGTTCATAATTGTAGGAAGCTGATATCCATTTCTAGTGCTGGACTTCTTCTATTTTTATTTTTGCTTTAGAAAATGCTGAAGTTGTCTCCTTAGCTCAGAGAACCTAGATAATCAATGTGCAAATTCCCCCTTACATTTATTCCAAACACCTTTCTCTTCTGAGATGCTGTTATAATTTTTTTGTTTGTTTATTTGGGCCACACCCATTTGATGCTCAGGGATTACTCCTGGCTATGCGCTCAGAAATCGCCCCTGGCTTGGGGGGACCATATGGGATGCCAGGGGATCGAACCAAGGTCCATACCTTGGCTAGCACTTGCAAGGCAGACACCTTACCTCTAGCGCCACCTCACCGGCCCCAGCTGTTATAATTTATTAAGATAATCTTTTTCCCTTGTTGGCTCTTCTTGTTTAGGGATTTTATGGGCAGTGTTTTGGTACTGATTTTGTAGAAGTGATAAAGGACTCTGCTCCTGTGGACAAAACCAAATTGGATCCTAACAAGGTAAGAGGAATTTATCAAAGGTGACCATCAGGCTGGGTTTTTTGTTGTTGTTTTATCCTAAGAACATAAAGTATCCTCTGGTCATCTAAGTCATCTCAAATACTGTTAGATCAAACCTTCAAGAAATCAGACTGGAACTTTCATGAAAGAAACTTGAATTTCTCAAACACTGTGCATGACTTGCACTACCACAGGCCCTAAGAAAGCATTTAATTTACCACTCATCCTTGGAAGTAGCTGTTGCTATTCCTATTTCGCAGATGTGAAAACTGAGGTATAAAAAAGTTAAGTCTTTTTCCCATGATCAATCAAATGTCCTAATTTATAGTCTCAATCACTGTTCTTTATGGTTTTTCTGAAAACCTCTAGACTCCCATTTAAAACAGGTTAAAAGATGCAAATGTATTGCTGACATCTTTTAAGTGACGACCTACTTTCCAACTGGTAGTATTTCCCCCCAGCCAATTGCAAGAACACTGTGGAAAGGGTGATCTTAGTCACTCGTGTGCCCACTCTTATCAACTATATTTAATTTCCCTGCCAGCTGTGCATGTCCTACAACACAATTCTGATGGGATTCCATAAACTATAGCTATAATCCCCCCTCATACCAAACCCAAGACCACCTGCCTAAAAAACTATTCACATCTGGGGTTTCGCACTCTGCCCCTCAAATTAAATTATTAATAAAAGTGACCCAGAGGAAAGTACCATTCCCCAAGAAAGTGCTTTTCTAATAATTCCAAGTATATGAAAAAGGTACATATAGAGTAAGCCCTCTGCTAGTGTATTCTGGACTTGTCACTTGCCTGACTAGACATTGTTCACCAGTCAGGAAGATTTAGTGAGTCTCATCAGTCACAGCTTTTATTGAGGTTTTTATTAGTTGGCTGACACATTATCTGGTTTTCTCAACTCAGTCACCAGACCCTTTTCCAAAAGGTCAGTGTGGTCCCTGGTTCCCACCTTCTAATCACATGCTAGCTCCTTTGGTACCCAGGGTCCATTCTAAAGCTTTCTAGCTTTTTTTCTGAGTGACACCATGAGTCACTCAGGATATTTTCATAGACTATTCTAATAAAATTAATTGTTGCACTAAAGTTGCTATAATTATAATAAAAATGACACTCTACTATTCCAAATATTTTTTGTTTTGTGGGGATTTTGTTGGGTTGATTTGGTTTTTGAACCTTGCTGGGCAGTGTTCAGGGATTACTATGGGCTCTGTGCTTAGAATCACTCCTGGTAGTGCTCAGAAGGCAGCATTCAGGAACCAGGGACCAGCCATTTGCTAACCAAGTGCCATAATCCCTCTGGTCCCTTTCCACATGTTTTTGAAATTCCGTGCCAGGAAATGTGGACAGTAACTAGATATATTCTTTATTATATCCTGCAGTGGTATCTATCTGCTCAACCTATTTCATGTATAGAGATGTTTATGAGGGAATTGTCTAAGCTACTAGGGAAAAAAGTCCAGTATTATTTAGAGGCTAAAGAATAAAGGACCTGTTACCAACTGGCAAGGCTTTACCCTGAGGAATCCAAGCTTTTCTCTCAATTCTGTCATTCAGGATATTATGGCAATGATGCAAGTTTGGAGGAATTAGCCAAGTTTAAAAGTTTGTTTTTCTGAATATTTTACAAAATTTTTTTCCCTTCAGTTCCATTTCTCTCATCTAGAAACTATGATAAGAGCTGGGTCTCTGGAAGACTATGACTGGCTTTGTGCCTATAGCAATCTGTGTATAGCACATGCTATTGGAAGACCCCTCGGCATTCCTGATACAGAGAGAGCTCTTTCCTCCTCTCTTACCATGTCCAAGGAAGGTTGTGAAAATTTTACATGAGAATCATAGCCTAGAAATACAATCAGGTTTCATCAGACCAGATAGTGACTTATGAACTGTGCTCAGTAATAGCTCACCGGTTCCCTACAATAAATGGATATTGCAGAACATAGGGTTATTGGGGCCGGAGTGATAGCACAGTGGTAGGGCATTTGCCTTGCATGCAGCCAACCTGGGACAGACTCAGTTTTGATCCCAGGCATCCCATATGGTCCCCTGAGCCTGCCAAGAGTGATTTCTGAGTGCAGAGCCAGGAGTAATCCCTGATTGCCGCCAGATATGGCCCAAAAACAAACAAAAAAAGAACATAGGGTCATTGTCATTCTTCCTGTTATAATTATTCCTTCTTAATAAATGTCCCCATTATAGTGTATGTGTGTGCATTTATGTGTGTTTGTATGCACATGGATGTATGTGCTTCTGTTTTACATATGTAAATACAAAAATACAGTTCTTGGATGTTTAGGCCTATGGATTTTGACAACCATCATCACAATCATCATATTGAAGAGTCAGCTACCCAAAAGTTTCCCCCCATGCCCTTGCATAGTCATTTCCTATCCTCTGCGTTCAGTACTACCTGTCAGTGCACTGTCTTAGTAACTTCACCAACTTCTTCAATGTCAGATCTCAGTTAAAAAGTAGAATTGTACAAGGTTTTGAGCTGGGCTTCTTTCGTTTTTAATATTGTGTTGGAGACTCATCTATGTTGTAGTAACTACTTCCTTTTTGTTGTTGTGTAATATTCCCCAATGTCTCTGTACCACCATTGGTTTTTTGTATTGTGGATAGTATAACTAGAGATATTTTTGCAAAGGTTTTAGTGTAAGTCTGTTTTTATTTTGTTGAGGCAACCATCTCAGAGCAGGCTTGAAGGCTTGTATGATTTTATATAATTTTGCTATATCAAAAACTGCCAACCTCTTTTCTTTTTTTTGTTTTGGTGCCACACCCGGTGGTACTCAGGCCTTACTCCTGGCTCTGCACTCAGGATTCACTCCTTCCTCGTAGTGCTCAAGGGGACATGTGGGATGCCAGGAATTGAACCCAGGTTGGCCATGTGCAAGGCAAATGCCCTACTTACAATACTATTACTCTGGCCCCAATGTCAGACTCTTTTCTTTGGAAAAGTTACTGTACCATTTTGCATTCCCGTCCTCAGTATGAAATTTCCAACTGCTTCTATTCTTTCAGAACATGATAGTGCCAGATTTCTTTACTTGGCCATTCTGACATATATGTAGACACATGGTTCTTCTGAAAAAGCAAATTGTGTTTTTTTTGTTTTTTAAATAGCAATTTTCAAAGTGATAAACTAAGTTTCAAGGACTCAGGTCTTTGAGGAGGTCTGGCTTCTAGTTGTAACTTCACACACACATTCCTTTCTCTCCAAAAGAAATCAGGAAAGGATGCTCTAGACTGTAGCCCTAGGCTACCAAGACTTTAAACTCTAAGGCGGGACAATGTCCAGCTGTGTTCCCTATCTGTCCCAGGGACTAACTTAACGGTCCTTTGCTAACTAGTTCATCTTTATTTTCCCCTTACTTTCCTCTCTTCAGGCCTATATACAAATCACGTTTGTGGAGCCCTACTTTGATGAGTATGAGATGAAAGACCGATTGACTTACTTTGAGAAGAATTTCAACCTGCGGAGGTTCATGTATACCACCCCATTCACTCTGGAGGGGAGGCCACGGGGAGAGCTGCATGAACAATACCGGAGGAATACAGTGCTCACCACCATGCATGCCTTCCCCTATATCAAGACCAGGATCCGCGTGGTCCAGAAGGAGGAGGTAAGGCCACTGCCAGTAGAAGGAATGTACTCCAGGCTGGGACACCTCTGATTGAGGGAGCCTACATAACCT
The DNA here is from genome assembly GCF_024139225.1 of Suncus etruscus. Taxonomy (NCBI): domain Eukaryota; kingdom Metazoa; phylum Chordata; class Mammalia; order Eulipotyphla; family Soricidae; genus Suncus; species Suncus etruscus. Next base: position 70,722,454 of record NC_064848.1, on the reverse strand, counting down.
CCAAGCACATATACAAGCCAATTTCATGCCCCTTCATGCTAAACTGTGGTGAAAATCTGAGGAAAAACAACAACAACAAAAAAAAAAACATTAGAATGGTGACTGCCCATTTATTCTCATGGGACCAGGGAATCCCACGAGATTCCTTGTCAGCTGCATGATTGGCAGCACTACTTTACATAGATATATTTTCTGGTTTTTTGTTTTTGTTTTTTTATTTTGGGGCCACTCTGGCAGTCCTCAAAGGTTATTCCTGGCTCTGTACTCAGAAATTGCTCCTAGCAGGCTTGGAGGACCATATCGGATGCTGGAAATTGAACCAGGTTCAGTCCCAGGTTGACTGCACGAAAGGCAAACACCCTACCACTGTGCTATCACTCTGGCCCCAGAAATATTTTCTGTTGTGAAATTTTGATCTTTAAGATAAATGCATTGCCATTATAATATGGACAAATCTTTTTTTTTGTTTTGTTTTGTTTTGTTTTGTTTTTTGGGTCACACCCGGCAGTGCTCAGGGGTTACTCCTGGCTGTCTGCTCAGCATTGCTCCTGGCAGGCACGAGGGACCATATGGGACACCAGGATTCGAACCAACCACCTTTGGTCCTGGATCGGCTGCTTGCAAGGCAAACACCACTGTGCTATCTCTCCGGGCCCAATATGGACAAATCTTTATTTTTAGTAACTCAGTCTTCTAAAATAGATATGCATTTTATACTTGCATTAAATAGAAAGGGTCTTTGTTATTGTTGTTTTTGATTTGCTTTTGTTTTGTTTGGGGACCACACCAGACTGTGCTCAGGCTTACTTCTAGCTCTGTGCTTAGAGATCACTTCTGGAAGTCTCAGTAAACAATATGGGGTACTAAGGATCGCATCTTGTCTTCTGTGTGCAAGGCATGCTCCATATTCACTATCCCATCTCTGTCCCCTAGAAATATATTTATATTTAATAATATATTATATATTTAAAATTTAAAGGTGGTAGAGACATAAGTTCAATAAAGAACATTGTGGTGTTTATTATTGGAAACAGAAACCACACAATCAAGAAGCCCCAAAGAATTGCTGAATGCACTAGGCCAGGGAGACAGGAATAACTGCTGAATTCTAGTCCCAGCTTTCACCAGATGGGCTCATCTTCTTTTCCCAATGACAGCAAAGACCCTATTGTCTTTCCTGGATCTCTGTATAGTGGGACAAATCAATCAAAACCTATCAGTCAAAACCTATCTCAAGTCATAAAATCACTCAACTTTACACACACCCAAAACTTTATTTTATTTTGAAATGCAAACAGGTTACATTTACCTGGCATTCCTTTTACACAGGGCCCTAGGCTTCACTGCTGGGCCTGTTGTTGGCAATCCGATCATCAATTATAGAAAACACTGTACAGAATGCCCTGCCCTAATTTTGAGCTTGGATTTTTTATTAACTTGAACAAGCAATTACAGATTGCTAACAAATAGAAGAGCAGAATTTTATGTTTATATGATTTTTTTTCTGCAGTTGTTTCTTGCATACATCTAATATGATAGGAATCCTTAGACTCACTTTCATAATGTGTTGCCCAAGCACTCAGCTTGGTTTTCATAGGAAAAGCTCTTCCCTTTTCACACCCTTAGCTCATCAGCTTATGCATTATTTAATTAGCTTAGATCATTGAGATAACACATGAGACAGGCACAATGAACATGGTGAGAAAATCCACATGAGTTTGGTTGGGTAGGAGCAGAAAGGGATGAGCTCAGTGGGAAGTAGCCAGGTACTCGAGGGTGCCACAGCAACCAATTTTATATAAGGCAAAGAAAGTCCCACTAGAGACTGCTAAGAGATGGCCACTTTAGCAGGTCTTTGTTTTATTCCTGAGTTAGGGTTTTTATTTACTTGTTTTTTTCTATCTTGAGATGTTGTGATTGAAATATTGGTTTTGTTTTTTGTTGTTGTGTTTTCATCAAATCATTGTGAAATACAGAGTTAAAGAGTTGTTGATGGGGAGGTGGAGTGTTAGTACGGTGGGTAAGGCATTGGCCTTGCACACAACTCATCCAGGTTCAATCCTTGGCATCCTATATGGTCCCCCTACCACTGCCAGGAGTAATTCCTGAATGCAGAGCCAGGAGTAACCCCTGGGCACCACTGTGTATAGGCCATCTCCCCCAAAATAGTTGTTGATAGTTGGGCTTTGGTCATACAATGTTCCAATACCCATCTCTTCACCAGTGTTCATTTCCTGCCATCAATTTTCCCAGTTACTTTCCCATCCCCATCCACACAGTCTGCCTCTATAACAGATGCTTTTCTTTTTCCTCTCTCTCTGTCTCTGACTCTCTGTGTGTGTGTGTGTGTGTGTGTGTGTGTATGTGTGTGTGTGTATTTCTTTCTCTCAGTGTGTGTATAAAAGTGTCTGTATGACTGTCTCTGTTTCTTTTTCCTCTCTTTCCCGTTTTTCCTTTTAGACAACATGGTTTGTAATACTTTTACTGAAGGGATAATCATACATATAACTTTACTTCCTTTCAAATTTCAGTTCTTGCCCAGAGTGATCATTTCCAACTATTATTGTCTTAGTGATCTCTCTGTCTTACTGAACGTCCCCCCATCATTTCTTTCTTTTTTTGCTGCCCCCATCATTCCTGTCTTTGGATATTATACAATGGGTTTTATTTTTTATATCATACAGATGAGTATGATCATACTATGTCTGTCCCTCTCCCTCTGACTAATTTTACTTGGCATGTTACTATTCCTGTCTATCCATATATAAACAAATTTTATTATTCATTTTTTCTAATATCAATTGCAGTACTGTTAATGGTAGTGTTTTATACATACACCATTCCAGCACCACATCTTCCACCAGATTGTCCAGTTCCCTCCACCATTATCACAGGATATTTCCACCATCAACCTAATCCCTTCCATCCCCCTGTCTGGTCTTCCCAGTTCTGTGGATCAGTATAACAGGTTTTATTGCCTTTAGCCATTTATTTTCCCTTATTAGTCTTCTTTATATCACACATAGAAGGGAGATCATTCTTTATCTGTTCCTCTACTTCTTGCTGACTTTGCTCAGGATGAAACCTTCCAGTTCAATCCATAGAGTAGAAAAATCACATAATTTTATCTGTTCCTACATTCAAGTAGTATTCTATTGCATATATAGTCTTTAATTTCTTTATTCAATCATCTGTTCCTAGATAGTTGAGTTATTCTCAGATTTTAGCTAGTTTAAAAAGTGTTGCAATAAGCATAGGAACACAAATGTCTTTTAAAATGTTGTTTTTGAGCCCTTGGATTAGATGCCAAGAAGATGAATGTCTGGGTCATATGAAAATTCAAATCTTATTTTTAAAGAAGTGTCCCTATTACTTTCCAAAATATTTGGGCCAGTCAGTATTCCCATCAGCAATGGATGAAGATTCCTTTTCCCTACATCCATACCAACACTGGTTTTGTTCTTTTGGATGTGTGTCAGCTTACTGGTTCTCATCATTGTTTTGACTTGAATTTCCCTGTTTTTATTTTAGTTTTGCTTTTTGAGCCATACCTGCTGATGCTCAGGGAATACTCCTGGCTAGGCGCTCAGAAATCACTCCTGGCTTGGGGGACCATATGGATCGCCAGGGGATCGAACCATGGTCCATCCTAGGTTAGCACGTGCAAGGCAAACACCTTACTGCTTGCACCACCACTCCGGCCCTAGACTTCCTTTTTTAAATAGTGGCCACATACCAGCAGTGTTACAGAGCCACCAGTGTTTCTTGGGGTCCCAGGAGGTGCTAAGGCTCAAACTCAGGGCCTCACACATGCTAGAAATATGCTTGCCTCTTGACCTATCTCCCTTCTTGTCTTCAGTTCTCAAACATTAGGATATTATGGGTATAGCACTATAGTAAATGTATGGGCTCCATAAGAGGCCTTAAAACTTTTTGTGGCTATCTATAGTTCCCTGAGATCTTAGTATTTTTCTTGTTTAGGGCTGCCATAACAAAGTACCCCAACTAAGGCTTAAATCACAGAAGTATATTCTGAAGAGTACACTTCCAACTTCTAGAGAACCAAAGTTCAAGATCAGGATGTGATTAGAGCCAGAAGGCAGCAGCCATTTTTGCCCTATCTCCCTGGGCTCGTAGAGTCCCACCTTCTTCCCATGTCTCTTACATAGTCCTCTCTCTATATCTATGTCTTTGCCCCCAAATTCCTAGTATTCCTATAGGAACTTTATTTAGTTTGAATTTTAATCCATCTGAATAAACTTTATAAAGACCCTACCTATCCCAACTAAGATCATATTCTGAGGCTTTTGAAGTTGAGATTTTAATGGGTGAATTTAGGATTATAATAGTCTACCCATAATATCCTACATCAAACCAATGGAACTTAACATGTAGCAGATTGATTCCTAAATGGAATTCTATTACTAGGAATTCATTTCTGGTGATTTATTTAAGGTACAGGCAATTCCCAAATCTTGTGTCATAGTGGAGAATCTGGGATAATCCGGGTGCTGTGCTTCTAAAAGCCTTGCTAAAGTAACTTACTTAATGATAGAAATGAAAAATTTGACTGTGTAGAAAGATCACAAACATCATGTGTCAAATCTTTCCCACCCCACTTATTATTACCTATGTCATGTTATGTCTCTTACTTAATCTCACAAATCTTTCTTTAATGACATAATGGAGATAGTAATGAGACTTAAGAAACAAATGATAAGTGTCTGTAAATATCTGGAAGCATAATAAGCAATAAAGGAACACAGGTTCTTCCTTCTTATCTATATTATTTTAAGAAATTAATCTACAAGTCTCCTTTGGGAGTTCTGCTTCTTTAAATCTAGCTACCATCTCTGTCCTAACTTCAAATTTGCTCTCAACTTTTATGACCAGCCATTGACATTTTTTCTCTTTTATTTAGTTTGTTTTGACACCAATAGAAGTGGCCATTGAGGATATGAAGAAGAAGACCCTGCAGTTAGCCGTTGCCATTAACCAGGAGCCTCCTGATGCTAAGATGCTTCAGATGGTGCTGCAGGGCTCTGTAGGAGCTACTGTCAATCAGGTGAACAAAACCACCCAGTGGCCACTGCTCTGCACCCTGATCTTTGGGTTCTCATTAGTAGTCCTAATCCTTCATCCTAGATATTGATGCAGAGTCCAGTTGACATACAAATGACGTTGCTAAACTTAGTATACATATGGAGTTTAGAAGAATTTGAGGAGGTCTCTTCTGTTTCATGTCTATGTTTCAAGATCATAAAAAAAATCACTCAGGATGTATGGATTATTGTCCGAGGAACAACACTTTCTCAGGAAAATATTTTATTGAGGCAGACTTGATAACATGATCCCTGTTAGGGTCCTGTTAGATTGTTGAGTCACATCCAATTTTAGACAAGTTATTGCAGAGACTTACTTACGAACACCCATTGAAAGGACCAGAGAAATAGTACAAGGGGTAATGTGCTTAAGGTGTCTTGCAATCCCCAACATTGCAAATGGTTATCCAAGCATAGCCAGGAGTGATGCCTGAGCACAGAGCCAGGAATAGCCCTTGAGCACTGCTGAGTGTGGTCCCAAACCAAAATAATAATAATAATAATAATAATAATAATAATGAATTTTCTTTAAATCTGAAATTCCCATAGAAAAGAAAAGGAATCTAGAACATGTAACCCCTGAGTTTGTCACCAGATGAACCCAGCCTGCCAGGTGTCCTATAGACATGAATGATCTTGGAAGAGGCTTCTTGGCTTCTTAGACCAGACAGGATTTTCTGCGACCCAATAGGTTCCAATTTCTCAAGTTCATTATGGAACTAAAGACATTTCAGATGAAGGGAGATACTAGCTTCATCTGTTCTGTGGACAGCTGTCATTTTAGAGCTAACACTTCTCTAATCTATGTCTCTATAGTGAAAAGCTCAGTTAGAATCACAATTCTTTCTTCACTTGACAGAAACGGAATCCACTAAAAATTTCTATGTGCATGTAATATCAAGAGCACAGAAAATAGCAGAAAAGAAGTGGTTGTTATTTTTTTAACCTCAGATAATACTAGAAAGCATTTGCTTTTGAAAACCCTTATTCTCCTATAAAAATAGAAAACTTTGTAAATTTACAAACATAATTTGTACTCAAACCAAAGTGGTAATACTCACAAGCTGGACAACCAGACAAATTGATGTAAAGGTTGTCCAGGACAATCCTCATGAGGAAAGCAATTCAAAGCACATATGTACTCTTGTGTGGTTATATTACCTTTATATTTGAAGAAACTCATTATTAATAATATCTCAATAAGCAGTTACATTTGTACTTTAAGTATTTGACTCAAACTCCAGGTTCATAAGAAATCAAAGTTTCCTTGGCTCTTTAAGACCTTGTTTGTTTATTTTCACCATTCTAACTACAAAATTAAATGTTACAAAATTAAAAGTCACTCCAAACTTTTTTTCTACTAAAATTTAATTTTCCTGCTTAGATTAGTATTGTGTTTTGCTTTTTCCATCAGGGACCACTGGAAGTAGCCCAAGTATTCTTGGCCGAAATTCCAGCTGACCCAAAACTCTATCGACATCACAACAAGTTGAGATTGTGCTTTAAGGAATTCATTATGAGGTAAGGAAGAAAATGGCTGGAAATTCAGCAAAGCAACAGTTCTTAGGGAACTGCTAAAACCATGTTTCCTATATAGTCCCTAGACCAACAGCTTCAGGATCATAGAGAACTTAAGCATTATTGAGATATATCCCAGAACATTCTAGAAAGGCACCAATCAGACCTTCTGAAATCTTCTCTAGATGAGGCACCAGAAATTTGAGTCTCAAGATGGCGCATTCAGAAATCTGAATAGGAACCACGACTTCCATAGGGTTCCCATTTAGAGGCTCTGCACAGAGCACTGCTACCTTTAGCCTTTTGGGATGTCTCCCACTAAGTACTTTAATGTCTGTCATCTCAATGTGTGCCTTACAACCACTTTGTAAAACAAGCATCCTCACCATCCTCAATTGATAAAAGAACAGGGATTCAGAGACAGGTGAATTTACTTAAGATCACAGCCAGTTAGAAGCGGAACTGAGTTCAGATCCAGGTCTTCTGGATCCAAACAATACTCCTTGCTATGTGATGAAATTCCACTGCTGTTACCACTGCTGATTCATTGTTGGGAGAGGTTCTTGGCATTGGCAGTTTTTGTAATATATTATACAATAGATTCCAAGCTTAAATGTAAAAAGAGACACTCCATCTAGGTTCTTAGACTTTTTCAAGGTTTCTTTTCTCTAGTTTTCAATATATAATAAGTCTCATCTGTGCTCCTGAATTTTACAATGGAGCTGACTTCAAGAAGTGCATGTGGTTAGTCTGGGCAGGAAGTGGGTCTTGCCATCTGTTTCAGGTACATTGGACTTACATGATCCCAAAATGAATGATTATGAAGGATATGATAGCATTTTACCTATATAAGCAAAGGATATAAACCAGAGCAATAGCACAGGTGTAAGGTGTTTGCCTTACATGGACAACTGGGTTCAACCCCCGACATTCCATATGGCCATCTGAGCCTACCGGGAGTGATTTCTGAGTTCAGAGACAGTTGCAATGTCAGAGTGCCACTGGGTATGCTCCCCCAAAGAAGAAAATATATTAGAGAAAGCTATTCCTTGAAATCTGAAACCTTATGGTGGCATATCAAATCTAGAAATATCCCACATCTCAGTAGAAAGAGAAAGAATAGAAAATAAAGATTAGGGCCCGGAGAAATAGCACAGCGGCGTTTGCCTTGCAAGCAGCCAATCCAGGACCAAAGGTGGTTGGTTCGAATCCCGGTGTCCCATATGGTCCCCCGTGCCTGCCAGGAGCTATTTCTGAGCAGACAGCCAGGAGTAACCCCTGAGCACCGCCGGGTGTGACCCAAAACAAAAACAAAAACAAAATAAAATAAAGATTAAACTTTGCTAGTTATGGAGATAGCACAGCGATAGGGCATTTGCCTTGCATGCAGCTAATTTAGGATGGATGGTGATTCGAATTCCAGCATACCATCCCATATGGTCCCCTGTGTCTGCCAGGAGTGATTTCTGAGTGCAGGAGCTGGGAGTAACCCCTGAGCGCCACCGGGTGTGACCCAAAAACAAAATAAAGTTTGCTAGTTATGGAGAGAACAGAATTACATGTTTACAGTATGGTATAAGATAGGAAAAATTTTTATGCATAGAAGTGAGGCTCTGGAGGGTGACACAAGCAGGAAGGCGTCTGCCTTGCCTGTGCTAGCCTAGGAGGAACTGCAGTTCAATCCCCCAACGTCCCATATGGTACCCCAAGCCAGGAGCGATTTCTGAGCACATAGCCAGGAGTAATCCCTGAGTGTGGCCCAAAAAAACAAAAAAGAAAAATGAATACTTTGGCTTTCAATAAATTATAGCTGCTTGATAATAGGATATATGCATGCTGCTTTGCGTATAGTACAATGGGGTGACATCAGAATGACTTTTTTCACTTGTTAATAATTATTAAGACAGGGGCTGGGAAGGTGGCGCTAGAGGTAAGGTTTCTGCCTTGCAAGCGCTAGGCAAGGAAAGATCGCGATCGCGGTTCGATCCCCTGGCATCCCATATGGTCCCCCCAAGCCAGGGGCAATTTCTGAGTGCTTAGCCAGGAGTAATCCCTGAGCATCAAACGAGTGTGGCCCAAAAAACAAAACAAAAAAATTATTAAGACAGATCTATATCAGCCTAACGATATGATAGGCCATAAAAATTATATCCAGGGGTCGGAACAATATAACAGCGGTAGGGCATTTGCCTTGCATGTGGCCAACCTGTGACGGACCCCAGTTAGATTCCCAGCATGCCATATGGTTTCCCAAACCTGTCAGGAGTGTTTTCTGAGTACAGAGCCAGGAGTAATCCCTGAGCACCACCGGGTGTAACATACATACATACATACATACATACATACATACATACACACACAGAGCTCCTCCCATCCCATTCACCTGCCATGTTTCTAAAGAGAAAATAAATCCTCTTCTATTACTTCTCTAAATCCACCTGCATCTCCCAGCTTTCTTGCACAAGCTCTTGGTCTTCTGTGCTGACCCATACTCTTTTGCCTTGGAAAGGGGCATTATGCTGAGGGCTTTTGAAGCTAGTACTATATTTCAGAATATTACTTTTGAACCCTGTGACTCTTCAGGACGTAAGTCTCAGACCTGAAATTAGTTGTTTCAGTGCAGTAGAACATGAACTACTCATGCAGAGAACCAATGTCTGGCCAGATCCGGGGAACCCCTCACATTTGAGTTTTGTATATGTTCAGTATGTCCTTACATATGGTCTGATCTCAGATATGACATTGGACACCAGCCCAAATTTGGGAACTAAGCCCATATTTCCAACTCCTCTGTTCTTAGAGGGGCTTCAGCTTACTCAGGGGGCAGCCACACATGTACACAACCCTGGACATGCCAGGATGGCTGAGAGGAAGCAGCAGGATGAGTGAGTGCAGTGTTGTGTAACCAGCATCACCTGTCACCCCACCAGCTGCTCTGGGGAAACTTCAGGACATGAGCCTTGCATTGGTTGCACCCCTGCTTCACTGTGTATAAGCAGCAACCCTGACTGAGCTCTGTCACCACTGAACTGCCCATTGAGCCTACTGGGAAGAAGGGATCAGGCTGAGAAGGGCATGATTAATCCAAGGCTATGTGGACAGGAAGTGGCAAAACCAACACTGAAATGAGTCTTCTGTTGGAATAAACTCTCCCTGGGGCCTGGAGTCAGGTGGAGACTGAACTGGAAGGGAAGAAACCAAGGCCATAGGGTGGAGAAAAACCCCAAGATATACCTTGCAGGGGTGGCTCTGCCCAGGAAAATGATATCTATCCCTATGAGAAGTAAACTATGATGTGTGTGCTTTGCTCAAACAAACCCTTCCTTTCTTTAACATGGTGATTCCAGTACTGCAATATGTGTCCTGAAAGCCACATTCAAGTGTGAGCCACTAGTGATATGCACTAGCACCATGGACTAAAGATGAATTATTGGGAGTGTGGACACCAATTCTTCGGGCTTGACAGCATCTCTTTAAGATATTCCCCTCCCTCTGCAGTGACTTTTCTCCTGGCCCTGAGAAGAGATGTGTTGACAGGTTTCTAGGAAGAGCTGAGAAGCAGGAGGACTGAAAATTGGAGCTAAAAAGAGGACAGTTTGCCCATGACACCAAAACTTTATTCCCTGGTTCTAAGAGATATTCCAGTGTTTTATTGATACCATGGTGCTTAATCCAGGGAGATTGCTCAGTAACAGACAGTGCACTTGCCCACTGTGTACAAGGTCCTAAGTTCAATTCCCATCACTATAAGGCCAGTCTGGAGTAGACAAGTTATAACATGTCTATGCCTGCTAGTGTTTATGACTTCTGAAAACAAGGTCAAAGAACAGTGCAGTCATTTCTTCCAGTTTTCAAAATAGATATCCTCAAATTAGCATTTGGCTCCTGCATGCCTCTTTTAGTCTGCCTATGTACCTGACTGCATCTGGAAGGCATCCTGAAACTGATTTTTATTTTACATTTAGTGGTAGCTCCTAACTGTGCTTAAAGTCTATAAAACATTAATCAGGAATGATGTAGACGTTAAATCTAAAGCCCCCATATTCCTTCCCTTGATGCCCCTCCTTCTGTATCTTCATATGTACTTCAGGTAGCCTACAATTTACTCCAGTTAATTCAAATATAAGAGATTGAGGAAAACCCAGTTAAGGGTTTTCTGTGCTTTTAAGTTAGTTCAATCAAGTCATTCTTCTGCAGAATGACTAATTATGTGATGAAACAGGGTTTAATTTTGATTAGCCAGATTAATTTTAGAAGAGAATTTTTCTTTTTTTTTTTTTTTTTTTTGGTTTTTGGGCCACACCCGGCAGTGCACAGGGGTTACTCCTGGCTGTCTGCTCAGAAATAGCTCCTGGCAGGCACGGGGGACCATATGGGACACCGGGATTCGAACCAGCCACCTCTGGTCCTGGATTGGCTGCTTGCAAGGCAAACACCACTGTGCTATCTCTCCGGGCCCAGAAGAGAATTTTTCTGACTCTAAACATGCCTTCTTCTTTACCTTTTTTGCCATCCTAAAAATGAGTTCATAGAAAGGTTAGGGTGGATTTGGCTAAAATGTTTGGATATTTCTTTATCTTAATCCACAGCTAGCTAGCTAGACAGTATTTAGAAAACAATTTATAACACTCTATTCACCTGTGATTTTTTATTGTGGCCCTTTATCTAAGTTTTTAACTACATTTTGAGCATTTTTTTTGTCCCATTCACTTTGTTGATTTAGAAACTCTCATGGGTTTAGCAGTGTAGAGTAAAAGGCAAGACTGTCATGTTTCAATAACTTGGTTTTTTCTATTGGCATACCCATCCAGTTTGGGGAACAGTAAGACATTAGGTTTAATGACCCACAAGTGAAATCAACATGTGTTGGAAAGATTTCTTCTTTATTTCTCTATCATGATCAGCTCTACTGCTTAGGGTGAAGGATAGAGATGATCTAGCTTAAAACAGAGAATTTCATGGGCCTGGAGAGATAGCACAGCAGCATTTACCTTGCAAGCAGCCAATCCAGGACCAAAGGTGGTTGGTTCAAATCCCGGTGTCCCATATGATCCCCCGTGCCTGCCAGGAGCACCGCCGGGTGTGGCCCAAAAACAAACAAACAAACAAAAAAAAAAAACAGAGAATTTCCACCTTTTTACAACCATGGACAGATGGTTGAAAACCACTAAATTAGAGGATTTGTGTCTTGTGTTTTTAACATAGGGAAATCCATCAGCTACTACCTGTTTGATGTCACTCATTCCTTTTTTTTTCTCTTAGAGATCATTCTAGATGTGATCAGGTGTCACTTTAAAACTGCAGTGGTGGGTGGGAGGTTGAGCCACAATCAGCTGTGCTCAGTGGTTATTCCTAGCTCTGTGCTCAGGAATTACTCTTGGTTGGCTTGGTGGGTTATAAGAGATGTGGAGATTGAACCCAGGCTATCTGCTGTACCCTGCTCCAGTGCTATAAATCTAGTATTTTTTTCTTTCATTCATTTTGGATGGTTTTGGGGCTACACCCAGCAGTTTTGGGGTCAACTTTGAGTGCAATGCTGGAAGTTGTTGCAGGCAGTGTTCAGAAGATCATGTAGTGATCTGTCTCCTGCATGAAAGTATGCATCCTAGTTCTTTTAGTCCTCTCTCCTGTTCATGCAGGCTTCTTAATCAATAATAAACTATTTTGGGGGAAGGCCACACCTGGTGGCACTCAGAAGTTACTCCTAGCAGGCTTAGGGGGCCATATCGGATGCCAGGGCTTGAATCCAGGCTGGCTGCTTGCAAGACAAACACCCTACCCACTGTACTATCATTCTGGTCCCAGTAATAAACTATTTCCACTTTTGTGAGAGCTCCAAGTAGTGCTCTAGAGACTGAGCCCCTTTCCAGAAATTATCCGGCAACGGAACCTGCATTTCAATTTAAGGGCCTGAGGATGTGAAGCTGTTTGGATTCTGCTGTACCTGGATACCAGGGCCCACCCCAGCAGTACTGGGAACATGGGGTCACAGCTCTCCATGCTTGAGGGACAAAGTGGAGTCAGAGCTAAGTCAAGTGAATCATCCCCTATTTTACCTTTTTTTTTTTTTTTTTTGAGGGTTATTGGGGGGGGGGTGATTTTTGTTTGTTTATTGGTTTTTTTTAGTTTTTTGACCTTTTGGGCCAAATTTGGCAGTTTTCAGTGATTACGCCTGACTGTGTTCAGGAATCATACCTGGTGGGTTCTGGGGACCATATGGGATGGCAAGGATCAAACCTGGGCTACCTACTCACTGTGCTATCAGCACTCTGGCCCCTATTTTACTTTTATTTATTTATTTATTTTTGGCTTTTGGGTCACACCCAGCAGCACTCAGGGGTTATTCCTGGCTCTACACTCAGAATTCGCTCCTGGCAGGCTCAGGGGACCATATGGGATGCCGGGATTCAAACCACTGTCCTTCTGCATGCAAGGAGAACACCTAACCTCTGTGCTATATTTCTGGCCCCCCCTATTTTACTTTTAAAGTAAACTCTGATGGTTTTCTTAGATCAACTAGTCCAGGAGTCTCAAACTCAATTTACCTGGGGGCCGCAGGAGGCAAAGTCGGGGTGATCCTAGAGTGCAAAGTCAGTAGTAAGCCTTGAACATTGGGGGGTGTGACCCAAACAACTAAAACAAAATGAAACAAAAAAAAGATTCCTCTAGGTTAGGACCACAAAATGTTGTACAAAGGGCCGCAAACAGCCCTCGGGCTGCGAGTTTGAGACCCCTGAATTAGTCTATTGTTTAACCTGTCAATTGAGATTTTTTTGCTTTCTTTCAGGGACAACATCTTTACTTCTAGACATTCTACTTTCATGTCTTTCCATGTTTTGTTGAGGACTTTATATGTGTAATTATATTTCTGTACTAACTTTGCTCTTACATTCTGCTTTAATTTTTTCCTCATATTAGGCTTAGTTATGCTGGTTACTTCTATGGGTTCTCTCTTACAGTGATTAGTTTTCTTCTCTGGTTTTCAGTTCTTTTATTGGGAGTTTCTCATTGGCAGGGAAAATTTTCTATGGAAAATCCAAGAGCCCTGGTTGAGAGGATATTTTTCTAGAGCAACTTGACATTTATTTATTTAGAATGCCTAGCGACCTTTGTTCAGATACCAAGGAAAGTAGTTATCTTCTTGGCCTAGGATTTAAGTTGGCCATCGTGGACCACTCACAATGGAGGGCTGTAAGTTCAAAACTCAGACTTGCAGATGACACAGCTTCAGAGCCTTAGATGGCACAGCCTTGTAATTTTCCAACTTGGTTTTCTTTTCCAGTCATGACCTGAAGCTGTCAACCAACTTCAGTTTCACCTTTTTTCTAGACCCCTTAGATAAGGGATCTTTTCAAGCCTATATATTATGTCCAGGTAGTATATCCAGGCTTGGTTGGTCCTGATCTAGGCTGTATCACGTACCTGGTGTTTTGAACTCACCTGACCTTGGATCCTGGTGACAGCTGGCACTAGCTCCTGTTACCAGTCTGATTCAGATTCATAAAATTATTTTCCTTTCTGGCACCTTGGGCTCTCTCTCTTTTTTTTTCCTTCTTTCTCTCCCTCTCTCTTACCACCCATTCCTCTCTCTCTCCTCTCTCTCTCTGTAATTCACATGTTTATAGCAGAGATATGGCTCACTGGCAGCTGCCATGTCTGGATATTGCTCCCATCAGTGTCTGATTAGTGTAATCATGACAGGTAGCATTCTACCATGCAGTTGGAATATTCAATTCCTTTCCTCCTATTGTGCATGTGAACAAGCAAGCTAACTTTTCTGAGCCTCAGAGACAAAATAAAGATAAATGCTGATTTCAAGTGTGTTGAAAACTCCTTAAGGATTTCAGTTTATTAAAACTGAAGTTTTTAGAAATTTGCATATTGAAAAACTCCACAGGTAATCCTAAATTTCTATAAAGTTAATCAACATTCCTAGAAATGTTCATCGTCTTGCTTTCTACTTGGGCGAAATAAAACATCCCCTCTTCCCTATCTCTCTCCTCCTTGATATCTGCACCTCAGGTGTGGGGAGGCCGTAGAGAAGAATAAGCGACTCATCACTGCTGACCAACGGGAATATCAACAGGAGCTCAAGAAGAACTACAACAAACTGAAAGAGAACCTCAGGCCAATGATCGAGCGGAAGATTCCAGAGCTCTACAAACCCATGTTCAGAGTGGAAAGTCAAAAGAGGTATAAATAGGGCAGAAGAGGAAGGATGGAGCCTGGGGTTGGGGTTGAGGCCCCAGATTTCAGGGCAAGCTATACAACATAACCTCTAGGGGCTGGGCTAGAACCAGTGTGGGCTAGAACCAGTGGGCTAGAACGAAGTGTGGGCTTAGGAAATAGAGCAGTGGGCAGCCCAGGTTTTATCCCCAGCATCTGATATAGTTCCCTGGCACTGCCAGGATTCTTGATTGCCAGAGCCAGGAGTTACCCCAAAGTATCATCTGGCATGGCCAAAAAAAAAAAAAAAAAAACTAAAACAACAACAACAACAAAAAAAAACATGTGATATATTCCAATTCCCTCCTATCCCCAGGACTTTCTCCTTGACCTCTCAGAGACCCCTGCCTGTTGGCTCTCTGCCAACAGTCTTCCCAGGGCTGAATGGCTACCTGTGTTTTTTCTGGTTCAGTGCAAAGGTATCTTAACACCTTCACTGATTCACTGGTTTCTCCATGATTGATGTCCTTTTGGGGGGTGGGGATGGGGTGCACATTCCCACATGACCCCACTTTAAAAGGCTAATTGATCTTTCTCATCTTTCTCTCTTCAATTTCAGAGACTCCTTCCACAGGTCTAGTTTTAGGAAATGTGAAACCCAGTTGTCACAGAGCAGCAGCTGAGCAGAAGTCTCCCCACTTCCTGACAAGAGACCCCATGAGCCCAGAGAAGGCCTCTCTGGAACCAACAAGAGAAGAAATTGGTCTCTCTCTCTGACCGAAGTTGGGCTCTCTGGGCAGGTGGTACTCATACACTTTGGCATCCAAGGGACCATGAGAATTTTGAACATGAAGATACCAAAGTGGGATTTGATCAGATTTGGGTGGTCAGATTTGGTGACATACTTTGGAAGGACACTTGTATATTTATTAAAGCTTTTTTTTTTTTCACTATATTGTACAAAACAAAACTTAGAGAGCCCTTCTGGGAAATTTCTGTCTACCCCAGAGGTGGTTTCATCTGCTCCATATTTGGACTTGGAGGATAAACCCAATTGCCCTAAGGTAAATGGACAAACCAACCTATTCAAAGTGCACTGCATCATCTCAGGGCAACTTCGGCTCTGTGCTCAGTGATCATTCCTCACAGTTTACAGGAGGCTATCAATGATGTTAGCAATCCAACTGGGGTTCACAATATACAAGGAAAGTACCATACTTTATATTGTCTGATCCAATTCTTAAAATCTTGTGAAACACTTCAGTGAAGAAAGATACGTAATTATGGCCTTGGTCAAACAGTGCTCCCTGGGTCCCTTATGTGATATTTATTTCTTAAAAAGAATTTAATTTGAATATTCCAGAAATTTTTATTGCAACCATCAGATATGCATGAATTGATACTTTGAAAGGGGGCTTTATTATTATTATTACTAGAGCCTAAATTTAAGTGGCTAGCTTTTCGTTTATTAGGTATTTGAGACAGAACTCTTTGTAAATTACATATACATTTCATTACATATACATTTACTCTATTTGGGGGGGGGTCACTCCTGCCTTGCGCTCAGAAATCGCTCCTGGCTTGAGGGACCATATGGGATGCCAGGGAATCGAATCATAGTCCACCCTAGGTTAGTGCATGCAAGGCAAACACCCTACTGATGCTCCACCGCTCCAGCCCCTACATTACTTTCATAAATGAGTACATGTGACCTTATTTCATTGCATTTGCTATTTTGCTTCTATGTATGAAGTACAGAATGAGAACAAGGTCAACAGACTTTTGTTAGTGTCTGCCAAAGACTCTCAGTTCAGTGAGGAAGAACATCTGTATATCTGATATATAGAGCCAATCAAAACAAGCCCAGTCAAATGTAATGGCCACAATTATCAACATCTGCTCTGAAAAGTGAGTTAGATACTAAGTCTTATAGAGCTGACTCTGAAGTCCAAGAACTCTTATCATATGACCTAAGAAATTTTTAAGTAAATAGCCCTGTTTTTAAATACCTGTGGTTATTTTTTTAAAGTCTCCTTTGTGAGGATACCAGGACCAAACAGATATATGATCAACAAGTAGTAAACTGGACACAGCGGGGACCACCTGTTCTGGAGCCCGGGGGTGGGGGGTGAGGGTGGCGGATATAGAAGGCAGGATGGGGGGGGGGAGGGAGGACAAACTTGGAGACGGAAATTCCCCTGATTCAAAGTTAATATGTACCTAAAATATTATTGTGAAAGTTATGTAAACTAATATGGTCAAAAAAAGTGTCCTTTGTGCCACCAAAATAGGAAAATTCATAAACATCTGGTGAATTACTACATGAATTAAGTAGGCCTATTGCTACAAAAGCACTGTTCAATAGAAATGTTACACAAGACACACATATAATTTTTTTATATTCACCCTTTTGAACTTCAAATTCACCCTTTATAACTCAAATTCACAGTCTTTCAAATCAATTTCACCCTCCTTAAAATCAAATACATCTTTAAACAAATTTTTATGGCACAGTGATTTACAGTCATTCATGATTGAGTTGAATTTCAGACATACAATGTTTTACCACTAGTCCCATCATGAGTGTCAACTTCCTTCCACCATTGTCCCCAATTTTCCTCCATCACCACCTGTCCCTATGACAGGCATTTAAAAAACATTTTAGGCATTATAGTTGATAATCTTTAATTTTCTAGTAGCCATGGTAAAAAGACAGATAAAATTATTTGTAATAATTTTTATTTAACCAAAAAATACAAAATAACATTTCACCATGTCATCAGTATAGAAGATTATTAAGGTATTTTATTTTCATATATAAATAAATTGTTTAATTGAATCGCCATGAGATACACAATTACAAAGTTGCTCATGATTGACTTTCAGTGCACATTTCCTGCCACCAATGTCTAGGGTTTCCCTCCTGCCCTCCCCCTTGCCCTCTTCTCTGCCTGCCTCTGTGCCTTTTTTTCATGTCTCTTCATTTCTTTTTCCTTTTATACACTGTGGTTTGCAATAATGCTACTGAAATATTGTTATAATATTGTTATTGAATCTGTAACATGCTCCTTTAAGCATCTAGTTCTTGTCTAGAGTTAAGATGCTCAGCTGTCATTATCCAAAGATGTGACTAAAGCTGGTAGGTCCCATT
Organism: Suncus etruscus; assembly: GCF_024139225.1. NCBI lineage: Eukaryota > Metazoa > Chordata > Mammalia > Eulipotyphla > Soricidae > Suncus > Suncus etruscus. The sequence goes on along the minus strand of NC_064848.1, from coordinate 70,704,517 downwards.
TCATGGTGACTCATCACAATGTTGGTTATTTGGCACAACCATTGATAAAAGCCAATGTTCATCTCCATGCGGGCCTTCTCCCCAAGCTGCAGGAGTGACTGGAGGACTAGGCCACAGACTTCTGGATGACTTATTCAAGAGACACAAGTAATGTTTTAGATTTTGAGCCATTTCCAAGAAGTTCTGGTGATCATATAGTTCCGGGATCAACTCAGGAACTTTTTTTCCTGCAAAACAAGTATTCTAGCCCTTTGAGCACTCTTATTCAAAAGTGACAATGTTTTTGTTGGTTTTTTTTTTGTTTTTTTTTGTTTTGTTTTGTTTTGGTTTGGTTTTGGTTTTTGGGCCACACCTGGCAGTGCTCAGAAATAGCTCCTAGCAGGCACAGGGGACCATATGGAACACTGGCATTCGAACCAACCACCTTTGGTCCTGGATCGGCTGCTTGCAAGGCAAACGCCGCTGTGCTATCTCTCCGGGCCCAAAAATGACAATGTTTTTAATGATCTAGACTTAGAGGTTCTATTTCATCACATCTTCTATGTTCTTGTTTTTATGTTATTTTATTTTGGGGATTGAGAGGTTTGAGCTGCATCTGTCAGTGCTCAGGGTTTATTCCTGACTCTATGTACTAAGGGATTACTTATCATGTGGTTCATGGGACCACATACAGGATCAAACTGGAGTCAGCAAGGCCAGCACCTCCACTTGTATGTGTAATCACTTAGTTTAAAAAAACATGTTGGTTTTTTTTATAAACAAATCAAAATTCATTCCACATTCAAAGGAAGAATTAGGTTCTACATTTTTAATAGCTGAGTGTAAAATAACTTCAAAATATTTTTAAATAGAGTGGGGAATATTAAAATTTTGTATTTTCTCACTTAGACAAATGGATAAAATTGATAGAGAGGATTCTCTCTGTAACTTTGGCTGCCCATGAGACCCTTCTAGGTTATTAGACAAAAATCTAGCTTATTGTCACACAAGGGCTCACCACCTGGAAGACCCTAGCCCTAAGGTCATTCTCAGCTAGCCATCTTTTGTAAGGGACAGAAACCCAAATTATATTGCTGTTTTATTGAGTCTTATCCAGCTTGATTCTAACTATATAATAATAGGTCATGGGTCTCTTCATCTCTTCTGGACAGCTCCAGCAGTGGTCCCAAGAAATCCAGATTTATCTATTATAGCAATGTTATTCCAGAATCTAGTACTCTCATACTACCAAAAAGGATAAATACTAGTGTGTTCACTTGGCTTCACTGATTAAAATGGTTCATACTAGCTGATCCACATTCTCTCCTCGCTCTTGAAGTAGGGTGTATATAGACTACATCAACTCAAAACCAACAACACACAAAAAAGGGACTGGTAGTTTCACAAAGAATTGAAAATAAGGAGAAAGGAAACAAAACAAAGCATGCATCTCACTACAGAACATTTTGCTTGGAATCAAATGCTTTTGATAGAAATGTAGGTTGAGGTCAGGATTGCTGTTCATTGTTCAGCATGTACATATCACTGATTACCATCCACAGGAAGGTAATATATAGAGAATTGTGGGCTTTTCATGGTATGAAGACTGGGAACTGGGGTAAATGGGATATGTCATGCTTGGATACACCAGTAACTCATTTTCTGGAGTGTGTTGTCCAAAATGGTGCAGAAGAACAGGAATCTGAACTGTAGACATAAGAGCAGAAAGGGCCATTGGAAGAGGAAGAGGCAAAAAATGAAATAAATGTACATTTGAGTGGAAGAAAAGTTAAGTATTTTAACTGTGCCTTTGGCTCTTCCAAATATACTGAGGGCTTGGCTCAGATGAAGTACTCAATGAGTGTAAATGACTAAAGTAATGTTAGCAGATGGATGTAAGTGATATATGTTAGACAGCTTTTTCTTTTTCTTTCTTTTTTATAAGTTTTATATATTTATTTATTTATTTTGCTTTTCTTGGGCCACACCCGGTGACACTCAGGGGTTACTCCTGGCTATATGCTCAGAAATCGCTCCTGGGATGAAGGGTGATCAAACTGAGATCCTTCCTAGGTTAGCTCGTGCAAGGCAAACACCCTACCACTTGTGCCACTGCTCCGGTCTAGCTTTTTTTTTTTTTTCTTTCTTTAAAACGTATTTATGTTGGGTTTTGGGTCACATCCAGAAGTGCTCAAGGATTACTCCTTGTACTGTGCTTGGGGATCACTCCTGGTAGGACTCAGGGACTGTGTGAGCTGTTGAGGATTGAATCTGATTTACCCACATGCTAGGCAATCACCCCTTTCTACTATCTCTCCAATCTGAAAATTGTTCTTCAGGAGCTCTGGACTAAAAGCAGGAAGCATAGGAGTTTATACAATTGAATCAGATCCTTCTGCAAGAACAAAATTTTCATTCAATCTTGTTATCAATGTCTCACGACATTGCTTTTCATTTATTTTTAATTTTATTTTATTAGAACCATTGTGATCTTTGTAGTCCTTCATAGTTGACATTGTAGGAGGCCCATTTAAGTTAGATTGTTAAAGTTTAGGTCTCTTGATTCTACTGTTGTTGACTTTGGCTTAGATATTTAGTTCTATTTGTTTTTACTCCAATGCTTTCTACTCCAATTCTCTCAGCCTTTCTTTTATTTCTTTCTTCTTAATTTTATAGAAAATTGCAGAAAAATGAGGTAAAACAAAGTAATCCATGTCTCAAGGTTCTATGAAAAAGGCGGGAACCCCTATTTAAAAGGAAAAAGAGGGAAGGAAAAAACAACAAAAAATGAGGATGGCAAGTTGTTTTGCATAGGCACAACAGAAGTTGGGGAAAATAGAAAGAAAAAACCTTTGGCCTAGAAACAGGGAAATCTTACCCAGTAAGTATCCTGCCATAAGACCAACTACAGGCTCCAAGCATACTAAGTTGTCTAACCCCAAAGTCTTTCTTCATGGTTCCAGTAAAAGTTCTTCTCAATCATGGTTGTTGCAGTCAGGTTCCTGTAATTAGAGATCTTGGTTTTTGCACAGATCCTAGAAACACTGCTTTTCTTTTTCTTTTTTTTTTTTGGATTCTTTGGGTCACACCCGGCAGCGCTCAGGGGTTTTTCCTGGCTCCAGGCTCAGAAATTGCTCCTGGCAGGCACGGGGGACCATATGGGGCGCCGGGATTCGAACGAACCGATGACCTCCTGCATGAAAGGCAAACGCCTTACCTCCATGCTATCTCTCCGGCCCCGAAACACTGCTTTTCTTTTGCTGTACCTTAAATCATTCTAGAGTCTCTGCTAACTTTTCTGAGTGAGAGCCCATTCTCAAGATGATCACAGTGGCTAGGGTATTAGCCTTGCACATGGCCAACTGGGTTCAATCCCCAATATCCCATATGGTCTCCTCAGACTGCCAGGAATGATTTCTGAGCACAGAGTCAGGAGTAACTCCTGAGCACTGCCAAGTGTGTCCAAAAAAAAAAAAAAAAAAAAAAAAGCAAAAGGAAAGAAAAGAAAGATGGTCAATACTGGACAAAATGCAGCTTAGTCTCAGTGGGGAACCACGCAGAATTAGCACATTCTTCATCCCTAAGGTTAGTCACTGAACATCTGTGGAAGATTCACTCTCTGTCTGGAATGATGCTATTGTTCTTTATGTTTTGTCTTCTGGGGCTGTTTCGAGCTATTCCTGGCCATCCTCAGGAAACCCTATGGTGCATCAGGAATCCAACTAGGGTCAGCAGAATGCAAGGCAAATGCCTTAACCCTTACACCCAGGGAGCACAAGAGTACTCTCTTCTGCTTTGTGAGTTCTTATTTGAGTGATGACCTTTGTGGCATTGCTTGATGGCTAAATGACTTTCCCTGTGACCATATCCCCACATGTTAGGAAATGGAAAATCCCCAGTAGCAAGGATCTGTGACTTTCAATTAAAGCATTAAAGAACACAGTTTAGTAATCAGCTCCCCTGACACCAATCAATTCCTATAGAGAGAGAGCATAACCAGGATGAATAAAATATGTTCTTATTCACAGAATTACCTATTAGAGAAATAGTAAAATAGATTTATGTGACTGCCCAAAGTATTTGGAGGAAGAAACAGAAGTCCTAATCTCATCTTTTTCCACTTTCAAGCCCCATAGCCCTGACCAAGTAGCCTTACCTCTTTGAGCCTAAGGGCTTGGAATTTCATTCTGAAAATAGAGCTGGGATGACTTTCATCTTGCTGAAAGACTTCAATGAGAACGAAAACATGGGACAGTGTTTCTTTATCCACTGTAAGAAGCTGCTGTGTACACAGACACCTTCAGAGCATTTAGCCAGGTGCCCCTGCTGCAGCCACTGCTGCAACCAGAATTACAAGCAGGCCAAAGGTCCTTGTGGGACAGAAGCCTGAGTTATCAGAAAACAAAGGCCTGGTCTATTCAACTTGCAGTGCTGGTTTTTGTTGTTTGGCAAAGACCAAGAGTGAGGGCCTTTGGGTGTGAAAGAAGAAAGGCTGTCTGTGGACTGGAGAAGGTGTATGGAGGCACTCAGAAACCCTAAAGACTTAACTGCCCTGGTTCTTAGTATAGCATATTTCTAGTGCTTTCATCTGGAAGGGAGATATACCCAGAAGTCAGCAGTTTCCCTATAACCTCCATGCAGTAATAAGGAGGCAATAAGAAAGAAGACTTGGCAGCTTTTCCACACCTGCAACAAGCAAGCTGGCAATGCACATTTAGAAATGTGTTTGCTGCCTCCCTGATCCACTCCATACCACCTCATGCTGGATGCAAAGAACTAAGCACACTTTCAGATAAGAAGTGTCCTGGACACAGGCCCCCTGAGCTGACCACTTAGTCCAGGGGACTGAGATCCCCCCATACCAGGCGGGTCTTCAGGGCCACACCTGGTTAATCGGGCCCTGGGAGGAGGGGGTGAGAAATTCCTCCCTATGCATCCAAAAACTACAGAGGCAGGGCTAGGCTCAGAACACTCTGCATGCCAGGATTTCTGGGTGTCTTCGACTGGTATGTTGGGGGCTCTGGGCAGGACAGCTAGCCACAGACCCCCTGGGCTGACCACTTAGTCCAGGGACCGAGATCCCCCACACACCAGGCGGGTCTTCAGGGCCACGCCTGGTTAATCGGGACCTGGGGGAAGGGGTGAGAAATTCCTCCCTATGCATCCAAAAACTACAGAAGCAGGGCTGGGCTCAGAACACTCCGCATGCCAGGATTTCTGGGTGTGTTTAACTGGTATGTTGGGGGCTCTGGGCAGGACAGCTAGCCACAGGCCCCCTGGGCTGACCACTTTTTAACTTCAGTACTGTACAATCTTAATCACAGACCAAAGCCATGCATTGTGTGCAACAACCCCAAACTGTTTCAAGATACATAAAATGGACACGTATTTCTTTAGAATATTTTGTGTTTTCTCTCTGACAGCTATAATTCTTACTAAATGTTGTCTTATACAGTGACGATTCTATCCACTTTTTATCTTCTCTTTTTGAGCTGTTTAACAAGGAATTTTGGTGAAAGAGTCCCCCAGTAATGCTTATGATTGAACCATATCATGGGAATCAGTTGGACTTGTTCTTATGGCCCCCATATGCGCCAATAACACCACGTGGCATTGCTCCTTTTTTGCATAGGCACATTAAAATGGGAAAATACTATACATACAAATAAGATTCTATCTAATAGAGATTGGAGCACATAAATCTTGTAGTGCAAAGGGACCTTACACCCTGAACATTGACATAACGACCTGGCACAGAGCTCAGAAGAAAGAAAATTTTCCATTCACCCCTGAACCAGGGAAGCCATCCATGAAACATCCAGGCTTGTCTATAACATCACCTGGAAGTAATCCTCTACCACAGAAGACCCTACACTGCTCAGATATTGACCTGCTCAAAAGAGACTTCCCTTAACGCTGAGAAGACTTAACAACGACCTGCTTACAGGACAGGGCTCCCTGCATTGCCCTTTGATTGTGAGGTGACTTCATCCTGACTTCAATGTAGGATATGCAGATTCCAGGATCTTTAATACAAAAACATGATACCAACAACAGAGACTATGTGAAAAATAAAAGTGTGTTGGGACTACAGGCAATGTCTTGGATTGGACGATATAGCTTGCCTGGAGCCTAGAGTTGGTCTCGTGCCAGGAAACTTCAGGGGTCAGGTCTCTTTGTATTTAGGTCAAGGTTATTCCTTTCCATGTCCCTCATATTTTGGTGGGCCTATGCAAACAACAATTGCCACTCTAACACCATTTTTACTGTGCTCCTTTGACTAATCCTTAAAAAGAACCCACTTAAAATTTGAGGTTAACTTAAGCTAATATGCATGTACATGGAAATGTAGAAAAGTACTATGCCTGTAATGTTTAAGGAGTTACGTAAGTTTTATGGCTTTAGATTGCCTTGTGTGCTGTTAAGAAATATTATAATGTGTTACAATCTGGGGACTTGAGGGACAAAGTAATTGTACATGGATTCTGTCTTATTTATCTTAATGTTCTTTGGCTGAAATTTCAAAGTTAAGATATCAGCAAGGGGACTTCTGAGAATTTTGTTATGGGTGATTGTCCTTCCACTGTAACTTTACCTTGTCCTCTTTCTTTGCATCTTTGTTCTCATAATGAAAAATAAAAAATTATAAAAAAAAAAAAGAAGTGTACTGGAGCCCAGCAATTGATGTAAAAAACCCAGTGCTTTTAATACATTTAGAATTGAACAAGGGCCGGAGAGGTAGCATGGAGGTAAGGCATTTGCCTTTTATGCAGAAGGATGGCGGTTTGAATCCCGGCATCCCATATGGTCCCCCGAGGCTGCCAGGAGTGATTTCTGAGTGTAGAGCCAGAAGTAACCCATGCCTGGTGTGACCCCCCCAAAAAAAATTGAACAAATAACCACAATCATGTATGCAATCATGGTGCTTAAATAAAAAAGGGAATTGAACAAAAGACACATTTGCCAGAGTGATCATTTCCAACTATCATTGCCATAGTGGTCCCTTCTCTGCTCTATCTGCACTCCCTCTCTATGTGTGACATGCTTCCTACTATGAATTGATCCTTCTAGCTCTCATTTCAATTGTTTCTGTATACCTTTTTATTAATATCCCACAGATGAGTGTGATCATCCTGTTTATGCCTCTCCCCCGACTCATTTCACTTAGCATAATATAATGATAGTTGGAAACGATCACTCTGGACAAAGACTGAGTGCTAAAAGGAGATCAAGTGATATGCATGATACCCCTTCAGTAACAATATTGCAAACCACACTGTCTAAAAGGACAAAAAGGAAAGACAGAAGAAAAATGCTTGCCACAGAGGCAGATAGGAGTGTTGGTAGGGGTGAGGATGTGAAGGAAACAGGACACTGGAGGGAAACGTGCAATAGTAAAGGGTGTTGTACATTATATGATTGAAACTCAACTATGAACAACTTCGTAACTATCTCATGACAATTCAATTAAAGAATTTTTGTGTGTGTATACATAAAAGACATAGTCTAAATTGCAGTAGCTTAAATGTGGCTTAGAGAAAGCAAGTACTGGAGGCGTCTCCCTTTTCCTCTGCACACCAGCACCCCCTGAGTATTTTTTCACATGCCTGGGGCTACAGGGTAGATGTTAAACATCTGAGGTGAAAGTAGACTTCAGATAGCAATGCCTCCACTGAGGGATGCAGGGAGGCCTAGTGGCTGTTTTTCTCAGAAGGTATGAGTCTGCTGAAAAGGGGTTCAAGTGAGAATCAGGTTCAAGTCAAGCAAGGGAAAAGGCAAAGTTAGAATAGTCCTTCCTGGGGACCCCTCCAGTGGAGGAATCTAGAAAGGATAGATAAATATGTAGCAGAAATGAAATGGGGGAGGAGAGCCAAATGATAAGAGTAGAGGGAATCTGTGATGTGACAGGAACTTCCACCTGAAACAAACTTGGTGGGCTTGAAGTCTGATTCTGAAGGTGAACATACTGTTCAGCGATTAGGTGGCTGCTCCCATTCAGCACAAATTAAGAAATCAGACTAGTCCAGGGTGGAAATGGACACCCTCAGTGTCATGCACATAGGCATGTCCCCAGCCAGGGAGTCTGATAGTCTCCACTGTCAATCCCACACTCTCCATTTATTACACCTGAGCTTCCTTAATCTTCCTTTCCTCCCTGCCTACTTTCCAGTGGCTTTTTCCCATTCCTTTATCTCTGACTTTTCTTCCTTTTTGATTGGACAATATCAAAGTTTTCTGTAGCCAGGAACCTTCCATCAAGATCAGAAAATTCTTTCTTATCCAAGCTGCCACAAACTATCCTGGATGGTTTCAACAGAGCTGTTCAGTGGCCAAGGAGTATTCTCAAAGAACTGGGATGAAGGCTGGCATGTGGAGGCCCTGGGTTCTCAGCATCACAGCTCCCCAAGCACGGCTGGGTGGCTCTGGTAGCCCCTGGTACTGGCAACTATCACAAAGGAAGTGGGCTTTTTGTTATACAAACTTGGTACCCAGAAATCAGAGCAATGGTACATCAGGTAGGGCACTCGCCTTGCACACAGCCAACCTGCCTTTGATCCTCGGTATTCATATGGTCCCAGAGTGATTCCTGAGCACAGAGCCAATAATAATATCTGAGCACCACAAGATATGGTCTCCCCCCCCCCGAAAAAAAGAACAAACTAGATCCCAATGTTTTTTTTTCTTCCTCAATTAAACAGTACTCCAGTGGTTACTTTGCAAGGAGCTAGGCACCATCATATTAATAGAGAAATTATGGTTTTTACAAATAAAGCTAAATTGTGTTGTTGCTGGGAAATATTTGACTTCACTGGGTCAAAGGTGCTAGTTTAGTAGGATAAATTATGTTTGAAAGGGTCCGGAGAGATAGCATGGAGGTAACGGGTTTGCAGAAGGTCAGGTTCAAATCCCAGCATCCCATATGGTCCCCTGAGCCTGCCAGGAGGATTTCTCAGCATAAAGCCAGGAGTAACTCCTGAGTGCTGCTGGTGTGACCCAAAAACCAAAATAATAAAAATAATAATAATAATGTCTGAAAAAGGCTACCCCTGCCCTCAGTTGAGGACCCCTCCTGGAATCTGAACACTCATCAGTGTCTCCTCTACCTCCTGAGCTGAATGAACCTTGCCCAAAGCTGATAGAGCTGGGCAAAAGATAGCCCTCAACACCAGTAGATGGTAGATGCTATACACTTGGAGTTTATAAGATTTAAGAACAAGGGGTCTCCTAACCTATTCTCAGGAGGCCCCTCCTGCTGATTCTTGTCCATACAAGCTAGTGGTCAATGTGAGGGCCCTGCAATTCTAGGGGGTATCCAGACCACCCCAAAGGTGTTCATGGCCACACAGGACAGTACTTTTTAGTCTTCATCACTGCAATGCAAGAGCCCAAGATGTGAGGGAAGCCATTTTGGATTGGGGCCTCAATGGATCCTTCTGAGTCCAGTTGGCTCCAGCTAAAGAAATGCTCTGCAGAGCCCACCCAGACTGCAGAGTCATAAGCAAATACATATTTGTTTGTTTTCAGAAAATCTCACTAAAGCTCCCATGGCAAATGGGCCTTTTCCTCAGGGTGATTAATGTTAGGGCTGACTTACTAGATAGAAGTGAGTAAGAGAAACAGGAAGAATTCATAGTACCTGAACCCCACTCTGCTCCAGGTTCTTGGATTTGCTCTCCTGTCTTCAATACAACCACAGCAGATATTTAATCATTGTAGAAGCCAATACTGACACTGGCTCCAGGGCACAGGGATTGGACCCACTGCTCTGCACTCAGTAAATGGCAGAAACCAAGTCTGAGCATGATTCCAAGGCCTAGCATATTATCAGGATGAAATGAAAGAGCCAGGGAGGAACATGGATCTCAGAACTTCAAGGTAGAGAGCTGTTGCTTTCTCTCTCAGGTTTCCTTGATCATCTCTCCCTGGAAATGTCTAACAGGGACTTTATGACCATGAAAAAAGAACCCTAATGAGGTACAGTCATGTCTCAACTCCACCTTCTTCTGTCCTAGCCATGGGGCTTACCCAGGTTCTCTTCTAGGAAAGAGGATCCTCAAAAAATGCTGGTGATTAACTAGGGTAGTTATCACCATATTTTTATATGCACTATTCATCTGTGGTCATACAGGAATATGTCCAGAAGAACCCAGAGTCCATTTCAGCTTTAGTCTAGGTCAGATCTAATGGAGACACTGAACCAACTGTCCTAGTTTGTCCTATTTGCACTACTCACTATTTTGAATTTTCTCTGTCAAGCCTTCCTATTTCCAAAGAGTAAGCTCACACAGAGGTGCCCAGTCATCTACTAATCTGTGTTGTAAACTCACCATACTAGGTCAGACTTGAGCTGCATGTTAATGCTAGGTTTGCCTTTATACAATGGTGACATTCCCTAGCACAAAGGAGACAGAATCAAAGATCCACCACTTATAATGAGCAAACAAACTGGACTGTCTCCTAGTCCTGCCTTTCACTCTGAGTGATGGCGAAGAGCTGAATGTTTTTGTCCACAGACTGAATTCATTTGCTGGAATCCTAATGTTGATGGCATTAGGGGGTGGAGATTTTGAGAAATAATCACATCATAAGAGTCTGGATCCCTCGTACGTGGATTAGTGAGTGAGTGTCCTTATGAAAAAAGACCCCGAATGCTTTTCCCCTTTTCTGCAGAGAAGTGAACCTTCTGTAGCCCAAAAGCACACTCAGCCAAACACTGAATCTGCCAGCACCTTGATCTCAGACTCGCACCCTCTAGACCAGGGGTCTCAAACTCGCGGCCCGCGGGCCCTTTGCGGCCCTCCGTATATTTTGTGGCCCGTGGCCGGCCCTCAAATATCGTAGTATTCGCGATTATTCGCTTACCGAATAATCTCAATAAGAATCGCATTAGTAAAAAAAAAAATCGCATTAAACATTCGCATACCCCGAGCAGTTCCGTTCGGGGTATGCAAATGTTTAATGAGACTTTTTGCGATTTTTTTTCTTACTAATGCGATTTTTTATTGCGAATCCCTTATGCGGCCCTACCTCACCCCGACTTTGCCTCCTGCGGCCCCCAGGTAAATTGAGTTTGAGACCCCTGCTCTAGACCAAAGGAAATAATGTCTGTTTATAATCTGCCCACACTGTTAGCACTTTGTTACTGCAGCCTGAAGAAACTAAGACAAAGATGTTCGGCAATTAGATGAGCTTTATAAGCCTCAATTCCTTTCTTCTCTGTTAAGTGAAGACTAAGAAAAGGCAGCAGATATATTCAACAGGTGTGAGATCCAGAACTTGGACTTTAATAAATGTTAGCTGTTGGTTTACTTGATTAGGAAAATTAATACTTATTTGTGATGTTCTCATCCTTTGCCCCTTTGTCTTTCCTCTAAATGTGTATGGGACAGAAAGAAAACACAGAAGTCAAGGTGCTTGCTTTGCAGCCAGCTAACCCTGATTTGATCCCTGGCACAACATATTGTCCTCTAAGCACAGCCAGGAGGGACCCCTGAGCACCAAAGAGTGTGGATCAAAGTCCAAAACTAAATAAATGTGTGTCAGCATGATTTCACTGTCACCCCCTGCCATCTTACTCTGCATCATTTCTAATGTATTGTCTCCTCTTGCTATACATTTCCTCATTCTGTCACCACATCCCTTGACCTCCCACCCCAGAACTGAAAATGGACACTGTGATGTGGTTGATCAGAGGACAAGAAAGGGCCAAGAGCAATTGGTGGCAGTGTGGCAATGTAGCTCTATGAGGCTGTATAATTTCCCATCTCTCAAGACATTATTTTTCCAATCCCAGGAGTGATAACAGTGGTCCACTGAGGATGTTCAGGTCCCCTTTATTATGGTTAGAGCAATGAAACATCTAGAAGATTTGAAGTGGCTTCCATTATTATCAACCAATTTTCAGCAAAAACTAAGGTTTCCTGGATTCCCCTCTAAAAGAAAAGGTCAATCCAAGTTGCATTCTCAACCAGGACCTCCAATCTTCTTAGATAACTCCTCTGCTTTTTTGCTTTACTATGTAAATACCAAATCCTGTATACAAAACTTATGATTATGATGGACTTTCTGCCTTGATAAGAGATGAACTGACAAATTAGCAGAATAGGAATATGTCTGAGACATAATTTGTGGCCCACAATAGGGCCTCCAAAATCAGAGTGAGTCTGGGAATAAAAGTCAGACACACCCATACACACACACACAAAAAAAAAATACCAGAGGTCCCTGACTCAGCCAGACACAGACATTACCAATGGCATGAGGCAGGCATGCAGAGACAGAGATGGAAAATAGCTACATCAGACAAAGGAGACAGCTAAAAGGACTGGCAAACATAGTTTGCATGAAGGACCCCAGATTCAACTTCCAGAACACATGGTCCACTGAGTACTGCTAGGAGTAAATGGTGGTTTGCTCAGAGGAAGAGAAAAAACAGAGAGAACTTATCAAAAAGTCAGCACCAAGTTGGTTCAGTCTGTCATAACAAAATATTATCAGTGGAGTGGCCTAAATAAGACATTCATTGGGGGCTAAGAGATAGCATGGAGGTAGGGTGTTTGCCTTGCATGCAGAAGGTTGGTGGTTCGAATCCCAGCATCCCATATAGTCCCTGCCAGGAGTGATTTCTGAGCATAGAGCTGGAGTAACCCCTGAGCGCTGCAGGGTGTAACCAAAAAAAACAAACAAAAAATTTCTAAAAAATGAAAAGACATTAATCCAGCGTTGTAGAAGTGGGAAAATCCACAATTAAGGTATTAGAAGGCCAAGACAAATTATTCCAGGTTCAAAGCCTCTTATTGTCCTATAGTTGGCTAACTTTTCACATGGGCTCATATGATCTTTTATCAGTGTGTAAGCAGACATATTATTCTTTCTTTTGTAGGACCACTAAAGTCATCATTAGTGGAGTTTCCACTAGAGGAAAGTTCTTACAGTTCTTCCTAGATGAATATTACAACTTGGTGTGGCCAACTGACATGAACAGGCTACAGATGAACTAGTTTAGACTTGTTTTGGTAGTTCACTTTTCTTTTTTTTAAACTTGATTGATTGATTTGGGGGCCACACCCAGCTGCACTCAGGGGTTACTCCTTGCTCTATACTCAGAAATTGCCCCTGGAGCCAGAGAGATAGCATGGAGGTAAGGCTTTTGCCTTACATGCAGAAGGACAGTTGTTCGAATCCTGGCATCCCATATGGTCCCCCGAGCCTGCCAAGAGCAATTTCTAAGCATAGAGCCAGGAGTAATCCCTGAAAGCTGTTGGGTGTAACCCAAAAACCAAGACCAAGAAAGAAAGAAAGAAAGAAAGAAAGAAAGAAAGAAAGAAAGAAAGAAAGAAAGAAAGAAAGAAAGAAAGAAAGAAAGAAAGAAAGAAAGAAAGAAAGAAAGAAAGAAAGAAAGAAAGAAAGAAAGAAAGGAAGGAAGGAAGGGAAGGAAGGAAGGAAGGAAGGAAGGAAGGAAGGAAGGAAGGAAGGAAGGAAGGAAGGAAGGAAGGAAGGAAGGAAGGAAGGAAGGAAGGAAGGAAGGAAGGAAGGAAGGAAGGAAGGAAGGAAGGAAGAAAGAAAGAAAGAAAGAAAGAAAGAAAGAAAGAAAGAAAGAAAGGAAGGAAGGAAGGAAGGAAGGAAGGAAGGGAAGGAAGAAAGAAGAAAGAAGAAGAAAAAGAAAGAAAGAAAGAAAGAAAGAAAGAAAGAAAGAAAGAAAGAAAGAAAGAAAGAAAGAAAGAAAGAAAGAAAGAAAGAAAGACAGCAAGAAAGAAAGCAAGCAAGCAAGAAAGAAAGCAAGAAAGAAAGAAAGAAAGAAAGAAAGAAAGAAAGAAAGAAAGAAAGAAAGAAAGAAAGAAAGAAAAGAAAAGAAATCGCCCCGGAAATCAAACCAGACCCTCCTGGGTGGGCCACATGCAAGGCAAATGCCCCACCGCTGTACTATCTCTCTGGCCCGGTAGTTTTTTACTGCTGAATGCTTCTCTCATTTCTGAGTATGTCATCATGAGATTAATAATGAGATGTTTAAAATCCTTCAGCAGGAGAGGATGCAAATCAAAACAACAATGAGGTACCATCTCATGCCACAGAGTCTGTGCCACACATCACAAAAAAAAAAAAAAAAGATCAATCAGTGCTGGAGGGGATGAGAAGAGAAAAGGAACTCTCATTCACTGCTGGTGGGAATGCCATCTAGTCCAGCCTTTATGGAAAAAAAGAATGGGAGATACCTTAAAAAGCTGAAAATTGAGTTACCATATTATCTCTAGCTATACTCCTAGGGATATGCCCTATAAAAAATACACAATACAAAAATGCCTTTTGCAACACCTATATTTTATTTACAATATCCCAGAATCTGGGAAAACAATTCAGATGTCCTTCAACAGATGAATGGCTAAAGAAACTGTGGTACATATACATAATGAAATATTTTGCAGCCAGCAGGAGAGATGAAGTCATGAAATTTTCCTATACATGGATGGACATGGAAACTATTATGCTGAGTGCAATAAGTCAGAGGGAGAGAGAGAGACACAGAATAGTCTCACTCATCTGTGGTGTTTATGACAAATAAAAGACAGTATTGTATTAATATCCAAAGACAATAGAGATGAGTGCTGGAAGAACTGGCCCATGGCATGAAACTTACCCCTAAGAGTGGTGAGTGCAATTAGAGAAATCACTACAACTAACAACTACCATGACAATGATAAGAGTGAGAGAAACAGATGCCTGTCTCGAAGATTTTTTTTAAATTTCATTTAAATCCTTTCAGCAAAAATTGTTCAGGAAGATGACCCGAAGCTCATGTTTGACTTTGCCCTCCTACTCTACTCATCTTAGCAAATAATTTCTTTCAATCCTGGCAGAATATGAGCTGCAGGCCTACATGTAACTTTTGGGTAGTTAGGAGTGAAATGTCTCAGTCACCTCATAATAATCTTAGGTTTGATGAGTTCTTCAGATTGTGGGTGATTTGAGAGTCTCAGTCTCTGGGCACAGCTGCCCAGAAGGCTGCAATTTGAAGATATGATAAATCTAAGTTGATCTTATCTCCTATCACCCCATTAGGTCTGACCATTTTCACAGCTTTCTGCCATGAGAAGTTAGCTGTGCCTGAATGCACAGGAATGCAACCCCAGCAATTATTTACCAGATGGAATGCAGTTTTTGCATTTCTCTCTGTCTTAAGGGAACTCTGTCAAAGTTTTTGTTTGGAGTTTTGATGGAGTGGGTTGTAGGCCTGTTATAACCTGATGAGGGGAGAAAATTCCGTATTTTTTTTTTCTGTTTTCAAGAAAAAGAATCTCCCTATGAATGGCCACTGGAGAAATGGGGTGTATATATTAAATCACTGTTAAGATGATTTATACTTACTGGGAGCCCAGTTATTCCCTTGCAAGCAGAGACAGGCGCATGCGACATTAACTTCTGAGATAATATTGCCATGGACTGTGGGAGAGAATCCAGAATCAGGAAGCCTTCAGACATTGGCCTGTGAATGGTGTGGTTGCAGAGGGAGCAATTGAAGACTATGAAAATGATCTCAATTCCTTGAGACTATCAAGAAATCCTGTCATCTAGCTTGGTGTTTTAAGATGTTATCTTTTGCAAGTTTCCCTGATTTGTTTGTCTCAATCAAGATGCAGATTTTCTAATCAAGTCACTCAGTGGCTCAGTGGCCTCCAAGACCCCTTAGCCTCTCCTTCACGGATCAAAAAATTGTGCTCATAGCAAAGGACCTACCTAATGTGGGTTCTCTCCTGTACGGCAGTGATGGATAAACATGAATTTCCATCTAAGAACATCTCAAGGAAGGATACACGTGCAAATTATTATTCTTTGGGTATGGAATGTGTCCCAAAAAAGGTGATGCAGTGCTTCTCAGGCCCTATGGGTGCCAGGGATTATTTAGCACTTCCCTCAAATGCTCAGCGGCCCCCAGGCTATGCTTGAGGACATACAGTGAAGGTGATGCTAGGATTAAACCAGGGTCAGTCACATACTAGGCAACCCTGTAGAATCTCTTTGGTCCCCACACAAAAAGTTATGATTACAAAAAATTTTATCTGACATAAGCATTAAATATAAATGGGGGTAGAAGAATAGAAGGTAAATTTAAAATCAGGTTGTGTGAATATAGTGCCCTTCTAAGACCAAATCTTGTTTCTCCCACCTACTCACCCATGTATCAAGGAGTTTATAGTCAACTTTAAAAAGGCCACAGCGTCCTGTTGTTTTTGAACTGACTGGTCCAGAATAGACACAGGATCTAACCTAGTAGAAAAGTAGCTGAGTCAATATTTTGCCCATGGATATTTTGTCACTCTGAGACCAATAGATCCTAAAACCTTCTTTGACTTCTGGGTTCTCTGAAATTGTATCTAGAGATTACCCACTTTGATCTAAGGGCCAAATGCTTATTAGCTTTGGTGGGAGGAGGAAGCAGATTACTTGAAAGTAAAAGTGAAGTCTTCATCCTCTAGGAACTTAAAGACATTTTGAAACAAAATATGTTCACACAGAGGCAGCTATTGACATATATTGGCAAAATTTCATAAAGGACCATAGCTACTTAGAGGAAGCATTGTTAACTCTCCTCTAGATTAGTGGTTTTCAGTCTTTTGGGAGGCAAGAAGGCATGCCCAGTGGTATTTGGGTCTTACTTCTGGCTCTGTACAGAGGGATCACTCCTGGCAGGCTTGGGGGACCTGATGGTGCTAAGGGTTGAACTTGGGTTTACAGTGTGCAAGACAATAATCTTACCATCTATACTATCTCTCCAGTCCAATTTTCATTCTTTTATTCTCCTGAAGACATGTATGTGGTAAATAGGATAATTTTCCCACTGCCTAAACACTTATTTGTTATATAAATATATATAATATCAATATTTAAGCTAGTACTACCACTTACTCCTGGCATCCCATGAGTTAAGCAGCAGTGAAGCATTGACTCTGTTCATGCACCAGAAAATTTCTTCAGAAATTTCTTGCACCTGTCCTTGTGGCAAAAAGTCATAAATTAGACAAAACTTGACTTGGGATTAAAAGGATAAGTAACACTGAGATAAATGAAAAGTAGAGTTGTTTTGTGGTGAGAACAGAGAAGAAAAGAAAGAAAGAAAGAAAGAAAGAAAGAAAGAAAAGAAAAGAAAGAGAAAGAAAGAAAGAAAGAAAAGAAAGAAAGAAGAAAGAAAGAGAAAGAAAGAAAGAGAAGAAGAAAGAAAGAAAGAAAGAAAGAAAGATAAGAAAGAAAGAAAGAAAGGAAAGAAAAGAGGAAGGTGGAAGGAAGGAAGGAAGGAAGGAAGGAAGGAAGGAAGGAAGGAAGAAGGAAGGAAGAAAGAAGAAAGAAAGAAAGAAAGAAAGAAAGAAGAAAGAAAGAAGAAAAAGAAAGAAGAAAGAAGAAAGAAAGAAAGAAAGAAAGAAAAGAAAAGAAAGAAAGAAGGAAGGAAGGAAGGAAGGAAAGAAATAGAGAGAAAGAAAGAAAGAAAAAGAAGAAAGAAAGAAGAAAGAAAGAAGAAGAAGAAAGAAAAGAAAGAAAGGAGAAAGAAAAGAAAGAAAGGAAGGAAGGAAGGAAAGAAGGAAGAAAGAGAAAGAAGGAAGGAATGAAGGAAAAAGAAAGAATGAAAGAAAGAAAAAGAAGGAAGGAAGGAAGAAGAATGAAAGAAGAAAAAGAAGGAAGAAAGAAAGAAAAATAAAGAAAAAAGAAGGAAGGAGGAAAGATAAAGAAGGAAGAAAGGAGGGAGGTAATAAAGGAAGAAGGAAAGAAAAGGAGGGAAGAAATAGAAAAAGAAAAAGAAAGAGAAGGGAAAGAAAGAAGAAAAAGAAAGGAGGGAGGGAAGAAGAAATAGATAAGGAAGGAAAGGAGGGAGGGGGAATAAAGGAAGGAGGAGGGAGGGAAGAAATAGAAAGAAAGAAAGAAGAAGAAAGAAGAAAGAAAGAAAGAAAGAAAGAAAGAAAGAAAGAAAGAAAGAAAGAAAGAAAGAAAGTAAGAAGAAAGAAAGAAAGAAGAAAGAAAGAAAGAAAAGAAGAAAGAAAGAAAGAAAGAAAGAAAGAAAGAATAAAGAAAGAAAGAAAGAGAAAGAAAGAAAAAAAAGAAAGAAAAAATAAAGAAAAGGAAAAGAAAGAAAGAAGAAAGAAAGGAAGAAAGAAGGAAGGAAGGAAGGTAGGTGGAGGGAGGGAGGAAGGAAGGAAAGGAAGGGAGGAAGGAAGGAAGGTGGAGGGAGGAAGGAAGGAAGGGAGGGAGGAAGGAAGGGAGGGAGGAAGGAAGGAAGGAAGGAAGGAAGGAGGAAGGAAGGAAGGAAGGAAGGAAGGAAGGAAGGAAGGAAGGAAGGAAGGAAGGAAGGAGGAAGGAAGGAAGGACAGCAGAGGTGCCAAGAAACAAGATGTGGCTTCATGATGAAACACAGCTTTGTGTGTTTGCATTTTACAATCAGTTTTGGTTGTGCACGCTCGCGCATGTGTACACACACACACACACACACACACACACACACACACACACACACACACACACACACTGGGACTGATGGGCTTCCATGAATCCTTGTAAAACACACTTCCAACTTCTTCCTCAGCCTAAATCTGGCTTCCTGTTTTCTATTCCCTACTGAGCCTGGATTCTGCTCTTCCTCAACTTCTCCCTTACTAGAACTTTAAGATCTGAGACTCAGTTACTTTTTACTGGACCCAAGACCTGTTGTCATCCTGTGAGCAATTAGTTGCACTTAGATTCAAACTACCCAGGTAAATGCACTTCATTTTCAAGAAAAGAGGATAGTTCTAAATATGTGATGAACAGAATTGAGGTGGCAGAAAGCTCTTTGGGAATTTGAATTGCCTTTGAAACAATTTAGCCTTCACCTTTGCCTGTGGAGCTTCACTAAGAGCTAATTGCTCATATGGTGCCAGCATCTTGCGTCCATGCACGCCCTCACTCGCCTTCTCAGAACAACCTCTAAAGTGGAGTCCATTATTATCCCCTCTTAGTGATGAGCAAGTTGAGGCTTAAAGGGGTAAAATAATGTACCCCAAATCATACACCTTGTGAGAGGAAAGGCTTTAAACCCAAGCATCCTGTCTCCAGAAACTCACTGCCATTATTAAGGATTGCACAACCTCGTTTCATGCTAGCTATCTTCCCTGTATGTGATTAAACATATGCTGCACTGGCCAGAGGAATCTGTTTGCCTGGCATGGGGGTGGACACCTCCCACCTCCTAAACAAAGCACCTATTTGATAGGTGAATGACTTGCTCCTGCTTTTGAAATAGATAATGCAGCATTCCCCCACATTGAATCAGCTGGAATGCTTAAAAAAAAATTCCTCAACCCCATGCCTCAAAAGTCAGATTTAATTGGTTGGGTTTGAATTAGACATCAGTGCTGCAATTCCTTGATAACTAAATGCTGTTGTGTCGTGTTATTTTTTTATAACATTAACACACACAAAAATTCTCAGCTTTTTTCCTTTTTCTATGCTGCTTTCTCCAATACTCTGGATTCTATACACTCACAACCCAAATATGTGCACGAAGTTCATTGGTTTGTCTTCATGGCCCCAACCAGTGTGTGTGTAGGAGACATACTGTACTTGTCCTCTGTGTTTTTCCCCATCCCTAAACTAGAATAAGAGATTAGAAAAATGAATAAATACAACTTTTGAGTTATCATTTGAAGTCTTTAGGCTTTTCCATATTTGTCATGTTTTTGTGGCCAAAAACGTAATCCATTAAACCGAGTATATCCCTCATCACACAAAAGGTTAGTCACCGAGGCATTACATTCTATAGCTAAAGTATTTTAAAATGTGCCAACTCCCCATCTGGGACAGCCTTAATACTGCTGGGTCACCAACAAGTGCCAGCTCTAATATGATATTATGACAACTATGAAATGGGAACAACTTGACCTAAGAGCAGGTTATCCTACCTTACCAGCTAACGATAAGACAAAATCAGAACACTTGTCATCCTTTGGTAGGTCCAAAAGCCAAGATCGCGATTTACAGATGGCTAGCTGCTAGAACCATGACCAGACTGTATATATCTTGGGACCAATAAAAAAGCCCTAGTCTAGGGTTTGAACTACGACCTGCACAACAACCATGATCCCCAGTTCCAAAGGTCTGGCAGAGACAATAGCAATGGAATGGGGCTTCTGGAAACACAATGAAAGACGCTATACTAGGTGCCATCCTAGGATCAGTGCAAAGACCAAGACCACCAACCACAGAAGATGGATTAAAATGACACTGAGGGAACAGAACTTCTAGAACCACAAAGAAAGACTTCATTATAAATCCCACTCCTGGACCTGTGTAGATACTGAGATCTCTAGATACAGAGGTCTGATTTTATCACCCAGGACGGAGCAGAAGTCTTCCAAACACCACAAAAGCACCACCGGGAGAGTAAATTAGGCTGAACGGAGTCTATAGTTAATTCCATGACAATATACTCCAAGGGTGGAGAAACCTCATATCTCTTAGGCCAAGTGAATTCCTTTTCAAATGACCCCAATATTTACTGTGCCAGTGCAGGAGGGAAAAAAAAGCAAAAAGCACAAAACATTTTTTATTTTTTATATATTATTTTTATCTTCATTTATTATTATTATTACTTTTTATTTTATTTACCTATCTACTTTTTGTCAATTTCTTTGTTTTGGTGTGGTTATTGAAGTTGTTCTCCCCATTTATACTTATATTTTTTCTCTTCTTTTCTTTCTTTATGTGCTCTGCCATGTTTCTTATCTCAAGACCATGGTTTTTTTTTGTGGTGCTTATTGTTATTGTTGGAGTCCTCACTGGATATTTGACACTTCTTTTTGTACTGCTGGGGTGTTTCACCTTTTTCTTTTTCTCCTTCGTCTCTCAAATCAATGATGAGAGCCTCTAGAAGGATTCGCCCATTTTTGGCGCATTAGACTTTTACTCCAGTTTATTACTTTTCTCTTCTTCAAACAAAACCACATAATTTGAACTATCTAGTCCTGCCTCTCAGTTAGAGGGGGAAATAAGGGAGGCACCAAGACCAAACAGGTGCAAGACTACTAAGTAGTAAGCTAGGTACAGAGGGGACCACATATTCTAGCAGCCCCGGGGGTGAGGGAGAAGGATATGGGAGGTAGGACTAAAACGGAGGTGTAGGGAGGACAAATCGGTGATGGGAATCCCCCCTGATTTTATGTAAATATGTACCTAAAATATTATTGTCAACAATATGTAAGCCACTATGATCAAAATAAAAATTATATTAAAAAATGTGCCAACTCAAGAAAATAGACCCCATTCCCAAAGCCACTGAATGAAAGGCACAGGAATTCTTAGGGTTGTGGAAGTCGTGGAATAGTAAGTCCAGGTGTTCTTGTGAAATTTCTTTCTCTTCAACCCTATTGATAGACTCTGGCTTACTTGATTCACGTAAGTATGGTTGAATCTCTGATGCTATCAGTCCTGGATTCCAGGAACAAAGTCTTGAAAGAAGATTGCACATCAGACCAGCCTCTACCAGTAAATTGATACCAAAGTGGGTTGCTCAAAGCAAAAGTTTAAAGAGGAAAGAATGTGGTTGTCTCTAAGCTTGGGCAAGAGACAAAATATGGCGTTAGTAATGCTAAGCCCTTGAGCATTCATTTCCATGATTTCCTTAACAGAAATAGGCCTTAAGAATTGGATATTTGGGGCCGGAGAAATAGCACTGCGGTAGGGCATTTGCCTTGCAAGTGGCCGACCCAGGACCAACAGCGGTTCAAATCCTGGCATCCCATATGGTCCCTCATGCCTGCTAGGAGCGATTTTTGAGCACAGAGCCAGAGTAACCCCTGAGTGCCGCAGGGTGTGGCTCAAAAACCAAAACAAACAAAAAAAGTTGGATGTTTATAGGCCCAGAATGATAGTACAGTGGGTAGGGCACTTACTTTGCATGTGGCTAATCTGGGTTCAAACCCTGACACTCCCTATGGCTCCATGCCTGCCTGGAATGATCCCTAAGTACCATCAAATGTGAATCAAAACAAAATTAAAAAATAAAGTTTCACTTTTATTACAAATTACCCATGAGGGGGAAGGGTTTGTTACACCATTTTATATAAAGTGTTAATTTCCAAGAACCCATAGACAATGTAAAATAAAGAATTTATCATATTCTTTAAGCATTCCCTAGGACTAGGTGATCTTTGCAGAGAAGATTGAGAACACTGGCAGTGGATTTTAGTTGAGATATTAGTTGTGAGCAATGGCTGGGGACATGGTTTTATAATCATAACCAGTAATGATTTTATGTGAATCTTAACCTGAAAAATAGTAATTATAAAAGTATGTACATTTCAGGATTAAATTAGATGGGAAAAGTGGTCTTCAGTGATGGCTATATTCTGAGTCCTAACCTAAAAATCCTTGTGGATTCAAAATGAGACTGGAGTATCCAGTTTTTTTTATGTGAGTTGGCCATTGATTACATTTGATAGAGATCCTTATTCTCCACACAAATCCTTTAATACCAAAGGTGTAGGAGGCACTCTGGCACCTTGCTACTAAATACATACCTTTCAGAACCAAATGGCTGACAGATAGCTAGGAACTAACCAAGGACTCTAAGAAACGCTAAAATCAGGAGTGAATTGGAATTATCATGCTTGAAAAGGCCATTCAAGTTCATTTGACAATAGCTACCACTATCTATTGCTGATGGTAGTCAGCAACTGCTACCACCAAGCCTGGGGAACTCAGAAGAGTTCAGTAGCTTTGGACACCTGTCTTGAAAGTATATGGCTGCAAATTCATGCGCCAGTATGAGTAAGTGTATCTATAGGCACTACAATGGCAGATGAGTTTGTGAGCAAGCATCTCCATGAAAAGAGGGGCAGAGCTTAAGAAATGCAATAACACTCAGATACAGTGGTAGAGTGTCACATGCACCTCCAGGAACTTCACCTTCTGCCTTTTAGAGCATGATAAGCTCTTCTTCCCATCAAAAATGAAGGAATTCCAGAACACTGTCAGGCTGCAGGGCTTGCAAATAGCATCCAGACTCATGAGAAGAAGAAAAGCAGCTCACAGTCAGCAATGCTCTGCCTCATTCTAATTGTGCTGCATTATTGACTTCTCAAAGCCAGTTTCCTCACATGTTCAATATAAATAAAGTTTAGAGCAATAGTATATGAGTAAGGCACTTGCCTTACACAAAGCCAACCCTAGACTGTATACAGTCCCCTGATTACTACCAGAAGTGACCCCTCAGCACAGAACCAGGAGTAAACACTGAGAACCGCTGGATATTTTCTCCCCCCCGCAAAAAAAAAGACTTACCCACTCATTGAGGAAGTTATGAGGATTAAAGAAACATAGGGAGCAGTCACAGTACCTCACTCTTGGTAAGCACTCTGGATATGTGTGCTTTTGTTTGATTTTGTCGTTCTTCAACAAAAAAACCTTGAGCACTTTTTGTTCCCATGCCCTGAAAAATCAGTTACACTAGAACTGTACAGTTCTAATCTATGACCTCATCCCTTCTTCACACCCACAGTCATGGGCATTGAGAATCAAGTTTGGAAGAGATAGTGAAAAGTGAGATAACAGGTGTAAAATAACCACCAAAAAAAAAAACAAAAAACAACAAAAAAAAAAAAAACCTAAAAGTAAAGGATTGCTTTCTGGTCTGTTCTCAGGGAGCATCAGGGCTGGTGGCTTGCTGAGTAGGGCACAGAATAGTGACATGGATTCCTCCACTTCTCAGGCTCCAGGGATAGTCAATGGGTAGTACACTTGAGGTAACAAAGATAGACTTTCTAGATTTATCTAGGACTATTTGGAGCAAGTTCTCCAAGGACAAAAATTCAACATGTACTTCATCTCTCCTTCACATTCATCATGGAGACTCCCAGAAGAACTGAAGTGAGACCTCACACAGTAGACTCATGATCATTTCAGGCCATGGAAGTCTGCATTTGAGTTGAAAGCAAACTTGAAGTGGTCCCAGATCTACTTTTCTTTAGGGTCTTTGAGGACCTAATTTTATTCACCTGATTTTTCACTAAAGAATCACCCTCTCCACCATACTTTCTTGCATGTTTTAAAATTTTTATTGAATTGCCCAAACTGCTTGGTAACCTCAATTCTGTAATCCAAAATCACGGGTTTATCCTTCTTTGTTACTATCTATTTCCTTGTTTTCTTCCCTGTGTTTTGGTTTTGGTTCTGTTTGCTCTCTCTCTCTCTCTCTCTCTCTCTCTCTCTCTCTCTCTCTCTCTCTCTCTCTCTCTCTCTCTCTCTCTCTCTCTCTCTCTCTCTCTCTGGCCTGTGGCCCAAACTTTAATGTTTTTTATTAAAAGTCATTCCTAATTTTTTTTTTTTTTTTGGTTTTTGGGTCACACCCAGAAGTGCTTAGGGGTTATTCCTGGCTATGCTCAGAAATCGCTCCTGGCAGACTCAGGGGACAATATGGGATGCCGGGATTTGAACCACCGTCCTCCTGCATACATGGCAAATGCCTTACCTCCATGCTATCTCTCCGGCCCCCCTAATTTTTTTTTAACATTGAAGGCATAGTATTTTATTTTTACAGTTTCATGCACTTGCATATTAGTTTAAGTTAACCTCAAAAGTTTAAGTGGTTTTTTTTTAAGGATTAGAGTCAAAGGAGCACAGCTAAAACGGTGTTAGAGTGGCAATTACTGTTTGCATAGGCCCAGCAAAATATGGGGGGCATGGAAAGGAAAAGCCTTGGTCTAAATACAAGGAGACCTTACCCCTGAAGTTTTCTGGTATAAACCAACTCTAGTTTCCAGGCATACTAGGTTGTCCAACCCAAGTCATTGTCTGTAGTGCCAATACACTTTAATTTTTCACACAGTCGATGTTGTTGGTGTCAGGTTTCTGTAGTTAAAGATCCTGGAATCTGTGCATATCCTATATCAAAGTCAGGATGTTGTGGAGTGTCCTATAGCTTCACCTCATAATTAGAGGGCAATGCAGAGAGCCCTGTCCAGAAAGCAGATCATTGTTGTTGTTAAGCCTTCTAAGTGTTAAGGACAGTCTCTTTTGAGTAGGTCGATGTGATAGCAGCAGTAGAGTCTTCCCTGGTAGAGGATTGCTCTCAGGTGATGTTATAGACAACCTTGGTTGTTTCGTAGATGGCATCCCTGGTTCAAGGGTGAATGGAGAATGCCCATTCTTCTGAGGCCTGAGCCAGGTCATTATGACAATGTTCAGGGTGTAAGGTCCTATTGCACTACAAGATTTGTGTGTTCCAATCTCTATTAGATAAGAACTTGTTTGCATGTATAGTATTTTTCCATTTTAATGTGCCTATGCAAAAGAGGAACAATGCCACATGGCATTATTAGTGCAATGGGGGCTGCTAGAACAAGTCCAACAATCCCCATGACTTGGTTCAAACATAAACTTTAAACTGAGAGATTCTTCTACCAACATTTCTTATTGAACAGACACAAAGGGAAGAACAGACAAACAGTGGGGAAAATAGTCACTATATAAGAGAATATTTAGTAAGAGTTATAGCTGTTAAGGAAATATATATAAAATATTTAAAAGACATACATGTGTCCCTTTTATGTCTTTTGAAATAGTTGGGGGGTGTTAAATCCGATGTATCACTTTGGTCTGTGATTTGGCCTGTGCAGTACTGAAGGTAAAAAGGGTAAATGTGAGATAATGATGGTTGGAAGTGAGAGAGTGAAGGACTAGAAATGAGCTTGTAGGGGTGTGAGAAAGGGCAATGAACAAAATGGACAATCTGCATAAGCAATATATACATTAATCATAGGAATTACTATTAATATATACTGTTTAGAAAATGGAGACTGGTGAGAAAAAAAAGTTGCCAGTGACTGCCTCAGCACAGCCCAGTAACCCAGCTACACCTGCCCTAGCCTCGCCAGACACCCCCAAGCTAGGGAGAAGGCGAAGGCCTGGGATCTCCCCTGACCCCATGCCGGCAAGAGCTAGCCTCCATCGATCAAGAAAGCTGTTTTATTTTATGTTTATTTTTATTTTTTTTTTAGTAGTCAACTTGGCAGTGTTCAGGGCTTACTCTTGCCTCTGTGCTCAAGATTACTTCTGAAGGAGCTCAGGGGTGCCAGGTGCCAAACATATGTTGTTTGCATGCAAGGGAAGTACCATACTGGATGTACTATCTCTCCTACACTATTCCCTGTGAGTTGGATGTAATTGTCTTGACTCTAGGGTGTGGCTAAAGGTGTTGAGACCTTATAAAAGAGAACATTCCCTTTTTCAATTTTTTGGTGAAATCATAAATGGACTTGTGACCCAAAAAAGAAAGAAAGAGCTGCAAGAAAAATCTATTTTTAGTGGCGTTCATGAGGTAATAAGATCATAAAATTTGCACCTTTTGAAGCATAAAATTTATTAATTTTAATAAATATACAGAGTAACCCATTATAACAGTCTAGTTTTAGAATATTTCTTTAATTTGAAGAAGACTTCTTTTGGAGGCTGAAGATGGGATTTAAGAGGTAAATCATATGTCTAGTATGCTCAAGCTCTGGATTACAGCCCTAGCTTCCTATAGCCACAGTCCCCATCCCCTCTGATTGTGCACCCCCACAACAAAAAAAAATCTCATGTGGACCGTTGAGAAATTGTTGAGTGCTGCCTGTGTGTGTCTGTCTCCTGTCCTGTCGCCTAAACCTTTTGGGAGTGGGCCGAAAAGAGGCTCAGAAAACTCGCTCTTCCAGAGGCTCATTCAAAGGCGGGAACACGAAAGGAACTGCTTCATAATGTGAAAAACCGGCTATAAGCAACATTTTGCAGTAGTTAGGGTCCCCTGTTTGTGATGTCAGGCTGGGAAAATTTACGAAACTAGGCCTACCCAGTGGGGCCTGACCGTGAGAAATTGTGAGTGCTGCCTGTGTGTGTCTGTCTCCTGTCCTGTCGCCTGAACCTCTTGGAGTGGGCCGAAAAGAGGCTCCAGCAGAGGCACAGGCCGCTCCGCTTCCTACACAGCCGTACACTCTTTCTAAGGAAAGAATGCCATTGAAACAAAGAAGAAAAAATCACACTAAGAACTGTGCTGGGATTACTGAAGCCCAGCATTTCTCCCCAGACTGTCTTCTCTGCTGTTTGCTCGGGCCTAAGATTTGATCTTGTGTGAGGCTTCATCCACAGAGGACACCCCTTCCTTGGAGGCAAGTCAACCCAGCCATAAAGGGCGGAGCCAGAGGAGCGTGGCCACGTACATCATTTAGCAATGAATACCACCACAACACGTAGAAAACCCCACAATACAGTGTGATAATGGGGAAGCAACGCAGGCCAGCAGACATAGAGAATGAAGATGACAGTTCTGATGACCAGAAAACAACCAACGAACTAATCAATCTCTCAGAGTTTAGACAAGCAATATGAAAGATGCTCAAAGAAACTATGGATCGAGTTGAACAGAACACTAATAAGAACCAAGAAAAATATGAAGACAGAAATCACAAAACTCCAAACTAAAATAACAGGTCAAATAACAGGCTTGAAAAAAATCAGCAAACGAATTGAATGACAAAATGGATAAGCTCTACACCAGGGTAACAGAAGCTGAGAATAGAATTGGTGCTGTGGAAGATGAGATAAATAACAACTTTATACAGCAGGAGAGATTAGAAAAAAAAACTTAAAGCAAATGAATAGACAATGGAAAAATTAGTCAAAGAATGGGAACAGATGAAAATAGAAGTTTATGATAAGCTCAACAGAAACAACTTAAGAATCATTGGAGTCCCAGAAACCCAGGAAGAAAATTTCCAGGAAGAATCAACGGCCAAGAACATCATTAAAGAGAAACTTCCAGAGCTAAAGAATATATGTGATCAAATCCTGCATGCCCGAAGAGTACCAACCAAAAGAGACCCCAGGAAAAAATACCCCAAGACACAACCTAGTCACAATGACGAATCCCACAGATAGAGACAGAATTCTGAAAACAGCAAGATCAAAAAGGGAAATTACGTTCAAGGGAGCATCCTTGAGATTTACAGCAGACCTGTCACGAGAAACACTCAAGGCCAGAAGGCAGTGGTGGGACATGGTGACAAAACTCAATGAAATGAATGCTTCACCTAGATTACTGTACCCAGCAAAACTCACTTTCCAGTTTGATGGAAGAATACATGGTTTCACAGACAAAAAACTGCTCAGAAACTTTACAGACTCAAAACCAGTCTTTTGTTTTGTTTGGTTTTGTTTTTGTTTTGTTTTTTGTTTTTTTGTTTTTGGGCCACACCTGGCGGTGCTCAGGGGTTACTCCTGGCTGTCTGCTCAGAAATAGCTCCTGGCAGGCTCGGGGGACCATATGGGACACCGGGATTTGAACCAACCACCTTTGGCCCTGGATCGCCTGCTTGCAAGGCAAACACTGCTGTGCTATCTCTCCGGGCCCTCAAAACCAGTCTTAAAAGAAAAACTGAAAGACCTAATTTAAGACAAGACTGACCAAAAGACACACCAAATATTGATATAAAGATGGCATTAAGTCCCAGGACAATTCTTTCTCTCAATGTCAATGGACTAAATGCACAGAATATCGGTTTCTTTTCCTTTTCTTTTCTTTTTTTTTGGTTTTTGGGCCACATCTGGTGGCGCTGAGGTGTAACTCCTGGCTCTGTGCTCAGAAATCGCTTCTGGCAGGCATGGGGACCATATGAAATGCCAGGATTTGAACCAGCTTCTTGGGACCATATCTGCACAACCAAGATTGTGACTTTAAGATAGGGTACTAAAAGAAGAATATTCTGAAAAACTGAAATTGTGCAGTCAGGAAAAAGATAGGATTTCTGTGCTTGTTTTTAATACTGGACTAAAATGTTGGAGTAAAGAAACTGGCTCTAGTTCCTTCTCTGCATCACCAGATCTTCTTTCAGTGTCTCCATTTCCTCATCTGTAAAATTAGAGTGCTTTACCTGTTTTGCAAGGTGGGAGGCTGAGATCACACTTGGTAGTGAACAGGGGCTACTCCTGACTCTGGACACAGGGTTTGCTCCTGGCTCAGTGTTCAAGTATTAGTCCTGGTGGTGCTAGGGACTAAAAGGATTAAAACCATGTTGGGGGGCTGAAGAGGTGGAGCTAGAGGTAAGGTGTCTGCCTTGCAAGCGCTAGCCAAGGAAGGATCGAGGTTCAATCCCCCGGCATCCCATATGGTCCCCCCCCCAGCATCAAATGGGTGTGGCCCAAAAAAACAAAAAACAAACAAAACAAAACAAAACAAAACAAAACCATGTTGGCACATGCAAGGCAAGCTCCTTAACCCCTCTACTATCTCCAGTCCCACCTACTGTTTTTAAGTGGAAGGAGTTTTCATGTCACCTGGAAAGATAGGATTTTTGTTTTTCATACTTTTTTGTTTCCAAGACCTAAAAATACATACCGTATATATTTTAACAAATATTATGTTGGATAAATAACTACAAAATGGATATTTATGATGTAACTATGATAAATATTCTTTTTTTAAAAAAAATAGTGCAAGCTTTTGGATCATTCATAGTCCTGTATCCACTCTAAAATTTTCATACATAGGGTATAACATTTGCATTTATATTTTGAAAAAGTCCTCAGGAACATTTTGTCAAGCAGCTTTGATTAAGAATCACTAAGTTCAATAGACTTCATGGTTCTTCTAAATAGAGTTGCCAGATTTGGCAAAGCAAGCAAACAAACAAAAAAACAACCAAAAAATCACATTCAATTAAATTTGACTTTCAGAAAAACTTTTATTTTTCAGGGCACAATGTACCAAATACTATTTGGTTGCTACAGCTTATAGGAAGATAATCCAGTAAGGCCTTTGCTTAGGAAAATGGTTAGAGCCAGAAAGGTGTAACTTGAATCTGACCCAGATTTGAGAATCAGTTGAATAATATTGATTGGAATCTCTATTCTAATTCTGTGAATTGCTTAAAATCTCTGGGCTGTGTATCTTCTTTTTTCTTTTTGGTTTTTGGGTCATACCTAGCAGTGCGCAGGGGTTACTCCTGGCTCTATGCTCAGAAATAACCCCTGGCAGGCACAGGGGACCATATAAAATGCCGGGATTCGAACCACAGTCCTTCTGCATGCAAAGGAAATGCCTTACCTCCATGCTATCTCTCCTGCCCCGTGGACTGTGTATCTTATTGTAGAGTTAAGAGAACTACAGATAAACAGTGTAAGTATAATGACCTAAAATATAGGTAAATAATATAGGTATAATGACCTGAGGTACTTAATAAGGTTAAGTATTAAGTTTTTCATATGTTCAGTTGGCTTGCACAAAAAAATATTTTCAGTGACACTTTTGAATACACAACTAATTAGGAAGTCTGCATTGTGAAATTACCAAGGTTATAGTTAACAACTCTAGGTAGACCTGGGCAAAGTCAGACTGAATGACCTTTTATCAAACAATACCTCTATGTCTGAAGGAAAAAAAAGACATGCTAAATATTAATAGATTATCCAGAATAAATAAAGGAAGGAAGTTATTCTATTTCATTTGTTGTTATGAAATGTCATTTGTTAATTTACTTTTTTTTCTCATGTCAAAGATTAATATTTGTACAGGTTTTATAGAGTCCTCCATACAAAGGGACAGATGAATACTCTGGCATGGAAATTATTTCTGACTCCACGAACGGTTCCTGAATACAGAATCAGGAATAAATCTTGCACACTACCAGGTGTGGCCACAGAAAACTAAGTCCAGGACTAGAGAGAAGAGCAACTCTTCAAGCATTGCAAGTTATGTTCCCCCAAGTCCTCTCCCCCCAATGTGAATAATAAAATAACTAAGCACCTATAGCAACTAGTGTACAATATTCATAAAAAGAAAGCAATTCTCTACAGGACATTTGGTAAATTTCATGCCATTTTTGAAAGACATACGGTTGAAAAACAAGTTGACAATCAAATTTTGAACTGAATTACTCTAATACAATCTATATATCCCCCTATACACACACACACACACACACACACACACACACAGCACAGCACAGCACAGCACAACACTTCCCTTCGTGGAAGTGCTGTGTGGTGGCTTCTGGGCTATGTTCATACACTTGGTAGGTGCACTGGAAGTTGTGCAAAGTGATCAAACACTAACCATGATGCTGGATTTACACCGATGGTGTAGGCTGATGCTGGAGAGCAAACTCTGCTTCACAAATGCTTTCTACCCCTGAGTCCTGTACCAGGCTCCCTAACCTATTGCTTTAAGTTCACTATTGCTATTTCATCGTGTGTAGCCAGCACATACCGCTGTTGAGTATATTTTATGTTCGAGACATTATGTGAGTGGTACTATCAGTGAACTTCGTAAGTGGGTAATCCAAACATACCCAAATTCTTGCCTTGTGGGATCTTTTGTTCCAGGATAGGAAGGAAAACAGACATTTTAAATAAGTATTCCATATAGATGGAGCTAATTTTTTTCTTAGAAAGGAGAAGAGAAGTAAAAAGAGGCTGAGTGGACAGAGGAGGCAGGCCATGGCAAAGGGCCTCTGTGATGGTGACATTTGAGGAAATAAGGTAAAAAAAAAAAAAAAAAAGAATCATGCTGATCAGGGGGAAGAGAAAAGAAACATCCAGTACAAACAGTGGAAGGCCGGAGCAGGCCTGCAGTGTTCCAAGAAGGGCAAGGAGGCCAGCCAAGGAGGCCAGCGTGACTGGACTGGGGCAAAGGGAGGAGGCAGTTGAGCAGAGAAAACAGAGTGAGCATTATTGTTACAATCATGATAAAGGGTTCCGGGAACCTGGCTTCCAAGTTTGACTCTTAGGGCATTTACTCTGTGACTGCAGAGAATTCTAAAATGACGTCCGTGCAGTGATGGATTTGATCCTGCAAGACATAGGAGCTGGAGATTTGCTTCATAAAACTTTGACTAGAGGGCCCGGAGAGATAGCACAGCGGCGTTTGCCTTGCAAGCAGCCCATCCAGGACCAAAGGTGGTTGGTTCGAATCCCGGTGTCCCATATGGTCCCCCATGCCTGCCAGGAGCTATTTCTGAGCAGACAGCCAGGAGGAACCCCTGAGCACCGCCTGGTGTGGCCCAAAAACCAAAAAAAAACAAAAAAAAAAACAAAAAAAAAAAACAAAAAACAAAAAAACAAACTTTGACTAGAATTGATACAGCTTAGCAACGAAGTTTTTGCTTTCAGCCATAGGCTTGATCTCATATGAGGACTACTGGATGTGTGTTTTGGATAAGTTACTTAAACTCTCTGAACTTCCAGTTCCCTTCTGAAAAACGAGACGGTTAAATATCCTACATGTCGGATATATATAGACAAAAGACATCTTATATATCACTGTGTTGCCTGAGGTTGTCCATGTAAAGTGCTGAGCACAGTGCTTTGTGCATGAAAACTACTAAATAAAAACCCTTATTATTTCTTGAGAAGTATAATTTGGAGGATTCTGTATTTTGAAATTTTTCTTTCAATATAGACTTAATAACAAAACATGCTTCGGGGAGCCAGAGCGATAGCACAGCAGGGAGGGCATTTGCCTTATATGCTGCTGACTTGGGTTTTGTTACCAGCATCCCATAGGGTCCTCTGAGCCTGCCAAAAATAATGTCTGAGTGCAGTCAGGAGTAAGCCCTTAGCATCGCCAGTTGTGGCCCCAAAACAAAACCACAAACAAGCAAAATACCAAAACCATGCTTCTGAGCAAAAATATCCTACTCTTCATATAAATAGCCAATCACCAAACACTTTGGGTGCTTACAGTCTGCATAGCTCCTCCCACCCATGTGCCTCTCCCATCCCACATGGCTCCTCCCACCCATATAGCTCCTCCCACATCCCACCGGGCACCTTCCTTGTGACCTCAGAAATGGCAGAAGTGTTTTACGGCTCTTCTAAATGAGGTTACAAAAGACATTGTAAGTGCCACCTTGGTTGTTTTCTCCCATCCAGCCCCGTAGAATGAGCCAGCTGCCATGTCGTAAGCAGCCTTATGTAGGAATCCCCTATAGATAGCAGAGGGATAGAATTCTTTTGCCAAAAGTATGTGAGCCAGAATCTTTTTGGAAGTGGGTCCACTAGTCAGATCAAGGTTTCCGATGATAGCATTTTGACTACAATCTCATGAGACACTGAGCTGGAATCAGTCACCTAAGCAGCTTCCAGATTCCCCACCCTCAGAAATGGAATGAAATCATACATACTTTTTGTCTCAAGTTTCTAAGTTTGGGGCAACTTTTATTTATAAAGCAATAAATAACATACAATATAGTGTATGTTTCTATAAACACATATATCTAATAATGTTTGTCTTTTAAATACTTTTAGTTTTGCCTTAAAAATCTTCAAAATGGAGTCGGAGAGATAGCATGGAGGTAGGAGTTTGCCTTCCATGCAGAAGGACCATGGTTAGAATCCAGGCATCCCATATGGTCCCCCGAGCCTGCCAGGAGCAATTTCTGAGTGTAGAGCCAGGAGTAACCCCTGAGCGCTGCCGGGTGTGGACCCCCCCCAAAAAAATCTGCAAAATATTTCTCCTGTGTTCACTTGTCCACCGGTAGAAACAGTTCAAAAACCATTGATTTAAGTAACTTCCAGTTTTTGAGATAATCAGAAAATAGTAATTGTTACAGTAAAATGTAATTCCATTAGTAGGACAAGGTTCCTGAGAGTTTGCTACTGCTATCTGATACATGAAAGACAGTACAGAGAGAGCCTGTACTTCTAAGATCTTGAACAGGTATTGAATAGGCCATAGTTAGGTAAAGGAATTACTTTCTTTAATTTGATGTAAGATGGTGACTACGCCAGAGCTGGGTAAATGTACTTGTTAGTATAATAATTTCAATCGCTTTCTAGAATTCTGTTTTAATACTTAATTATAAGACTAAAAGTAGGCAACCAAAATCATGTTAAAGACCCATGTAGATAATTGCCTCAGTTCCAAGGCTCTCAGCAGAATTACAGGCAGAGCACCTCTGAACTGCAGCTATTGTCCCCAGATTCTGTGTCTGCCTCTTCCCCTTTCACCATTCTCCTCCCTTCCTTTGGCTGAGCTTTGTTAGGTTCTGCCATTGTGGCTGGAAGAACAAAGTGGACTAAGCCTCTCTTTGTTGAAATTCAATGCTATGTCATACATACCAGGTCTCCTTTGAATACAGCGTCCATTCAAAGGCTCTTACGTAACCAGATCCCATAAGCAGGGAGCCATCTTTTTTTTTCGGCTTGGCTGTTTTGGGGCCCATCCTTTCGCTTGATGCACCTTCCTGACATGACATTGAGAACTATCAGGTAAGCAAGTCATCTTTCACATGAAAACAATTTTTCATGGTTGTAGTACACCACACAATCCAAGAACCTTAAACAGAATTAATTTGCAAATCTGTTCAACTATTAAACCCATGGGAGCCTTGCCAGTGGTGGAAAGTTAACACTGTTTTGCAATGACAAGTTGTACTAAGCTCAGTGTTCTTATTAGGTTTCCCTTGTGATCGTCTTCATTTGAAGGTGGTGGAGCCCCTTTCCCTTTCTGGGAAACACTCCTACTGGTGAAAGACTGCCCCCCAACTCTTGCTTCATTTAAAGGACCTTCATTTTTTTTTACTTCCATAAAACAATGTATGAAAATGGAACTGAGGCTCTAAAGAAAGCCCAGTTTGAAAAACCACAGGTTTAGAGAATGGTGCTATGAGGCCAAGGTCAAAAGATCATGGGGTTAGGGTTTCTTTGCTAAAGGACAAAGTGCTCTGTGACAATGACTCAGTGCAAAGTTGTCACTAACATAGATTAAAAGTAAACAATGCTACACAAAGCTGTCTGGGCTGGCAGTGATCAGTAAATGTCTGACTCTGGTTCTGGCGACCTAAATCCAAGCTTGCCTGCACCACTTACACTGTGATTTCCTGCAGGTGCATCAAACTTCCAAACTGCCATTTGCATTTCTGCAAGTCGTGGAAAATCATCATGACTCCCTCAGAGTCAAGCTTATCAAAAGGTGTTACTAAGTATAAAAATTTTGCTGTTGGGGCTGGAGAGATAGCATGGAGGTAAGGCGTTTGCCTTTCATGCAAGAGGTCATCGGTTCGAATCCCAGCGTCCCATATGGTCCCCCGTGCCTGCCAGGAGCAATTTCTGAGCATGGAGCCAGGAGTAACCCCTGAGCACTGCCGGGAGTGACCCAAAAAAACCACAAAAAAAAAAAAAAAAAAAAAAAAATTTTGCTGTCCTAATCTTAATAATCACTTATGCCTTATGCCTCTTCCAAACCAAAATCTTTGCCTTGCAATGCATTTTATAAACATATCAACTCCCCTGAAAAAAAATAGGTCATTTATTAGATTTTCATTGTTGTGATTTTTTGTTTGTGTTTGTTTGTTTTTTGCCACACCTGGTGGAGCTCAGGGGCTACTCCTGGCTCTACACTCAGAAATTACTCCTGGCTAGGGGGACCATATTGGACTATATGGGATGCAGAGGATCAAACCCAGGCCTGTCCTGGGTCAGCCATATGCAAGGCAAACACCCTACCGCTGTGCTATTGTTCTGACCCCCCCCCATGTTGTGTTCTTTATAAAATCTAACTCAATGATTTGGAGATGTAGAACCTTAATAAATATTGTTTAAAATGTTCTAAATATAGTGAGTCTTCAGGGAAAGGTTTGTACACATAATCCCTCTAATTAGGATCCCAAGAGGATATCAGACACTTTTTGAATGCGCTATAAATAATTTATAATAGTAACAATAACACAATGAAGATTATAATTATGGCTAAAGATTACTCCTACTTCAAATTTCCCAAAACAGGGCCATAATTTTTAGCAACACATGCAATTTCTTTATACAGTATTTAGAATGTTATGCAGGATTAAGCAAACTAAGCCATATGTTACATTGTAAAAAAAAAAAAATCACAAAGCAAATGAATCAATGTGCCCAGCATCTTTTAAAAGGTTATTTCTAGGAATTTGTGTGGCTATCATGCTATAGACCAAAATAAATTAGGTCTTCTTTTCTTCTAAATTTAGTTAATTCTCTAACAAGTTTTCTGACATACAAAGTGGACAATTTTACATTCATTTCCTAAACTATCTAATGCCTATAACAAAAGGGGATAAATAGTTCTTGTGATCTGAATTCTGAGCTCTGGGATTTCCTTTGGCTACTCCATTTTAATTGTTTCCAGTGTGCGAGAACAAAGCACTAATTTGGAGGAAAGAAACACAGATACTGGACAGTGAGTGGATGTTAGCTGTTGAATATGTAGACTGATGTTGAGCCACAGGTATACTAAGTCTAGATGGTGAGTCACAAACTAGTGTTTTGTGATATGAATCAATGTTCCTTAGAAAGTGACAATAAGATCTTGGTCAGAGGTGAAGAAACACACGACTTCCTTGCTAAAATTGAAATTTCTAGCACTGTAAAGGGAACCTGCAATGGTGAACCCAGCATTTCAACTGCACAGTCCCATCCACTCCCTTTACTTTTCCTTTAAGAGAAATTCTGTAAGGATTTCATTTCTCCAGCCTTGTGCAAACACTTGCATGTGAGCAAACATGCCACCTTTAATACTTTAATACTCTGGCATGTTTACTTGTTTTTTTAAAACATAAACACACATGTTATAAATCACCTTTAGGGCCAGAGAGATAGCCCAGTGGTAGGGTGTTTGCCTTGCTCATGGTCAACCCAGGATGGATGGTGGTTCAATTCCCATATGGTCCCCCAAGCCTGCCAAGGGGAATTTTTTAGCACAGAGCCAGGAGTAACCCCTGAGAACCACTGGGTGTGATTCAAAAATCAAAAATAAAATAAAATAAAAATCTGGGGCCGGAGCAATGGCACAGTGGTAGGGCATTTGCCTTGCACTTGGCTGACCTAGGACAAACCTCGATTCAATCCCCCGGTGTCCCATATGTTCCTCCGAGCCAGGAGCGATTTCTGAGTACTTAGCCAGAAGTAACCCTTGAATGTCACCATGTGTGCCCCCAGAAAAATAATCATCTTTAATCACATCTCTGCAAAGGATTTGAGGATTATAGATGCCTTTCAAAATTCTTTGTTTTTCCTCTAAAAGTATTTTTTTTTTAATTATGAGAACAATGATGCAAAGAGGAGAAGGTAAAGTTACAGTGGAAGGACAATCGCCCATAAACAGAGTTCTCAGAAGAAATCCCCTTGCTGACGCCTAAATACTGAACTTACAGTCAAAGAACATTGAGAAAAATAAGGCAGAACCCATGTACAATTACTTTGTCTACAAGTCCCCAGATTGTAGCACATTATAACATTTCTTAGCAGTACACAAAGCAATCTAAAGAAACTAAAAAAAAAATCTTTTTTTTGGGGGGGTCACACCCGGCAGTACTCAGGGGTTACTCCTGGCTTTATGCTCAGAAATCGCTCCTAGCTCTACGCTCAGAAATTGCTCCTGGCAGGCTCGGGGGACCATATGGGATGCAGGGATTCCAACCACCATCCTTCTGCATGCAAGGCAAACACCCTACCTCCATGCTATCTCTTCGGCCCTAAAAGTTCTTTTTTTAAAAAAAACATTTATATATATATATATATATATATATATATATATATATATATATATATTTTTTTTTTTTTTTTTTTACCACACTAGGCAGTGCTCAGGGGTTACTCCTGGCTCTGTACTCAAAAATATCTCCTGGCAGGCAGGGGGATTTTGTAGAAAGCCGGAATAGAACCTGGGTCCGTCCAGGGTTGGCCACATGCAAGGCAAATGTCCTACCCCTGTGCTATCGCTCTGACCCCTAAAAATCCTTAACGATAAAGTTGGAGAGACAGTACAGTGGATAAGGCACTTACCTTGCATGAGGTTAACCTTGTTACCTCATATAGTCCCCCAAGTCATAAGTGCAGAGCCAGGTATAAAGCCCCAAAACAGTGAGGTGTGGCCCAAAACTTACATACAGATATAATGCATTCTTATTATTTTTGATAATATCCTCATTATTTTTTCTTTTTATCCCCCCGGGGGGGGGTGCACCATTCCTGGAGGTACTGCAATACCAGGTCAATGCATGGAATGGACGGAGCAAGTTCCTATTCCAGTTCCTAGTGCCAAAAATCCATTTAATATATTGTCGTCAGATAGACGACGTGTCAGATATTAAAGTGATAAGAACAGATACTACACTTGATCTTAGCCAAAAGGCCGAGAAGCAATCATTATTTTTTCTTAAGCCAAATTAAGAATATATAAGTAAAATTAAGAAGATAGAATGCATCCTTATTATTTTTAATAATATCTTTATTAGTTGTTTTCTTAAGTCAAATTAAGAACACGAAAGAGCAAGTTATTTCCAGGACCTGAATGGATGCACTCACCCCGAATGGAATGGAATGACTGAGCGGTAGCCTTCTGGCTCACTGTCTTCTTCCTGTCATCCTGACTCATCTCCTTGTTGCTAGTTCTAATGCTGAGCCTGAGTATATGAGGCTTCAGGCATCAAATTCTTCTCTGCAACACACCCATATCCCATTGTGGTCCAACTCATTCTGTAAGGGTTGATCTTTGCTAAGATTTGATGAAGAGGTACAGAAGAAATGAGTCCCATTTTATAGATAGAATTTTGAGATTTAGAAAGGCTAGAGACTGGGCACCTACTATTTGCACACACCCCTGATTGTGTGAAGTGCAGGTTTGCCACTCAAATTTACTACTTCTCAGAACCAGGGCAATGTGATTTAACTGCAAAGCTTGAATAACTTATGGTGCTGTTCATTATTAACTTATTCTGGAGCAGATGGGCACATCTGAATTAATTTATTATTATTATTATTGTTGTTGTTGTTATTTTTATTGTGGTTATTTTGGTCATCATACTCAACTCTGTTCAAGGATCACTTCTGTCAATGCTTGTGGGGCCACATGTAATGCTGAGGATTTGAACCCATGTCATCCCATGCAAGTTAAATGCCCTACTCACTGTACTATTTATTCAGTCCAGTAATTTAATTTTAATGAGAAAATGAGGAAGAGAAGAAAAATACAAGTGCAGGAAAGCTGCCTATTATAATTCCAGTGTAGACCACAAGGTCACCTAATTGTAGATAATTATGTAATGTGCTCTAAATTTTTTAAAAGGATCCTGAAGTTCTTTGCAATCTTTAGTCTTCCCCAGAAACTGCAGCCACCAAGGTCAGGCTGTGCAGTTTCAATGAGGACAAGATAGGCTCTGAACCTGGAAGATACCACACTAAAACTCAGAGGAAGGCTTCCCAGTTTCTTTCTTTTTTTTTTTTTTTTTTTTTTTTTTTTTTTTGGTTTTGGGTCACACCAGCAGCGCTCAGGGGCTACTCCTGGCTCTATGCTCAGAAATCACTCCTGGCAGCCTGGCAGGCTTGGGGAACCATATGAGACGCTGGAATTTGAACTAATGACTTTCTGCATGAAGGCAAATACCTTACCTTCATGCTATCTCTCCGGCCCCCCCGACTTTCCAGTTTCTTAATGCAAAGCATGATTTTGCACTCCCATGCAAGAGGACTCCTAAACAAATAAAATGAATAAAATGAAATGAAAAATACTCAAAAGAAAACTCATTGCACTATTTCTAAAGGCCCATCCATCAGCAATGTGTCTCTTGCTGGAGTAATGGCCAAGAGGAATTAGAAGCCTGAAGTTAGAAAGTTCTGAGGATAGGAACAAAACTCTCTGGATGTAGGGAGGAAAGAAAGGCAAGAAAGTAGCTACTGCTAAAGCCCCACATAGGTAGCCCATAGCAATAGATTGTGAAGCCCTTGATAATTTCTGTTTCCAAGTTGTTTGGATCTGCTAAATTGCCAGATTTAAATTTTAAATAAAGATCTATTAAAAATGACATTAAAAAGAAGCCTGAGATAAAGCCGCTATAGTCTGAAAGTGGAAATACACTACTTTTGTACTATGAAAAGCATTAAGCATTCATATGACATGTATATTTAAAGACATCTACCATTTAAAGACATGTACTTGAGAAACACCACTGTCCAGGAAAGTGGAAGGAAAGATAAACAAATTGAACTACACTAAGCTTCTGCACTTCAAAGGAAAGAGTGACTAGGAGAAAAAGGCCACTCACGAAATGGAAGAAACTATTCATCTAATACCCATCTGAGAAGGCTCTGATATCTAAGATATACAAGGTACTGACAGAACTTAACAAGAAAAAAATCATCTAAGCCCATCAAAAAATGGGGAGAAGAAATGAACAGACATTTCCTCAAAGAAGAAATACAGATGGCACATGAAAAATGCTCCATATCACTAATCATCAGGGAGATGCAAATCAAAACAACAATGAAGTATCATTTCATGCCACAGAGACGGGCACATATCACAAAGAACAAGAACAACCAGTACTGGCATGGATGTGGGGAGAAAGGAACTCTCATTCACTGCTGTTGGGAATGCCATCTAATCCAGCCTTTCTGAAAAAAAAAAAATGGATATTCACCAAAAACTGGAAACTGAGCTCCCATTTAATCCAGCAACACCACTCCTAGGGATATTGCCTAGGAATACAAAAACACAATAAAAGCCACAATGCCTATATTCATTGCAGCACTATTTACAATAGCCAGAATACAGGAACAACCCAGATGCCGGGTAACAGATAAATAGCTAAAGAAACTGTTACATCTACCCAACAGAATAAGATGCAGGTGTTAGGAAAAGTGAAGTCATAAATTTGCCTATATACGGATGGACATGGCGACTATAATGCTGAGAGAAATGAGTCAGAGGGAGAGGGATAGACATAGCATAGTTTCACTCTCATCTGTGGGATTTAAGAAAAATAAAAGATAGTATAGTAATAATATCCCGGGACAATAGAGATGAGGGCCGGAAGGACCCGCCCATGATATGAAGCTTACCACAAAGAGCATTGAGCGTAGTTGGAGCACTAACTACACTGACAACTACCATAACAATGATAGTGAGTGTGTGTGTGTGTGTGTGTGTGTGTGTGTGTGAGAGAGAGAGAGAGAGAGAGAGAGAGAGAGAGAGAGAGAACAGTAGAAAGCCTGTCCTGAAGACAGGTGGGAGGTGGAGATTAGAAGAGTGAAATGGGGAATATTGGTGGCAGGAAAGTTACACTGTCAAAGGATGGTGTACATCTATGACTGAAATCCAATTTCAAACACTTCTGTGATTAAATAAATTATTTTTTTAAAAAAGACATACTTGAAAGGATACTATCAAGAAAGTGTAAAGTCAGTCTTCAGAATGATAGAAAATAGGGACCCGAGCAGTGGCGCTAGAGGTAAGGCATCTGCCTTGCAAACGCTAGCCTAGGAAGGACCACGGTTCTATCCCCCGGCATCCCATATGGTTTCCTCTAGCCAGGAGTGATTTCTGAAACCATAACCAGGAGTAATCCCTGAGCATCAACAGGTGTAGCCCCCACAAAACAAAAACAAAAAACAAAATAGAATGATAGAAAATATCTTTAAACAAAAGGTCATAGAAAGAACACTTACCAGATATAGACATCTTGGGGATAGAGAGGTAGTAATGGGGTTAAGACATTTGGCTTGCGTGTAGTCAGTCTGGGTTTGATCTCCAACACTATATATGTTTCCTCAAGTACCACTAAACATGACATCTAAGCACAGACCCTGGCATAGGCCCTGAGCACCATCCAGTGAGTCTTCACCCCATTTCTCACAATACTTACAAATATGTTGTAGAATTATCCTGTGTCAGAGACATGGCTCAGATGTAGAGTAACTCTTTTCTTTCTTTTTTTTTTTATTTAAACACCTTGATTACATACATGATTGTGTTTGGGTTTCAGTCATGTAAAGAACACCACCCATCACCAGTGCAACATTCCCATCACCAATGTCCCAAGTCTCCCTCCTCCCCACCCGACCCCCGCCTGTACTCTAAACAAGCTCTCCATTTCCCTCATACATTCTCATTATTAGGACAGTACAAAATGTAGTTATTTCTGTAACTAAACTCATCGCTCTTTGTGGTGAGCTTCCTGAGGTGAGCTGGAACTTCCAGCTCTTTTCTCTTTTGTGTCTGAAATTTTTTTGTTTTTTGTTTTTGGGCCACACCCGGCGATGCTCAGGGGTTACTCCTGGCTGTCTGCTCAGAAATAGCTCCTGGCAGGCACGGGGGGACCATATGGGATACCAGGATTTGAACCAATCACCTTTGGTCCTGGATCGGCTGCTTGCAAGGCAAACACCGCTGTGCTATCTCTTCGGGCCCGTGTCTGAAAATTATTATTGCAAGAATGTCTTTCATTTTTTTTAAAACCCATAGATGAGTGAGACCATTCTGCGTTTTTCTCTCTCTCTCTCTGACTTATTTCACTCAGCATAATAGATTCCGTGTACATCCATGTATAGGAAAATTTCATGACTTCATCTCTCCTGACAGCTGCATAATATTCCATTGTGTATATGTACCACAGTTTCTTTAGCCATTCGTCTGTGGAAGGGCATCTTGGTTGTTTCCAGAGTCTTGCTATGGTAAATAGTGCTGCAATGAATATAGGTGTAAGGAAGGGGTTTTTGTATTGTATTTTTGTGTTCCTAGGGTATATTCCTAGGAGTGGTATAGCTGGGTCGTATGGGAGCTCGATTTCCAGTTTTTGGAGAAATCTCCATATTGCTTTCCATAAGGGTTGAACTAGACAGCATTCCCACCAGCAGTGGATAAGAGTTCCTTTCTCTCCACATTCCCCCCAAGAGTAACTCCTTTCTATAAGACATACC
The DNA here is from genome assembly GCF_024139225.1 of Suncus etruscus. Taxonomy (NCBI): domain Eukaryota; kingdom Metazoa; phylum Chordata; class Mammalia; order Eulipotyphla; family Soricidae; genus Suncus; species Suncus etruscus. The sequence goes on along the minus strand of NC_064848.1, from coordinate 70,661,827 downwards.
AGCCAATTAAAAATGAATAAAAGAAAAAAAAAGAAAAAAAATGAATAAAAGATTTGAATAGCCATGTATGCAAAAAAGATATCCAAATGGTAATAAGGATATGACAGATGCTTGACATAATCAGTCATTGGAGAAGTACACATTAAAACTTCAGATTCATTAGGGTTTATATAAATGCATAAGATATAACAATAACACACCAGGGCTGGAGAGATAGCACAGCAGTAGAGCATTTGCCTTGCAAGCAGTCGATCCAGGATGGATGGTGGTTTGAATCCCAGAATCCCATATGATTCCCCGTGCCTACCAGGAGGGATTTCTGAGCGCAAAGCTAGGAATAACCCCTGAGCGCCGCAGTGTGACCCCCCAAAAGATATAAGAGTAATAATAGGGGCCGGGAAGGTGGCGCTGGAGATAAGGTGTCTGCCTTGTAAGCGCTACCAAGGAACAGACCACGGTTCGATCCCCCGGTGTCCCATATGGTCCCCCCAAACCAGGGGCGATTTCTGAGCACATAGCCAGGAGTAACCCCTGAGCGTCAAACGGGTGTGGCCCAAAAACCAAAAAAAAAAAAAGAGTAATAATAAAGGTGATAATAACAATTATTGACTGGATTTGGAGAAATATGAATTCTCATGTATTTCTGATGAGAACATAACATAGTACAGCTATTTTAGAAAAAGTTTATTCCTCAAAATATTAATCATGGTTAACCTATGGCCAATAAATTCCACTCCTAGATATTCATCTAAGAGAAATGAACTTGTGTGTGCACGTTCATAGCAGCATTATTCATCAGAGCCCCAAAGTGGAAAGAATCCAAAATGTACACCATTATAGAAATGGATAAAGAAATGGTGGCATCTACACAATGGAATATTATTTAGCTATAAAATAGAATGATGTGCTGTTACATGCTGCAGCATGTATGAACCCTGTAAATATTATGCTAGTATTAAAATGCCAAACCAGGCATTGTACCCATAGCGTGGTTTGAATCCTGGCACCCCATATCATTCCTTCAGCAGAAGTTGCCCTTGAGCACAGAAGTAGGTGTGGTTCCTGAGCACCTCCAGGTATGCTTCTTCTCCAAAGCCAAACCCCCAAACTCCATATTCCGTGTTTACCCTTATGAGAAATGTCATAAGTCAAATCAGTACAGATAGAAAGGAGATTAGTGGTTGCCAAGAAAAGGGTGGGTGAGCTGGGGAGTGTCCACTAATGGATATATTCTTATTGGAATGACAGATATGTTCTGGAATTACCTACTAATGACCGCTGAATAACCAAGCCCAATCAAGCTTACTCAATTGCATAATTTAAGACTAAGTTCTCCATAGAAAAATGACTAAAGCAGAAGTTTCAAGTATTAATCCACTAGAATTCAGAATTGGTTATCCTTTAGGTTGGTTGGCTAATTTCTCTTGCTTTTTGGACCAATGAATGTTTATTGAGTATCAGGAAGAAAAAAATAAAGGGTACGGGACTTTATATAGGAGCCCCTCCTCTAACCAGCTCTAGGAAAGAAGTCTTTTCATAGTAAGATAGACATTTTGTAGAGTGGGGAGAACTTTGAGGATTCTTACAGAATGCATGCGCCTTTATCTACAGATAAAGAAACCCAGAGTCAGAAGAAGTTCGCTAACAGGTACCGATGCGCTGGCACAGGCGCTAAGACCTAAACAATGCCATCTCCTGTCCCCTCATATTTCTGAGTTGTCTGCTCAGCAGGCAGGAGTCATTAATTCCAGGAATTCGCAGGTGTGCTTTGCCATATGCGTGCAGGAAAGCTTAGATCTCACCTGCTCGTCTTCCCAGGGGCCCAAAGCATTGTGTTTTGCTGACCGACCACCTTTATTCTAAGCCCCTTGCAGCCGAAAAGACCGGGATTGAGAAAGATCCCCCAGGAGGTTCCTTGCTGAATAATAGCACTGGGGGGAAAAAGTCAGTGATCACCATTCTTGTCTTGGCCAAACTTTGGTCTCATAAAATCGATCTGCCTGTCCTTACCCCACCTCCAAGTTCTTTCTCTGTTTATCAGAACAACCAGAGAAAGAACCAGACCATTGTCTCGCCCCGCCTGCCTGATCATCCCTCATTAGAGCTTCATGTTCTTGACCCGAATCCAGTGTAATTCCTAGTTCGCTCCTACGCCCCCAAGGCGGCCACTGCAACCTGGGGGTGTCAGAACACCTGCTTCCTTCTCGTTGCGCAGGGTCTGCTTTCCATCGACCTCTGTCCTGCAGTCAAACCGAGGGAAGGAAGGCTGGGGGGTGAGAAGTGGGGCCCCCGGGCAGGCCCCGATTGATCCCCTCTGAGCTCAAGCACCAGCAGAAAGCGAGGAACCCTGCACGACACCGAGTCCCGTTCCCTTTAGCGGTGGGAAAAACAAACCAACTCACAGCTGCAATTGCTCAGCGGGTGCAGAGAGCGGGGCTTGGCGGCATGCAAGCAGCGCGCCCTACTTGCTTAAGGAGTGCTCACCCTCCAGGTACTCCACCGACCGGGTCAGAGTTCAGAGAAGCCCAGTGAAGCCCTGGGGGGTGGTTGGGGTGGGGAGTGAGGGTGGGTTTTATTTTTCCTCCTCGGGGGCAAAAAGTCAATGCATGCTTCTGAACCGACGGTGCTAGGAGGAGAGCGCTTAGGGAGCCGCAATTCGGGGTGCCGGTCGGAGGTGAGCGAAGGTACCTCGTGGGCCGGCTGGAGGTGGAGCGGCGCGCAGGCGCACTGAGGCCCGCCGGTCGACTTCGGGGTACAAAGAGAAGCCCCGGCGGTGGGGTGCTGCTGGCGGGTCTGCTGAGCCATTTGGGGAGCTCGTCCCCGGAGCCGGCTCCGGGACTCAGCCACAGTCATTCATTCCCCACCCGGAGGCCGAGCACCGCCGAGCACTCGTCTGCTGCCAAGCCCAGCCCAGGGGCTCCAGCGCATTTCGGGGTTTGATTCTGGCGCTCGCGAATTCGGGGCCGGCTCCGCCCCCCGCGCTCCGCCCCCTTCGCCGAGCTCCCGGAGCCCCGGGCCGGCTGCGAGCGCGCGGCGCGGCAGGTTGGGAGCTGCTGCTGCCTGGAGGTGAGTGGAGCCCGGGGCTGGCCAGCTTCGGGGCGCCCCTTTCCCCCCCACTTATGTCCCCTGCGGCCAGGTTGTGGAGTTCCTACGTGACTTCACCCCCTGCCCTGGCTACCCCCCTGGCGATCGCCGGGCACTCGCGGGGCTCCGGGGTCCCGGGGCGGCGGGGAGGGCCGTCTCCCGCTGGCCGGGGTCCCGCTGGCCGGGTGCTCCCCCGGGCCGGCCTGCACTGGGGTCCGGGAGCTGCGTGCAGAACTATCCGGGAGGGAAACGCCGAGTAGCAGGCACCGGCCGGGCAGTGGGAGTCGGGCGAGCGCGCGCCTACGGGCCCGGCACCCGGGAGCATGGTGACTTCGGGGTGTCCTGGAGCTCCCGAACCCCCCGGGTTCAGCGTGGAGACTCTTTCCAAGGAGTTTCCCTGTGAAGTTTTGGGTCCGATTCTCTGCACCGAGTGGCGATCGAGCCCTATCTAGATCCCTGTTCCCGAGCGGCAGGTGGAGCAGGGAAATGCTTTCTTCCCACCCAGTCGGAGGGGACGGGAGGTTGGGGAGAGGAGATCCTCAAGGCTGGCCGAGCCGGTGGAGAGGTTCAGGCTTTTGGGGGATCGGCGGCGTCCGGCTCCGAGAGTGCGAGAACCCCTAAGCTCAGATTGGGTCCCGGGCGCCCTCTCTCGCCCGTCTCTTCTGCAAACTCGCCTGGAATCCTGCGCTTGCGGCTGCCACCTTCTCCTGACCTTTCCTCCCCTCCACCTGGGTCCCCGAGGAACTTTCCGAGACGACACTTGCCCGCGGGCCACTACTGACTGGGAGCCTGGATGGCCTCAGGAGCACAGAAGCAATCTCTGGCGTCCCCCAGCTTTCCAGCTACTTTGGGGGTCCGAGCGAACGTGCGCGCTCGGTCACCTAATGCTGGAAATCCAACGGGAGTCCAGCCCCACTAGCAAGGTGGGACCCTCCCGCTAGAACTGGGGGTCTTGACCTCCAGTCGTTAACCACCTTCAATCCTACCAAGATGGATGGGAATGAGGGCTTGTTTCTTCCTCTTTAATTTTGTGCCCTTATTTTTAATTCATAACTTTTATTCAGCTTTAATTCTATATGCTACTTTTCCTTTTCTTTTTTTTTTTTTTTTTGTTTTTTTTTTTGTTTTTGTTTTTGGGCCACACCCTGTGACGCTCAGGGGTTACTCCTGGCTATGCGCTCAGAAGTTGCTCCTGGCTTCTTGGGGGACCATATGGGACGCCGGGGGATCGAACCGCGGTCCGTGCGCAGGCAAGGCAGGCACCTTAGCTCCAGCGCCACCGCCCGGCCCCGCTACTTTTCCTTTTCATCTGCTCATTTTATCCACCTTTCTCTACTGAAATGTTGGGCTCATTTTATTTCCTTTTATTGGCTTTGGGGCCCCACCCAGCTATGCTCAGGGCTTTCTCCTGACTTTGTGTTTAAGGATCACTATAGGCTGAACCTGGGAAATTTAAGTGCTGGGATCAAATCTGGGTTGACCATGAGCAAGGCCTTACCCGCTGTACTATCGCTCCAACATTTGATATATTGTTTTTGTTCTGTTTGGGTCCATCTGATAGTGCTCAGTGCTTGTTCCTGCAAGAGTGCCACTACTCTTATGTAAGGTGTTTATTTAAAAAAAAAGTGTTTATTCCTGCCTCTGGACTTAGGAGCTCTGGTGGGACTCAGGGATCCCATATTGAATCTGGTCCGGCGCATACAAAAGTGCCACTAATGTTATGTAAAGTGTTTGTGACAGTGGGTCTTGGTACAATCATCAAGTTTTCTAGTCATCACTATAGTCTCTGCAAAATGTTTTTCTAAAGGAATTCTCACACTCCTTAGCAGTCATTCCCAATTTCCCCTCTTCCCAGCCTCTCACTCTTAATTTATGAAGATTTCCCTAGATAGAGCTGGAGTGATAAAGTGGAGAGATTATTAACTTGACCATTTTTCAGTTAATGGATTTGGGGAAAGAAAAGTATTGATACAGAGACTGTGGAAGGAAGGCAGAATAGAGCTTGAACTACAGTGTGGTGAGATTGCACTAAGGCAAGAGCAACCCTTAGTGGAGAATCAATTGTCTTTAGTAAAGACACACAAATTAAGGATGCAAATGTATTTCCATAAACTTTCAAGAGTGCTTTGGGGGGCATTCTTTCTGCACTCCAGATTTGCAAAATCCACAGACCACTTTAGTTGAGATGCCATCTCAGCAAAATTGAGTTAAGGAGTGTGGGGGTTGAGTTTTGCCTAGGGGTGGGAAGAGATGTCATTGGAGAAGAAAGGCAAGTTTAAAAATAGTTTGGTTTTGTATCATCCCATTTGGTCGCCCAAAAGAAACCACAAGCCAGGCAAATGGCCACTACAATTGATTATTTAAGACTTGGGCTCATTTCATGGGTATCAGCATCTGTGCATAAATAGTTTGTGAGCTCACTGCTCTTGCATTAGCCTTCTTTTCAGTGAGGAAGCAGGAGGAATGAAACTAGGAAAGGGTCAAGTTGGAGAGAATTTAAGGAAAACTAACTGCTCACCCAGTAGGTGCTGGTGGATGCTTGCCGAGATGGCAAGCTGGGCTTTTGTAGGATTGTTTTTATGTGCTTTTAAAAAAAACTTTCTTTTAGCTAGTAGAAAGTCAAAGCTCTCCAGATTTCACAACTGCCCTTCAAAGTTGGTTGCCAGTGTTACAGGAACTGTTGTGCCTCTTGCACTGGCAATTTGACTAATGCCACTTTAAAAATGCAACACTGAACTATAACATACATACAGATCTTATAAGTGTACACTCTGACACATTTTCACTAGTTGCACATAAATGTGTAATTAGTGCAGAGATAAAAAAAATAGAATTTTGCTGTTTTGAAGAATTTTCCCATCATTGTCCTTTCTGAAGAGATAACTATAGATTAGTTATTTCCATGCCCTCAAGAGGTGATACCATCTATATCTATTTGGTATCTGACTTATTTCTCGCCACATGATGTTTATGAGTTTTAACCATATTGTATGGAGTTCAAAAGGGTCAGTAGGGTTGATAAATATGTGAGTAGTTTCCAGATTTTCTCCAATGAATAGTGTGATTATGACATTAAATTTGATATATGTCTTGACTTGTGTGCACATTTACATTGGGTACATAGACTCAGGAGAATTTCTAAGTTTTAAATTAGGCAAGAACATTTGTAGAAAATACTGCCAAATAGATATGGGTAATAGTTCTCCCAATCCTGTGTCAGCATTCTTGCCTTCTCCCCTGGTACACAATGAAAGCAGTACAATGACAATTTGGCAGTCTGGAGGAAAATGTGTTCCCTACTGACCCTGTCTTAGATGATGAGTTATTTCTGTTGTATTTACTTATACTGCTTTTCCAAGTTTCTTAATACTTTTATTAAGTCATAGTTCAGATATTCAGTGTTGTACTTTATCAGTGCTATATCTTTTTTTTTTTTTTTGGTTTTATGAGTCACACCCGGTGACGCTCAGGGGCTGGGCTACTCCTGGCTATGCGCTCAGAAATCGCTCCTGGCTTAGGGGACCATATGGGACACTGAGGAATCGAACTACTGTCCGTCCTAGTCCTAGGTCAGCGTGTGCAAGGCAAACACCCTACTGCTGCGACACTGCTTCGGCCCCTCAATGCTATATCTTTTTTTTTTTTTTCGTTAGTATTATTTTCTTTTTTTTTCTTTTTTCTTTTTTTTACAATAATTTTCTTTCTTTTTTTTTTTTATTTAAACACCTTGATTACATACATGATTGTGTTTGGGTTTCGGTCATAAAAGGAACACCACCCATCACCAGTGCAACATTCCCATCACCCAAGTCCCAAATCTCCCTCCTCCCCACCCAACCCCCGCCTGTACTCTAAACAGGCTCATTTCCCTCATACATTCTCAATATTAGGACAGTTCAAAATGTAGTTATTTCTCTAACTAAACTCATCACTCTTTGTGGTGAGCTTCCTGAGGTGAGCTGGAACTTCCAGCTCTTTTCTCTTTTGTGTCTGAAATTTATTATTGCAAGAATGTCTTTCATTTTTCTTAAAACCCATAGATGAGTGAGACCATTCTGCGTTTTTCTCTCTCTGACTTATTTCACTCAGCATAATAGATTCTGTGTACATCCATGTATAGGAAAATTTCATGACTTCATCTCTCCTGACAGCTGCATAATATTCCATTGTGTATATGTACCACAGTTTCTTTAGCCATTCGTCTGTTGAAGGGCATCTTGGTTGTTTCCAGAGTCTTGCTATGGTAAATAGTGCTGCAATGAATATAGGTGTAAGGAAGGGATTTTTGTATTGTATTTTTGTGTTCTTAGGGTATATTCCTAGGAGTGGTATAGCTGGGTCATATGGGAGCTCGATTTCCAGTTTTTGGAGGAATCTCCATATTGCTTTCCATAAAGGTTGAACTAGACGGCATTCCCACCAGCAGTGGATAAGGGTTCCTTTCTCTCCACATCCCCGCCAGCACTGATTGTTCTCATTCTTTGTGATGTGTGCCATTCTCTGTGGTGTGAGGTAGTATCTCATTGTTGTTTTGATTTGCGTCTCCCTGATGATTAGTGATGTGGAGCATTTCTTCATGTGTCTTTTGGCCATTTGTATTTCTTCTTTGTCAAAGTGTCTGTTCATTTCTTCTCCCCATTTTTTGATGGGATTAGATGATACAATCACCTAATTTTTGATAAAGGAGCAGGAAATCCTAAATGGAGCAAGGAAAGCCTCTTCAACAAGTGGTGTTGGCACAACTGGCTAGCCACTTGCAAAAAATTGAACTTAGACCCCCAGCTAACATCATGTACGAAGGTAAAATCCAAATGGATTAAAGACCTCGATATCAGACCCCAAACCATAAGATATATAGAACAACACATAGGCAAAACTCTCCAGGACATTGAGACTACAGGCATCTTCAAGGAGGAAACTGCACTCTCCAAGCAAGTGAAAACAGAGATTAACAGATGGGAATATATTAAGTTGAGAAGCTTCTGCACCTCAAAGGAAATAGTGCCCAGGATACAAGAGCCACCCACTGAGTGGGAGAATCTATTCACCCAATACCCATCAGACAAGGGGCTAATCTCCAAAATATACAAGGCACTGACAGAAATTTACAAGAAAAAAACTCAATGCTATATCTTAATGTAAGTTTATATGACTTTTGTATGGATGTCAATTGGTGGTCAGGGGTATAGGGCCTTTCCTAGTGATCTTAACCCTCCTATGCTCTCTAAATAGTTTAGTTTGGGGCCTAGTGGTGCTAGGGCTCACCTGAGCTAGTTCTGCTTAAGGGCTATCATGATGGTGTTGGAGCAGGGTACAAAGTGCTGTTTAGCCTTATCCTGAGGGTTGAGGGATGATGAGGCTTCAGTGCTGGAGATTGAACTGAAGAACTTAGCACCTGCAAAGCGTGCATTCTGGCCCTCTGTGAGTTTTTGTTTTATTTGTTTTTTTGTTTGTTTGTTTGTTTTGGAGCCATACTCAGTGGTGCTCAGATGTTACTCTTGGCTCTGTACTCAGGAATCACTTCTGGCAGTTCTCATGGGTCCATACGGAATGCCAGGTATTGAACCTGGGTCCTCCATGTACAAGGCAAGCGCCATACCTACTGCACTGTCTCTCCAACCCCTTTCTAAGTTTTCAGTCTACATATTCATTATCACGTAAGTTTTTATTTAATAGTCTCCGATGATTGGAAATGTATGTTAATTACAGGAATTTTATAGTCTGTTGGAAGGAATTATATTTGTGTATAGCCATTCCTTTTTTCCTTTTTATGGGGGGGGGGGGAAGGGAGGTGGGAGACACCTGGCTTACTCAGGTCTTACTTTTGGCTCTACACTCAAGGACCACTTCTGACAATATTCAAGAGACCATATTCAGTGGAAGAATCAAACCCGAGTCAGTTCTTATACTCTCTCCCCCTCTTTTTTCGGTTTATTTCATAAAGCACCATTTTCCTTTGTTTGTTTGTTTGTTTGTTTGTTTTGTTTTTGCTTTTGGACCACAAAATGCTCCTGGGTATGTGCTCAGAAATCGCTCCTGGCTTGGAGGGACCATATAGGACACCAGGAGATAGACTGCAGTCCGTCCTAGGTTAGCGCTTGCAAGGCAGATGCCTTACCTCTAGCACCATCACTCAGGCCCCAGCACCACTTTCCTTTTTATAACTCCGGATGCTGATAGTTAAAATGCTACCTGCAGAGTTACATTGTCTTTGAATCTAGTACAGATCTGATTAAAGGATACTTTAAGTTACTAATATGTGACCTACAAAATAGTATTACATTAATTTAAATTGCAACTCTCAAAACAATGATAAAATTGAGGGGCCAGAGAAATAGTACATTGAGTAGTGTGCTTGCCTTGTACATGGCTGACCTAGTCCCCTGTCATACTCATCCCTTGAAAACTGCCAGGAAAAACCCCTGAGTACTACTGGTGTGGCCCCAAAACAAAACACAAGACAATTGACATATCTTCTCTAAAGAGGGCTACAATTTGTTACAATTTCATTTACTAACCCCATGCTCTTTTTTTTCTTTATGCTTTTTAGGCCACATCCGGTGATGCTTAGGGGTTACTCCTGGCTATGTACTCAGAAATTGCTCCTGGCTTGGGGGGACTATATGGGACACTGGGGAATTGAACTGCCGTCTGTCCTAGGTTAGCACGTGCAAGGCAAACACCCTATGCTTGTGCCACTGCTCTGCCCACTCCCATGCTATTATTATTTTATTTTAATTTTTGGTTTTCCAGTTACACCCGGCAGCGCTCTGGGGTTACTCCTGGCTCTATGCTCAGAAATTGCTCCTGGCAGGCTCTGGGAACCATATGGAATGTCGGGATTCGAACCACCGTCCTTCATGCAAGGCAAATGCCCTACCTTCATGCTATCTCTCCTGCCCACCATGCTATTACTTTTTATATGATATTTAAACATTATTTTCCCTTCCTGTTGTCTTCATTCATTGTTGCAATATCACTGATAGCACAAATATCTGGCTATGGTGCTCATACACTTTTGCCTGTGGTAACTGCTCTCTCGGCCTGGGAACTCATTGAGTATTGCTCTCCTTTATTTTTTATTTTTATTATTTTTGGTTTTAAGGCCACACCGAGTGTCGCTCAGGGGTTACTCCCGACTCTGTTCAGAAATCATTCCTAGCAGGCTTGGGGGACCATATGGGATGCCAGAGATTGAACCCGGGTCTGGCCCCCAAACTCCTTTATCTGTGTTGTTAGCACACATAAGGTAGTTGAGGCACAGACATTATGTTTGTGGGTCACTTGTTGGCTGTGATGCTCACACATTATTGTTGCAGTGCTTCCTGGGAGTTGCATGTCCTCTTGTGGTGCTTACACACAACAATGCAGCAATGCAGTCAGAAGTTGCTTGAAACATTAGGGATCACGAATAGCAGAGCAGCCAGATGACTCAGAACAGAGCTGCTAGGATTGTATTGAGCATATAAGGGGCATCACGATTTGAACTCGTGACCAAATGTTTGCAGATCAGATTCTCTGATTCATGGAACCATTCCTTTAGTTAAGATGGCACTCACTCAACTCAAGGAATTTTGTTTTATTTTATTTTGTTTTATTTTTTTTTTTTATATCTTTATTTAAGCACCATGGTTACAAACATGTTTGTAATTGGGTTTGAGTCATAAAAAGTACACCCCCCGGGCCCTGAGACATAGCACAGCGGTGTTTGCCTTGCAAGCAGCCGATCCAGAACCAAAGGTGGTTGGTTCGAATCCCGGTGTCCCATATGGTCCCCCGTGCCTGCCAGGAGCTATTTCTGAGCAGACAGCCAGGAGTAACCCCTGAGCACCGCCGGTGTGACCCAAAAACCAAAAAAAAAAAAAAGTACACCCCCATCACCAGTCCAACCTTCCCACTACCAATGCCCCCCATTTTTCCATCCTCCCCCAACCCCCTGCCTGTCTTAAAGACAGGCATTCTATTTCTCTCACTATCATTGTCACTCTAATTGTTAGTGCAGTTATTTTTCTAACTGCGCTCACTACTCTTTGTGGTGAGCTTCATATCGTGGCTGTCCTTCCAGGCCTCATCTCTATTGTCTCTAGGCATTATTACCATACTGTCTTAAATCCCACAGATTAGTGAAACTATTCTGTCTCTATCTCTTTCCATCTGACTTATTTCACTCAACATAATAGTTTCCATGTACATCCATGTGTAGGAAAATGTCATGACTTCATTTTTAGGAATTTTACTTTACAAAGACACTGATTAGAATCCTTAGTGGTTATAAGAAGGGCCATAATTAAGTTTTGTATTTTTCAGAAATTATATGTAAAATTTAAGAATCTCAGTTCCTCAGAATTGTTATATGTGATAAAGGAGTGTTTGATTCACTTAACAAATATAAAATGCAAATGCAAGTACAGATTCATTATACATTTAGGCATCTTTTTGCCTAAATGGTGAAGATTGTCATCTGTAGTAAGGCTTGAGGCCAGGGATGTAGCTCAGTGACTGAGCACTGGTCTTGCTTGCAAGAGGTACCTCCCCTCAATAGACAACAGCACCTAGCAAGACTTGGACTGGGATAAGAGGACTCAAGGTTATGCCCTGAAACAAATGTCCTGGTGGGGACTAAATAGCATTGCAATTCAGGTCAGAACATTTAAAGGAACAGCCCAGCTGCGCTTGACACATAATAGTGTGGTTGATCACAGGACCTAGGTGAATGACCAGGGGAGATTCTATCTGCATTCAGCGGCTTGTGACTTCTGAGCTAGCCAGGTTATCTTTGCAGAAATGTAAGAGATTTGAAGTAGGGGCCAGGTAGATGTATAGGGGATAAGGCACAGGCTTTGTACAAATGAGGGTGACCCTGATTCTACACCCCGAACTATACGGTCCCCTGAGTATTACTGAGTATTGTGTCCCTAAAGAACCCCAAGCATCTCTCTGGGTGCAGCCCTTAAGGCCCAGAGCGTCACTGGAATAATCCTTGGCACTGCAGGGTACCTGCAACACCATATCCTCATATCCATGCATTGAATCACTGGCCCCCAGAGCACTGCTTAGGGGTTCCCTGCTCACACCAAAAAAAAAAAAAAAAAGACATTTCAAGCAGCACAATTTCATGATTTGCTACATATATACACTGTGAATGAAGTATTTCTTCCCATACAAATAACACCTTGTCAGTGTATGTCCATGTATGTGTGTATATGACTCGACATACAGTAACAATGTATTTATAATCAACTCTAAGTAGGAATACCTCCATTTTACTCTCTGAGAATTTCACTTTTACAAAACATTAGTATTAAACTTTTGGAGCAATAATAGTGAAAAAACAAAACGAAAAAGAAAAAAACCAATGTACTAGAAATAGTGTGATTAATCTGAGAACTAAAACCCATCACTCCTCTCTGTTCCAGTCTTAGCTGTTGTTTTGTCTCAGGTAGAATACATGTTGGCTTTGTGGTTTTTACTTCTGGTAGTTATCTTTGACCAAAATACCTGTCATGCTTCAACAGGTTTCATGGTGCAGTGGTTTCTGGGGACTGGGGTTTCAGAGTGCACCAGGGCTTCTGAGTCTTGGGCCAGGGTTTCACCATAGGCCATACTGATGTGTGAATGGCAGATCCAAAACATCCATGGAAATTTAGACAAAGAACACACAGTCTCTGTGCTGTGTGTCTTGTCAGGGATGACTGGATTCCAAACTCTTTGGGCTTGAAATACCTGGATAGAGAGGGGGGATCATGAACATAGATAGCATCACTATGTTCATGACCCCCCTCTCTATCCAGGTATTAACAGATTTGCACCAGTACTAAAATTTATCTCCATTAAGTCATTAGGAGTGACTTAGGAATTACTTAGGAATGACGCCTAGCCAGATCAGAAGACCATATGTAATACCAGGGACCGAACGTGGGCCTCCAGTATGCAAGGCAAGTTCTCTATTCAAACTGTACTATGATTTGGGCTCCAGAGATAGAACAGGGTTTAAGACACAGTTGTACACAATTGTGACCATGATCCTGGTTCGAATCCTACCCTGTCATATGGTCCCCAAGCATCTCAGCACAGTAGCCAAGTGTGCCCCCAACAGCAAAGTATATATATATATATATAAAACAAGCAATAAAGAAGTATTATTTTAAAACAAATAATTTTAATGTTGTATGGCCCTATATGGGATCATGACCACAAGTTCAGAAGCTGGACTGTAGGTAGAGAAACAGAACCTAGAGGTTGTGTGGGATTATAGAAAGATTGTAAAGAATTCCTTCTGTGGTGATAATCTCTCTGATTTAAGGAATCCAACACATAGGAAGAGTCTCATAGATTAGGAGGGGCAGTGTTGCAGATAAAGAGTAAAGTCCATCTACTGGAATGTTTTCCCCTTTCTTGGGGACCCTGGCTTTTTGGCCTCTTATGACTTCAACTGACCGAATGAGGCTTTTTTTATTTGAGAACAATTTATTTTAACCAAATGTCACAAATGAAAATGTTCCCTTTGCCCAGACGATTTTCAAGCTGTCCAATGCAATTCACTTGTTACTCAGCACTTTGAGTGAGCCAGTTTGAATCTTGGTGACCTTTTGCGCTACTTGTAGCTTGTGAAGATGCTTGTGTTTCCACCAAACTCTACAGGTTGGAGTGGTCACAAAGCCTGCTGAGACTTCAGGAGAGGGTACTTGGACTTGCCACTTAATAGGGAGCGTGCCTGAGCATGTAGAGTTTTTTTGTTATAAAAAAAAATAAATAAATTGCCTTCGTGTGTGTGATTCAACAAATCTGTTTGCTTCTTTTATCATCCTGCATCATCAACCAGAAATAATGTTTTTTTTTCAGTTACAGTTACCATTTAAAGTAAAGCATTTTGTGGTGAGGTGAAGAACTGAGGTCTCCTAAAGCAGAGAGAGAGAGAGAGAAAGAGAGGGGGGGGACAGAAGAGAGAGGAGAGGAGGGAGAGGGAGAGGGAGAGGGAGAGGGAGAGGGAGAGGGAGAGGGAGAGGGAGAGAGAGAGAGAGAGAGAGAGAGAGTTGAGGAGGGGCAATGGAGGACAACAGAACTGGCCTGAATAATGAGAAAGTCCTAGCAACAAGGCTCTTATTGAAACTCTCCAGCCACTCAAAGCGTGAATGACTGACTCTGAGCATGTCCTAACTCTAAGTGTAAATATAGCAGGTGATGGTCTCTAGTTTTTGTTTTCTTTGTTGGGCTATTAAGCTTCAATTTTGGTTTGCCTCTTACTTCCTTGAGCTTTTTCATTTACTATATGGCTGCCCGGAGCAAATATGTTAGAGAATATTGAAACAAAATCAGAGTCAGGGAATTGTGTTTGGATGAAAATGGTGAGGAAAACTCAGAAATAAGTACACTTGTGCTTTTTTCACTGCAGATGCAATCAGTTAATTGGAAACCGTTATATATTTAAACAGTGACAGGAACTCTGTAGCTTTGTTGGAGGGGGGCGTGTTTTGCAAAATTCATTTAGTTAATGGATCAAGCAGTGGGGCGAGTTTAAGTCTCAGAGGACAAACATATAATCCCTTTTTCCCAATTATCTGATCCCCTGAGAAACACACCAGACACTGCTTATGTTTATTGTGTCTAGTACTAAAACTCCTTTTGATATTTATTTTATATAACTGTTGACTTGGTGAGAGGCCAGTGATAAATGTTATTACAATTTCAGTTACATTCAGATTTCTGCTGGTAATCTTGACTGATTCAGCATTTAGTTTTGAACAAATATGAAAGAGTAAGATCCACCACTGAAGCAATCCATTTCCTGCTTCTTTGCCATCTTTGTCTCCTCTTCCTCATTCACTTCCATCCCCATTTCAATTTTTCCCAACAGAATTATTCTTCCCTCATAAAACAACTGCTGCAGCGTGGTCCAGTTTAGAGACTGCAATTGTTTCAATTAGGTGATAATAGGACTCACTTTTGGATCAAATAAATACTCCTTTATTTTGACCAAACCCAGCAGAGGCTAAATCTAAGAGGGTGCCAGGAATCAAGCCTGGGTTGGCCATGTGCAAAGCTAGTCCCCTGTTCAGGTACTCTCTCCAGTACTTTTTGCTTTCTTTCATTTTTCTGGGTTTTTTTGGGTCACACTCAGTGGTGCTTATTACTCCCAAAGTTGCCATGGATCAAATCTGGGTCTGCTGCTAGGCAAATTCTTTACCCACTCTATTCTCTCTTCAACCTCTGTCAATAGAGTTTAATCATTTCTTAGGCTACTAGAGGAAGGGAACTGTTTCATTTCTCTTTTTAGGTTTATTTTAGTTGACTGCAGAAAACTAAAGGCTGTATTTGGACACACCTGGGAAACAGGAAGGCCTAAACAAAAGACCTTCTTTGCCTTCTCACAATCCTATGTACTCATGTTGCTTTCTCACACCTTTCAGAACCTTAGTCTGTCTCACTCTTTGGTTCCAGAGTAACAAGTGATCAGATGCACATGGGGGACAGCAGAGAGTGGGATGTGGGCTGGGAGGAAGTATGGAGATAGATAAAAGAGAGAGTAAGCAGACTTAACATGTAGGATCTTCACTCTACTGTGGTACCCTCTGTAATGGCAAAATGCTGGGTGTGCCTCACTAAAAGGAAGAGCGTGGTTCCAAATCTGATTGGAGTTGCGTCCATGGAAATCTGCAGTCTGAGCATTGCCTTTAAGCTGCTTGAATGATTTTAAGTGACCCATGCCCTATTTTCTTTTCCATTTCTCCCCAGTCTGTGAGATCATAGTTTTAATTTTAATATTTTATTGGTTCTGTGTTTGGGTTACAACACGTGGTACTCAGGGATCATGCTCTGGGGACCATGTACTAGGGATCAAAAAGGGTCAAGGCACAAGCTCTACCTTTTGAGCTCTCTCCATGGTCTTTTAAACTTTGGAGATACCAGTAAATACAGCCTGGGACTGCATAGGGGACAGTAGGGAAGTAGTCAGTAGAAAAGTGTGAGCCTTTACCTGAACTTCCTTGAAATCAGATCCTTAGAGAAGCCTCTTGTCAGGTCTGTGGCTGCAGGGAAGAAAACTTTATTCTGATTCTTGTAATTTAGGACATTGCTGAAAAGGAGTAAAATTGGGGTTCTTGTCTCTGGGGTTTAGGGAGGAGGGTGAGATTTTTTTTTTAATACTCTGAACAGCTCTTCTGGGCAATCCTCTACAAGACTGTTATTCGCTGTTGGAAGTTGATAGTGTGGGGTTTGAGGTTTGCAAAGGAAACAAAAATTACAATATTTTTAGGAAACAATGCATAAATGAGAAATCTTTGGCTTGCTTCTGGTTAATTGTGATTCCTTGTATGTAAAATTTTGGGAAAATAAGGAAAGTAATGTTATAGTTAGTTATATTTCAGAGCCTGATTCTTTAAGGACCAAAAAAGGCTGGGTCCACTCAGTCAACTATTTAAATTCCCTTAAGTCAACCTTAGTCAGTGGTGTGGCCTGATAGATCCAGTGGTTGGATCTATTTCTCATAGCTTTGATAACTCTTTTTTTTGGGGGGAGGGGCACACCCGGTGGTTGTCAGGGGTTACTCCTGGCTCTGGCTTTGTGCTCAGAAATCACTCCTGGCAGGCACGGGGGACCATGTGGGATGTCAGGATTCAAACCACCATCTGTTCTGAATTGGCTGCATGCAAGGCAAATGCCCTACCGCTGTGCTGTCTCTCCGGCCCCAAACTTTGAGAACTCTTTTGCCTGTTCTCAAGTTCATTCAAAGTAAGGGGAGGGCGCTGCAGAGATAGCACAGAGGTAGGGTGTTTGCCTTACAAGCAGCAGATCCAGGATTAACAGTGGTTTGAATCCCTGCATGCCATATGGTTCCCTATGCCTTCCAGGAGTGATTTCTGAGCACAGAGTGAGGAGTAACCCCTGGCAACTGCCGGGTGTGACCCAACAACAAAAATAAAAACACAAAAACAAAAACAAAACAAAAGTCAAAGTAAGACCTTCCATTTAGGAGTGTAATCTAAGAATGAAAAGGCAAATCACAAAGCAGAAAAAAATTGGCTCTATTTTTATCAATAGCCAGTCTAGAATAGAACAACTATAGTCAGTAAGAATAACAGCATATCTAATTTAAAAATGAACAAAAGGATGGGGCCGGAGAGATAGCTCAGCAGTAGGGCATTTGCAGTGGTTCGAATTCCGGCATCCCTTATGGTCCTCCTAGCCCACCAGGAGCAATTTCTGAGAGTAGAGCCAGGAGTAACCCCTGAGCACTGCCGGGTGTGACCCCAAAAACAAACAAAAAATGAACAAAAGGACAGGGCAGGAGAGAAAAATGCCTGGCATGTAACAAACCTGAATTTGATTTTGGCACACTCCAAGCCCCATCTGGAGTGATTCCTTAAGCACAGAGCCAAGTGTCAGCCCTGAGCACTATGGCTGTGTCCCCCAAAACAACAGCAAAAGAACTAAAGGACATTTGTTATACAATATCAGTCATCAGAATACAACATATTAAAACTGATCTAAAGTGTCAATACTTGTACATACTCTTAAATTCCTGATGGCAGTGTCAATTGGCTTAAGAGCTTTAAAAAGCTGTTTTTATTGGGACTTATCAGTGAAGCTGAACAAACACAATATACTCTGGTTCAGATTTAGAAATAGATGCCCTGTGGGAATGAGTACATATATTTATCTGAAGCTTTTACAGTGCCATTCCTAGTAGAATAATAGGTCAACTGGTAACAAATTGGGGGTAATTATGCAGTGGAATACTTTAGTGATCAAAAAGGGAAATTACTGCAGAACCAAATCTGACGACTCTCAGTTATGTCCATAAAAGAAGTCAGAAACATGCATTTGGGATAATGTAATTTATTATTTTGTTTTGTTTTGTTTTGGTTTTGGGTTTTGGGCCACACCTGGCATGGCTCAGGGGTTACTTCTGGCTCTGCGCTCAGAAATCACTCCTGGCAGATTCAGGAGACCATATGGGATCCCAGAGATGGAACCCAAGTCAACTACATGCATGGCAAATGCCCTACCCCCTGTGCTGTTGCTCCAGCCCCAGGATAATATAATTTTTGCAGGTAAAAGAGTTCAGGAAGTTTATTGGTTGGGTCAATTTTTTATAGCCTTGAGAACTCTTTCATCTGTTCTCAAGTTCATTCAAAGTAAGACTTCAGGAGTATAATCTAAGAATAAAAAGACCAATCACAAAGTAGAAAAATGGCTTTATTTTTCTTGATTCCATATTGTTTCCAGGGGAGCTTAGTGGGGAACCTCTGGAGGTCTGGGAATATTTAATTTTGATCAAGATGTTGATAATATGGCTATATTAATGACAGTATTTATGATTTTCTTAAGTTACTGTATTGTACTATTTGGGTGGTGGTTGTGGGGGCAGGTTATACCTAACAGTACTTGGGCCTACTCTTGGCTCTGCTCTGAGATAACTTCTGGCTGTTTTGGGAGGACCTTATGTGGTGCCAGGGATCCATTCATGGTCAGCCATGTGCAAGGCAAGTGCCTTAACCCTTGTACTCTCTGCCTTGTGTGAAATTCTTTAAAAACTTGTTTCCTGGCCAGAGAGATAGCATGGAGGTAAGACATTTGCCTTGCATGCAGAAGGTTGGTGGTTCGAATCCCGGCATCCCATATGGTCCCCCGAGCCTGCCAGGAGTGATTTCTGAGCATAAAGCCAGGAGTAACCCCTGAGCGCTGATGAGTGTGACTCAAAAAAACATAACAAAAAACAAACAAACAAATACAATTGTTTTCATTGTTGGGCCAGAGTGATAGCACATCGGTAGGGTGTTTGCCTTGCACACTGCCTATTGGGATGGACCCGACCAGAATGACCCGGATTCGATCTCCAGCATCCCATATGGTGTGTCCCCCCATTTTGTCCCACACATTTTAGTGTGACCCAAAAAGCAGAAAAAAAAATCCAATTGTTAAGTATTTAAAGATCCAAGTTTAAAACCAATAAGATTTACTATCTTTTAAAAAACAAACAAATAAACAAACCAGCATCCACAGTAACTGACTGATGGAAAGAATCCAATGGAAGTCCCTAGCTCAGCTATTCTACTTGGTAAGTGGGATGTTAAGAAATAAAATTTATTTAAGCTTTTGGGCCATATCCAGTGGTGCTTAGGGCTTATATCAGGCTCTGTGCTCAGGTATCACCCTTGACAGTACTCAGGGACTGTATGTTATGTTTCAAAGATCAGAGGTGATGTATGGCATGATTCGGTGTCCACATGTGTAATAGCAACTGCCTTTTTCTTTGTCCTTTCTCTCTTACCTCAAGAATGGAAATTTCACTGTTGGGCATCCATTAGAAATACTCTCTAGGATGTCCTTTGCTCCTCACAACCAAATCAGACTCTCCTTTATGCTTCCCAATAGGACCTTGTACAGCTTTGAAACTCTACATTTCTTGAGGCTAGAGCAATTGTAGAGTGGGTAAGGCATTTGCAGTGCATGCAGCCAACCCAGTTCCTTCCCCAGCACCCCATATGGTTCCCTGCGCACTGTCAGGATGACCCCTGAGTATATACTGAGGAGTAAGTCCTGAGAAGCTCTGGGTATAACCCCTCAAATAAAAATAAAATAAAAAATAAATTCTGCCTTTCTTGCTTAGTCTCCCTCAGCCTTTTACCTTTACAGAAATCTACCACAAATTGATCTTGCAAAGGGATCTGTTACCTGGTAGTTGTTTGAGGGTTATTTGAGAAAACTTCCCAAATGTATTAAAGTGTGTTCTTTGTGGGTATAACTTTGTAAGGAATTCTATGAAATAATATTTCTAGATTTAGCAGTACAAATAGTTTTTCTGATCTCTGTTGTTTTGGAAACCAATCATAACAGAAAAACACGAAACTTTTCAAGGTAGAGTGTAACATTATCTTTCATCCAATCTCTGAATGAGCTGGGGCTTGTGAATTTTGTTTCCTTTTTTTTTTGGTTTTTCGAGCCACACCCGTTTTATGCTCAGGGGTTACTCCTGGCTAACTCCTGGTTACTCCTCAGAAATTGCCCCTGGCTTGGGAGAACATATGGGACGCTGGGGATCAAACCGAGGTCCTTCCTTGGCTAGTGCTTGCAAGGCAGACACCTTACCTCTAGCGCCACCTCGCCGGCCCGGATTTTGTTTTCTTATGGTGTGAAATTTGACTTCTTGTGGTATTACCCTTGTCCTTTGTCTGCACACCATCTTGCTGTGCTTTTTTTTAATTTGTTCCTTATAGTTGGAAATAGCATCTCACCATAGCCTCTGGGTAGGACAACCTGTCAGCTTTCCGAGATCACATTACATGTTTGCCAATGTATTTCTTCCAGACATTTAGTTTTACAAGAATCCATGTAAATTTTTTTGAATCCATGTAAATTTTTACTTGCCTGTTTTTTTTTTTTTTTATCATATCCAGTGGTGCTGAGGTCTACTCCCAGTATAGTGTTTGGAAATAGACCTACTTTCACTACTTACTCTCAGTGGTGCTCAGGAAAACACATGGTGCTATCGATTGAATCTTGGTCCTCATGTGCTCCAGACCTTTGAGCCATTTCTGGCCCCAGGAGTTCATGATGATTTTAAATTAGAGAATTTATAAGAAAAAGTCACTTTTATAAGTGAACGCTATTTTAATTTAACTTCTAGAAGAGAATAGGAAAAAAATCCTAATTTTCCTCCATTTCTCTTTGATCACTTGAAAAACTATCTGCATCATTAGATCTTATATTGATCAAATTTTGATCAAATTTCTGTACAACTAATAATATACTTAAAAGTTAAAACAAATCTGGACACTTTGGCTACCTAAAATTTCACACAATTAATTTTTCCTGTTTTGCTTGGAGACAGACATGCCAATTCAGTTTATAAGCTTGATTGTTTACATCCCTTCCAAGTCCCCATCAGTTAGATTAATGACATGATTTTGGAAGGTTGAGCTGTTGAACCTTAGCGTCTTTGAACTTACCATTATTTTTGAAAGGTCTTCTAATGGTCAAACCATTTTAATTTTTCCTCTCCCTCTAATATATATATATATATATATATATATATATATATATATATATATATAAGTGAAACATTTTATTAGAAAAGGGCAGAAATTATTTGTTATAAAACACATTTATATTTATAAAGTGAAACATTTTATTAGAAAAAAGGCAGGCTTAGGGGCTGGAATGGTGGTGCAAGTGATAAGGCGTCTGCCTTGCATGCACTAACCTAGGATGGACCATGGTTCGATCTCCTGGCGTCCAATATGGTTTTCCAAGCCAAGAGTGATTTCTGAGCACATAGCCCAGAGTAACAACTCCTGAGCATTACCGGGTGTGGTCGAAAAACCACACACACACACACACACACACACACACACACACACACACACACACACACACACATACACACACACACACACAGAGCTTAATTTATTATGCAGATCATGTAGAACATTATTGGCAATATGATATGTAACTTACCTTATTAACCAACTCTAAATATAATTATTCAATTAAATATTAAGATACAGGTTTTTTTGGGTATTTGGGCCTCACTCAGTGACACCGAGGGGTTACTCCTGGCGATGTGCTCAGATATTACTCCTGGCTTGGGGGACCAAATGGGACACTGGGAATCGAACCGAATCAGTCCTGTGAAAGGCAAACGCCCTACTGCTGTGCTATCGCTCCAGCCCCACATTAAGATACATTTTGCCGGATTGGGTATACCCACCCAGCTGTGCTTAGGGCTTATTTCTTGCTCTGCACTCAGGGATCACTCCTAGTGATCTAAGGGGGACATATGAGGTGATGAGGATTGAACCCAAGTTGGCGCATGCAGAACAAACTGTTCTCCAATTTGTTCTCCAGTAAGACACCTTTGAGGACATGAAAGAGCTCCCAAGTGACTGAGTGAGTCTTGCATGTATGAGTCTTGGTTTCAGTCTCTGATACTGCATGGTCCCCTAGGCACTGCTGAGAGCAACCCCAAACACAAACCTCGGAGTATTATCTGAGAACCACTAGCTACTGCTCCTCCCCACCCCCAGGCCTCATTAGATTAGATTATGCTCTGTGGCTTCAAAATGTTTCTTTTTTCTTTTCTTTTTTTTTTTTCCACATTCCATGACAGGTGTATATCTGCTTTAAGGGTCTTATTTTAATTTATTTTATTTTAGGAATCTTCCCTGCAGGGGTCCTTCCTGATAACATTCAGCTTGGGTGATAATTTAGCTCACTGCTTAGGCGAGGTGCTACTGTGTGGGCCCAGTACTGTACTTGGGATATAGTACAGGCATCTTGACAGTTTGGGGAAGTGGGGAACATGTTCTAGAGATTACAGTGAGAGCCTCACACATGTTAGGCATGTATTTTACCATTTTAACCACATTCCCAGATCCATAGGTTCTTTACTTCAGATCCAAAGTGAACACATTATGGACATGATCTCTTGATAAAGGATAAGAAAGGAGATGGCTAGCCTCAAAGGTCATTAACTTTGCTGCCTCATGTTCCTCCCACTCATGTTCAGTTGGTTGAACTAGGTCACTTGGCTAAGCCTTCCCACATGGGGTCAGTAAATGTAACTGAAGTCACAAGACACTAAGGGACAGAATCCCTTGATAGGAAAGGCAGCAGATTTATTGAAACAACCACCGGATTCACAATGGTGGAAATAGTAACTATACGGTTTAATTTGCTGACTCAGAAATGTTTTATGATTGATAATTTCTGGTCATTGGGGTTTATTCTTTGTTTGTTTTTTGTATTTTGGGTCACACCAGCAGCGCTCAGGGATCACTCCTGGCTCTATGCTCAGAAATCGCCCCTTAGCAGGCTCGGGGGACCATATTGGATGCCTGGATTTGAACTACCATCCTTCTGCATGCAAGGCAAACTCCCTACCTCCATGCTATCTCTCCGGCTCCAACATTGGGGTTTATTTTGAACACTTACACATAAGAAATTGGCTTAGCAATGGAAAACAAGCTTAGTTTTCTGCACAGGATTGACTAATCTTTTTATTTTTTTAAGCTGAAAAGTTTTGCCCACAATTTGGTAAATATCTATTAATTGTTTCTTAAAGATAGAGATATGTACATATTTTTCAATTTAAATTTTTTCTTTTGTTTTATTTTGGGGGTCACACTCAGCAATGCTCAGGGTTACTCTTGGCTAAGTGCTCAGGAATCACTCCTGCTGGTGCTTAGGATACCTTATGGGATGCTGATGATCAAACCTGCATCGACCAGGTGCAAGGCAAATGCTATACTGTCTAAACCTATATGCTATACTGCTAAACCAAATGCTATACTGCTAAACCTGCTATACTGTCTCTCAGTGTTTGTTGGCCTCTTTACTCTTACTAAAACATTCCTGCTTGCTGGCTCACCAGGCCTTTGCACCTTACTGCTTTTTCATTTTTTTCTTTTTTAATTTTTGGACCACATTCAGTGGCACTTGGGTTACTTCCGGCTCTGCACTCATAAATCACTCCTGATGATACTAGAGATCATAGGGGACGCCAGGGATCAAACCTGGCTCAGCTGGCTGGCATGCCAGGCAAATACCCTTCCCATTATGCTATCCTTCTGGCCCCCCAGACTGCTTTTTCTGACCCAAGTGCCTATCCTTGCCTGCTCTTGCCAAATCCTTCATATGTCTCCATCTCATTGTCTACTCACTCAGAATTATAATGTGTTCTGCCAGTCCTAATTCTCCAAAATGCAACTGCTCCTTATTGTTTGCCCTACAGCATAATCACATATTATGTAATTTACCTATTATATCTATTGTTCATTGTCTATTGCCTTCAATAGAATATGGGCTTCCCCAGGGCAGGGATCTTTATCTCCTTTGTTGGCTAATATATGACAACTCCTTGAACAAAGCCCAGACTCATAAAAGGCACTTAATAGGTGTTTGTTGTAAATAGATCACTGATGAGGATTTATACCCATCACAGTTCCTCAAAGGAGAATGTATATGTTTCAATCATGGTTAGAAAAACATTTATTTCCCTGAAAAATTGGGGCTTTAAATTTTTCCTGTTAGTTATGAAAAGTTATATAATTCATCATATTTTTTTCTGCTTTGGCTATCAAGATGCCAAGAACTAATTTTATGTTGCGTGCGCGCGCGCGCGCGCGTGTGTGTGTGTGTGTGTGTGTGTGTGTGTGTGTGTGTGTGTGTGCATTATGCTGTGATAGTGATTCTTTGCTTTAACATGCAGTAAAATAAAACAACTCTATCCTTCTTTTCCCTTTTGTCCAGGCATGACTTGATCCTGTAGTTGATCCTGTAGTTCCCTTGATTTACTTTTCGATACTGGCTGTGTTTCTTATTGTTAGAGCCTTTAAATATTCTTTGGTAGTGATTCATGTCCAAGAAATTTAATGTGGGGCCAAAGCAATAATACAGTAGGTAGGTCATTCACCTTGCACATGGCCAACTAAGTTCAGTCCCCATTTCCCTTCCCTAACTCACCAGGAATAATCCTGAATGCAGAGCCAGAATTGAGCCCTGAGTACTTTTAAATGTGCCACCATACCCCTAAAAGTAAAATTTATACAAAGGAGAAGTAATAGTTTATTGGACACTTGTTTTACGTGAATGATTTTCTTTTGTACTTCAACCAGGTCAATAACTGTTAAGTAATGTTTTGGTGAGGATACGTTCCTGCAATTCTGAATTGCTTGTACAATAATAGTGTTAACCTACAATTCACTTTGTTTTCTTACTCTTGTTGCCTTTAGTTTTACATATACATTCACGCCTATCTTAAATCCACTTCTCACAAGAATGGGGTGCTGAAAAGCACACAAGGACTAGGAACTCTGATATTTTTTTCTGTGATCCTTCCTCCTTTTAAAATGATAGAGTTGAGGCATTCATTGAGAGAATCTGAAAAGTACTGAACTGTTTTAGGAGTATGAACCCTCATGCATGCTGTCTGAGATATGGCCCCAGTGAGAAGGTCAGACACATGAGACTTTAGGATGCTGGTGGGCAGTACCAGTAGGAGGTGACCTCAAGACCATGGGGTGAGTTTAGGTGCTATTTGAAATCTGACTTTTATTGTCCAGTGCAGATAGGCACATTATTGATTCATTTGAGTGAAAACCCTGTGAATGGTGGTTAATGAAAACTATTAACATTTTATATACTTAAAAAATTTAAATGGCAGGGTCCAGAGCGATGGCACAGCCAGCGGTAGGGTGCTTGCCTTGCAAGTGGTTGACCTAGGATGAACTGCAGTTTGATCCTCCACCCCTCCCTGAGCCAGGAGCGATTTCTGAGGGCATAGCCAGGAGTAACTCTGAACACCACCGGGTGTGGCCCAAAAACAAAAACAACAACAAAAAAACAAAAATTTAAACTGGGTAGGACTTGAGAAATAGTATGGAAATTGAAGCACTTGCCTTGCAATATGGTTGAAACTGCATATGGCTACCTAAACCCCTCCCGGAGTGATGACTGACTTCCTTGTCCTCTGGGACACTGATGATTCTCAAGTAGTTTCTTTTGAATTCATCCCAAAGTTCTCTTGTCAGATGTTTATTTATTTTAAGACTCTTCCATTTTCTATTGCTATCTGGAGGTGTAAAGCAGCTTATTTTTTTCTTTTTCTTTGGTTTTTAGCTCACACCTGACAGTGCTCAGGGGTTACTCTTGGTTCTATGCTCAGAAATCGCTCCTTGCAGGCACAGGGGAACTTCTGGGATGCTGGGATTCGAACCACCAACCTTCTGCATGAAAGGCAAATACCTTACCTCCATGCTATCTTTCCAGCCCCGCAGCTCATTTTTTGACCTCACTGATTCTATACTCAGCAGCTGTTACTCTGCTGGTGAGGCCTTCCAGTTAGATTTTAATTTTGCATACCAAGATTTTCAGTTGTCATTTCTATTTTAAGGTTTTTTTTTTTTGTTTGTTTGTTTGTTTTTTACTTCTGCTCTTATATCTGCTTGAGTTTTATTGGCTGTCCATTCCATGGTTTCTTTGAATTTGTTGAACATCATCATGATTTCCTCTCTGAAGTTCTTTTTTTTTTTGTTTTTTTTTGTTTTTGTTTTTGTTTTGGGGCCACACCCAGCGGTGCTCAGGGGTTACTCCTGGCTGTCTGCTCAGAAATAGCTCCTGGCAGGCACACGGGGGACCATATGGGACACTGGGATTTAAACCAACCACCTTTGGTCCTGGATCGGCTGCTTGCAAGGCAAACACTGCTATGCTATCTCTCCAATCTCTGAAGTTCTTATCAAAGAGATTACATAGCTGTCTGGTACTGGTTGGATGTTCAGAACTACAATCTTCACTCACTTAGCATAGAAGGATTCTGCATTACCTCCTATTCTATATTTTCAGGCTGTTGATAGTTATTATATGTTGTGGTATAGCTTATTAACTAGAAGTAGGTGTCCACGGAGCAAAGCGATTCTCTTCTTGGGATTCACTGACCTGAGTGTGAAAATGGCATTGAGTCACAAAGAGGACCTGCTGCCACTCAGCCTGTCTGCCTCCAGGAATGATCCTTGAGCACAGAACCATGATTAAGCACTGACCATAGCTAGGTGTGGCTCACACCACCTCCCCCCAAATGTTTTTAAAAGTCCAATTGTTCCATGATATCCGTGAATGAAAACATTCTCTCTCAACTTCACCTTTCCCACCACAATCTCCTTCCTAGGGGTAACTATATACCATTTTCTCCCCCACACCCTCCCATGCCCCACTCCTAACACAGTTGATCTATTAGAAAATATATATATTTGAAAAGTTTAGGCCCATAAAAATGGCATTATTTTAAGGAAGCTTCCCTATTCTGTCATTTTTATATTAAAACATTAAAATTTGGGGCCAGAGAGATAGCATGGAGGTAGGGAGTTTGCTTTTCATGCAGAAGGACAGTGGTTCAAATCCAGGCATCCCATATGGTCCCCAGAGCCTGCCAGGAGCGATTTCTGAGTGCAGAGCCAGGAGTAACCCCTGAGCATGCTGGATGTGACCCAATAACCAAAAAAAAAAAAAAAAAATTAAAAATTGAGGGACCGGTGCAATAGCGCCGCAGCACGGCGTTTGCCTTGCAAGCGGCTGGTCCAGACCTCGGTTCCATCCCTGGCGTCCCATATGGTCCCCAAACCAGGAACGATTTCTGAGTGCATAGCCAGAAGTAACCCCTGAGTATCACCTGGTGTGCCCCCCAAATACATTAAAATTTAGAAGTTATGCTTTTTATACTGTGGAAGATGAAATTATAGCATGTAACTCCTGAGTTTTTTCTCAAATCTTCCTAATATATGTAATATATATTAATTCTAATTATAATTTATATATTATATATAAATATAATTCTAAAATTTTTGAATAGCAATATCATATCATTATAACCATAAAAATTTGGAGTTGAGATGTCATTTAAGTGATGTCATTCTTAGACAGTATTTTATTCCTCATTTAGAATTAATGGTTGTTTTGTTAGCTTTATGTCCTTTCACTAACTCTTCCCCAATCCAAATCCTTCCTCTATATGTGAAAAAACTTCAGGGTAGCAATCTGTTTCTTTACCCTCGAAGCATTAATGGTGGCAGTGAGAGTTATTTCATTGATCTTTCCTGTACTCCTTGGTGTTTTCTTTCTTATGATCCCTCTTAATTTCTTTTTGTTTTTGTTGTTGGCCACACCTGGTAATGCTCCGGGGTTACTCCTGGCTGTGTGCTCAGAAGTCGCTCCTGGCTTGGGGAATCATATGGGATGCTGGGGGATTGAACTGATATTCATCGGTTAGCATGTACAAGGCAAATGCCCTACCACCTGTGCCACCACTCCAGCCTCATGAATCCTCTTAATTTCTAACCTTGGTAGAAAGGATTGGCCATCAGCTCTTACAAATGGTCACATATGACACACATATGTTTTGTTTTACTGTGGAGTCACACCTGATGGTATTCTGGGGGATCATGGATTAAACCTGGGGATTCTGCAGGCAAATCATGGACTCTAGTGCTTTGAGTATCTTCCAACCTTGAGATACTTTCATTGTGTTGAAATTTTGTGTGCCTAAATTGACTCCCTACATACTGCCTTGATATTTTAGCTAAGTATATAATTCTAGGTTGGAATTTCTCTTCAGAAATTTAAAGCTTGTTTGCTAAAATTCTGTTATTAGAGTTGGACTTTCCCTGCCCCGCCCCATCTTTGTAGGGGTGATGGTCTGAGGTACAGGGGTCACTCCCAGCTTTATTCAGCTGGGTGATGTGGATCTGATAGTGTTCAGGCCCAGTGATGCCATTTTCCTTTGTCCCAGCAGTGCTCAGGGATCACCTGGTTATGCTTGGGGGGGTCTTGATGTACTAGGGATTGAATGATGGGGTTCACGTATGCAAAGCATGTGCTCTGTTTCTTCCTTAACTTTTCTTTGTTCTAATTTTTTTTTGCTGGTTGGTTTTGAGGTCACACCTGGCATTGCTCAAGGCTTACACCTGATTGTGTGCTGAGGGACACTCCCGGCAGTGCTCGTGGGATATTTTAGGGTACTTTGACTTAAACTCGTGTTAATTGCATATAAGGCAAATGCATCTCACCCACTGTACTATCTCTCCAGCACTCTTTCAAGTATATTGGTTCATTTCCTTTTCTGTTGTACTGAGCTCAAATAGGCCTTTCCATTCTAGAAATTTATATTTCTCAGGCACTGAAAAGGTTTTGAAAATATTTCTAATAACTCTCTTGTTTAGTTTCCTAAATTAACTTATTTTCAAATCATGATTCTTCTGGAGCAGTCCTAATTTACTTTTTCCTCTCACCTTTTAAGTCTTAATGTTTTAAATTTCATTTTCTTGCACATTTCTTCAGCTTTACTTCCAACCAGCTACATTAAACTACATTAGAACTATGCAAACTACATTAGAAAAATAATCACCAAGTGAATAACCCATTGTTTTAATTTAATGAATGTAAAAGTTGACACTATAAATACTTTAATCTGTCATTAGCACCATGTTTCTTCTTCAAAGGCAAATCAAAATATTCCAGAAATACTCTGTTCATATGTTTTAATACCTTATATATGTATACTATTATTCTCTTCTTTATAAAAAATATCACAAATAACAATATTCCTCATGTACTGTTTTGCCTTTAGTTTTGCTTTTGTCTTGGGGCTACACCTGGTGTTGCTCAGGGGTTAGTCTTGATTCTGCATTCAGGAATTACTCCTGGCAGGCTCGAGGGACCATATGGGATGCCAGGGATCAAACCCAGATTGGCTAAGTGCAAGGCAAATGGCCTACTCACTGTACTATCACTCTGATCCCTGTGTCTTCCCTTTTAAAGTAACTAAATGTTTTGGTGTTTATGTAGGTTCAGTATTTATATTTTTATAGTTTTAAACATAGCAGCATAGTATATCTTTTAACTGATGCAGCTGTTTTTTTTTTATTAGCTTCCTATTTTGCTATTTTTAATGATGCCCATAGGATAACTAGGTACATACATTATTGTACTAATATGTGATACAATACTACATATGAAATTATTGAGTATGGATATGTATATTTATCACAGTGATAGATCCTGCCCACAAAGCCTCCTGTTGAAGCTGTGCTAATATACAGTTATTATGAAACATCTTAATCTTTGCCATGTATCCCATGTAGCTTAATATGTATTTCTCTTTGGATTTTGAGTCTTTACATAATTATAGGAACAATTTGTATATAACTTTCAATAAACTTCTATATTTTGCTATTGAACTGTTAGTCATAAAGTTGTACTATGTTTTATGTAAGGAAATAAACCCCTTATCTGTGTGAAGAATTTGGATTGCTCTCAACTTCTTGTTTATAACTAGGAAACGGATTCAACAGATACCTATATGTATAAAAGAAACGCTATGCTGCTCTGTTTAAAACTATAAGAATAGAAGATTTTCATTTTCCTATTAAAATTGATGAATTTATCAACTGCTTATTTTAAAGTTTTGGATTTAATGCCAAATAGATTAAAAAAAAACAAAAAACCTCCTCTCAAAACATTTTTTGAGGGGCCAGCGAGATAGCATGGAGGTAAGGCGTTTGCCTTCCATGCAAAAGAACGGTGGTTCGAGTCCCGGCATCCCATATGGTCCCTCGAGCCTGCCAGGAGCGATTTCTGAGCGTAGAGCAAGGAGTGACCTCTGAGTGCTGCTTGGTGTGATCCCAAAAACCAAAACAAAACAAAAAAAATTTTTGAATAAATAGTCCAAGGTTTCTTTGGTGCTTATTGCTGTTATTTTGCTGTTGTTTTAGGGCCACACCCAATGGTGTTCAGGGACTATTTAGTTAGTGCTCAGGAGTGACTCATAGACCATAGGATGCTGGTTATCCAAGTTGAACCAAGTCTGGGTTCAACATGTAGGGTCTACAGTGTAACCCATAGAACTATCTCCATAACTCCTTTTATGTACTTCTTTAATTTCAAGGTTTTGCTGCCGTGTGTGTGTGTGTGTGTGTGTGTGTGTGTGTGTTGAGGATGAAACTGAAAATTCATATGTGCGGTGTGTACACTTGATCTCTAGACAACATCACTACCCTAGTTTCACTGTGTATTCTAGCAGCAGAACTTAACAGTACCATGTGTCTTTCTGGTGACACCAGGCCCAGTGCAGATGGGCTTCTGTGTTCTGGCCTAGCAGCTTGGTGTGAGGGTTGGTGGGATTCAGTGGTAGGTATTGAACTTAGGGCTTGGGGTATACAGACTCTACTACTTGAGCTGTGTTTCCTGCCCTTAGTTATTATTTTTAAGTTATTAACCTGTGCAGAATGAATTTTACCAAGTAAAAATGAATTTTTTTGTTGTTGATGTTGTTTTTCAGACAGCATCCAACTCTTTTTTTTTTTTTTTGGTTTTCGGGCCACACCCGTTAGATGCTCAGGGGTTACTCCTGGCTACGCGCTCAGAAATTGCCCCTGGCTTGGGGGGACCATATGGGACGCCGGGGGATCGAACCGTGGTCCTTTCCTTGGCTAGCGCTTGCAAGGCAGACACCTTACCTCTAGCGCCACCTCGCCGGCCCCAGCATCCAACTCTTTATGAGCTCATTTCTTCCTTAGCTTGGAAATATCACATTTATTCTAAATAAAATCCCTCTCCTTCTGAGCCCATTCCTTGTCCTCACTATTTTATTTATCATTTTGCTGTGACATATTATGATGAAATGCAAAACATTTAAAGGGGGGCGGGCAAAGAGATAGCATGGAGGTAGGGCGTTTGCCTTGCAGGCTGAAGGACAGTGGTTTGAATCCCGGCATCCCATATGGTCCCCGAGCCTGCCAGGAGCTATTTCTGAGCTTAGAGCCAGGAGTAACCCCTGAGCACTGCTGGGTGTGACCCCCCAAAAATTTTTTTAAAGGAAACTTCAGACTTTTTATATAATGTGAAGAAATTAATAGACTTACATTGGATAGGTCAGAGTTTTCTAAATGGTGGTTTGTAATCTGTCCTCCTTTCCATTAAGGAGAAGACAATATGCCTTAGCGAGGATGAACACTATGAAGTCATTTATTGTTGGACTTATAAATCAGGACATTTGTCTCAAGGAAAATAATTCAGTAGGTCAAAGATTTCACAGTTGTTTTGATTTGTTTTTGAGACCACACTCAGCTGTGTTCAGAGCTCACTTCTGGCTCTGTGCTTTGGGATGGGATCACTTGGTTGATCCACTAAGAAGATCATATGTGGTACTGGGCATTAGCCCAGGATGCAAGACAAGGGTGTTACCCACTGTACTATTTTGCAGCCCCAGCAAAACTCTTAAATTTGAGAGTTGATAAAGATACTGAGTTGATTGTGAGCACTGAATTGGTAGTGAGCACTGAGTTGTATGAGCATTGAGATGCAAGTCTTGGTGCCTTTACGGTGAGACAAGCGTTTGCACTATCAATAGTCAGCTGGAGTGCTGCATTACTGGCACCATCCTTCAGTGAAAAGCCTTCATTTGTCTGAGATGAAGAAAGAGATGGTAGTGAACCAAAGACCAGGCATTCTGAACTGTGACAGCCTTTGGCATCTCCCCTCTCTTTCTCTGAAAGTAGCCCATAGAATGAGAAAAACAGTTGCCACAGCATTCCCCCTTCCTCCACTTTTCTATCCTACCTCCCTGGGCTTTGCTGAGCTTTGCTGTCTGGTTCTGTGTGAGCAAAAGAAAGCCTGCTTCAGGTTGAGACATTCTAGAAATTTTCTCTCCTGAGGCTAATGAGCTTAAACGTTAATGGAACATGAATGCAAACAGTGTGAAGTGGGCTTGTCTAACTTTAATAAAAGTACTACAGATAGGTGACTTAAATAGACAATTATCATAACCATTTATTTCTCAATAGACTTTTTTTTTTTTTTACATCTTCTAAAGGGTGGGAAATCTAAGGAAGCCAAAGCTAGGAGTGCCAAAGGGTGGATTTTAGCGAGGTTTGCTTCCTGGCCTAGAGAAGACTGCCTTCTTGCTGCAAACTTACTTGGAGAGACACACTGATCTGTCTTCTTTGTCTTCTGAGGACCCTATTCCTATGCTTGGTCTTTCCCTAATAAGCTTGATTGCCTCCTGGATACTCCCTTGGCTCTTGATATTCTTATACTTAGGATTAGGGGTTCTGAATAGGACTTGAAGGGAAAATACATTCAACTTAACAAACTCTATGATTGGTCCTTTCCACTTAGAAATACTGGGTATAGCAGGCCTGCAGACATACTTTATTTCTATTCATTGTATTAGAAAGTCAATGAGGAATAGCATCCTTGCTAATATGGAACAAAGAGAGGTTAGCAAAGGACCTTTCTTGTTATACCTCCGTGTGATTTAAGTTGCTGTTTCTGATGACCTGTTGACAGTGTTAAGTGAAGACTTGTTATATGCTGATTAATTTTTCCAGGGGAGGGGGCTGTCTGCATCAACTACTTGGATGATTGTTTTAAAAGGTGCTCTGACCTCCTCCTTTTGTAACTGAGACACCACAAAAAGTGCAGTATTCTTTTGTATTGATCTTTTTGTATTTGGGGGGAGTAGATGCCAAGAAGTGGTACCATTGGGGTCCTATGGAAAGTCTTTTTTTTGAGGACTGGCTGGAAGAGGGCCTAAGGATACTGGCAAATGGAAGGGCACTCTGATGGCGGTGTGGTGTTGTAATGAAGGATGCATGAAACTATTATTAACAGTACCTTAAAGCATGATACCACAATTTTTAAAATATAAAAATAAAGATTATGGAAGACAGAAAAATTTGCATTCACTTGAATGAAGTGCATATCTTTATTTTAAGCAAATTTGGAATTACTAGTGATCAATATATTTACATTGTGCAACCACTGTCTGCATGCAGAATTTTTTTTTAATCTACCCTTAATAAATAGTTATTATGGGGCCGGAGAGATAGCACAGCGGTAAGGCATTTGCCTTGCATGCGGCTGACCTGGGATGGACCCGGGTTTGATCCCCAGCATCCCATATCATACCCGAGCCTTACAGGAGTGATTTCTGAGCACCACTGGGCATGGCCCCAAAACCAACCAACTAACCAACCAAACAAAAAAAATAGTAGTTATTATATAACCCAATTGTTCCCTTTCCCCTCCCTCTAGTAACTACCATTTTCCTGATTTTTTTTTCTATTTATGTGTTTTGCTTTGTTTCTTTTTGGGTCACATTCAACAATGCTCAGGATACACTCCTGGCTCTGCACTCAGGGATCACTCCTGGTAGAGATTGAGGTATCATATGGGATGCTGGGGATCAAATCCAGATTGGCCACATGCAAGGCAAGCACCCCTACCCACTTGCTTTAGTACTTGTTTATTTTGTTTTTATGTTTATAAAATTAATGCTCAGGGGGCCAGAGAGATAGCATGGAGGTAGGGCTTTTGCCTTGCATGCAAAAGAATGGTGGTTCGAATCCCAGCATCCCATATGGTCCCCTGTGCCTGCCAGGAGTAACCCCTGAATGCTGCCAGGTGTGAACCCAAAACAAAAAGAACAAAACAACAACAACAACAACAACAACAAAAATTAATGCTCAGACCTTAAATGCTTAAACATTCTTTACTTTTCATGTTTTCATTAGGCTTCTGGGGGCTAGCAGATGAATTTTCTGGTCAGCCTAGGACTAAAATGTAGTCTCAAATACTGGCTTGGAACATCTTAGAAGCTGGTAAAGTTTTCTTAGTTTATTATAAAGGAGCTTCTGGGTTTCAGGAGTAGATGAGAGATTTCCTTACCAATAGCAACATGACTGTCAACCCTGTTTTTCTTATCTCTTGATTGGAAAGCAAAACTGGCCATTGTGGGGTAATAAACCTTGTGTACACAGCTGCAGGAGGGACCTGGGAGGTGACTGAGGGGAGGCTAGGGAACTTGCTTTAGATAATAGGGCATCTGGCCCCATGCAGTTGTTGGTCAGGACAGTTTTGGAATTGGATTTTGTCCTGCGGTGATGGAGACTCTGAGGAAGGCACTTTGAAATATTTGCATTGCTTTGAAGCCCGTGCCAAAGAGATACTGTGAGTTATTGCCAGAAAGAAACAAAGCTGAGTGTGTGAGGTTTTCATAGGCAGAACAAAGGTTGTTGGAAAAAAAGAAGATAATCATTAATTTTGTCAGTGAAATTTGTTGAGCCCACAGGGCAATTTGTGGAGGAGTCATAGCCATTTGTGAAATCTGTTGCTAATCATGGTATATTAGGGTTGCTAATCCCAGGTTAAGAGCTTGAATTTGAGTTCACCTTTAGATCTGCTTGCTCATGGGTGACTTCCGGAATGCTTAATCTTTCTATGTTGCAGTTTTCTCAACTGAAGAATGAATTCCGAGACTGTTGTTACATGATTTGTAAGGAACACTTAGATAATGTGCAATGCAGTAAAAATGTCTGGCACAATCTCAGTTCTTAATATATGAAACCTCTTAGGCATGTAAAATGGAAAATTTTATTTTCTTCCCAAACTCATAATATCTTCTACTCATAAATCATTTGACTTATTTTAACTCCACAGTTAAGAAAATTTTATTTAGACACTGGGATATACAAAGTTTTTCAGGTACACAATGGTTTCTCCTTTAGTCCCACCACTCTGTGACTCCCATTTGCCCATCTATTGTCCTAAGTTTCTTCCACCCTCCCCCCAACTTGAATATTTGGTAGATATATATTATATTCTAAGTTCTAACTTTTGTAGTTTGGGTCTCAAACTTTCCAAAGTGTTGTGTCTAGTGGTTTAGAAATGTTGACTCCTCATCTCTACTTGACAGATAAGCTCAAATACCTTTCTTTCACTTCTGTCACTTCCAGATCTCCTAGTTTATATGTTGTCTGGGACCATCCCTGTTGAAGGTGTCTTTAGTGGAGATAAATAAGGGCTATGTTAGAGATATGACCATAACTACAGAATGGGGGCCGAAGAGATAGTACAGCAGGTAGGATTTTGCCTTTCACGTGGCCTGCCCAGGTTCAGTCCCCTGCATCCCACATGTTCTCTAAGCACTGCCAGTGGTAATTCCTGAGTGCAGGGCCTCCTGAGCACTGCTGGGTATGGCCAAAAGAAAACTACAAAATGTGGATTGCCCCTTTAACTTCTGATAGAGTGAAGTCAATCAAAGGTCGCATGAACTTTGCACAGTTCCCAACCACTCTGTCATTTTCCTCTTCATAAAGTAGGCTGAAATTTGTTTTCAGTAGCTGATCTCATCATCTGACTTTCAGCCTTACCTCTCCTTTCCCTGGTTGAGGGAAAACAAAATAAGACTCACTAGGCACTGACAACCTTTCGGGACCATCTGGAGAAGCACTAGAAGACACTCCCAGATCCTGCAGTTTTGGGTAAAGAATAGAAGCACTCAGTCTTCTTAACACCCTGCTTTTGTTTTTGTTTTTGTTTTCCTTCTCAAGGGTTAGAGGTTTGCAGAAAGGGGAACTGGGAATCGGATTGGCAGAGATAAGAGCCAGACTCAGGCACCCAAATAAAGCCTGTGTTTTCTAATTGCCTATCTGGGTTGAAGCAAAGGACATTGAGTAATAAATGGTGGGAGTTCGAAGAATGCGCTTTTAGAATTAAACTCATGGAAATTCAGAAAATGTAATGCAGAAATGTATGTTTTTCTAGCTTGTGAATCCGAAACAATAGGATTATTGGAAGGACTTTTGAAATGTGTTTATTTATTTTTTTTCAAAGCATTATTGTGTTTGGTGAGTACATGTGCTGTAGTCATTAAATTTTGTGTTTTATTCACATTGCTGGGGATACTGGTGGGGGGTTTATTACCTACTGACTATAATGTACAGTTTTCTCAGCAGGCACTGGGAGCTCTTCTTCAAGGGAGAATTCCTGAAGCAGAAATGTGCAGACATCTATATCTTAACACTTACTAGCAAAGAATGGTATTTTAAGTTTTTCTTTGTGTGTGTGTTTGTGTGTATGTGGTGTCAGCAATGAAACTCAGGGCCTTGAACATGCAATACAAGTGTCAACTCCTGAACCCCATTCTGAGCCCCCTAATTTATTCCACTAGATGTTCATCTCAGTCAATTAGAGTCTTCTCCCTCCCCCCTTGTTATGCAGTAGTCTGCTGGCTGACCTTTAGCTAATCCTGAGAAAGGAACTACCTTTCAAGATTTCAGTTCTAAAGAGACAGCAAGATTATTCAAATGCTTCTAGTCCCTTTTTCTACCCCAAGATATCTTCTACCATAAGTATAAAAAGCACCTAGATGAAAGGAAAAGAAAAGAAAAGAAAAGAAAAAAACAACAACAGGGAGGGAGGAGTCATCCTTCTTGAGGAGAAAATTCTGTGAGTTTTTGAAAATTTTTGCTGTGCTTTGCCCATATAGGAACAATTGTGGTCTTTTAATTTTTTGTTGTGTATTATAATTCCTTGGATAAAGATGGGAGGAGGCGGAGAAGAAGGAGGCTGGGGTAGGGAACCAGCTAGAGAATTAAAAATGTCTTTCTTTGAGGGTGCCCCCTTTCCCCCCTCTTGCTGGCTTTCGGATCGTGGGACCCAGTCGTATCACTTCCTGTCCAAGTTGGCAATGCCTGGCTCGGTATCTCTGCCCAGTGTTCTCAAACTGTGCATGGCAAGTGTCCAGCAGTAGAGTCCCCTGAAGGAACAACCCAGCCTTCTTTCTGTCTCTCAGCCACCTTCCACAGCTTCCCCTAGCCTCAGATCATGTCTCTGGCATTTTAGAAGAGCTTCACTGGGTCCCCAAACCTTGCTTTTAACTTTATGTAACACGGGCCTTCTGCCTTCTTTTTTTTTTCCTAGGGAATGCTCATCAGTTTCTTTCTTGGGGAAGAAAGGTAGAAACATTCTTGTCTAAGGTATTTTTTATCTTTAGAGTAAAAAAAAAAAATTTTTTTTAAGAAAAATTGCTAATCTTTTTTTTTTGTTTTTGTTTGTGGGTCACACCCGGCAGTGCTCAGGGGTTACTCCTGGCTCTATGCTCAGAAATCGCTCCTGTCAGGCTCGGGGGACCAAATGGGATTCGAACCACTGTCCTTCTGCATGCGAGGCAAACACCCTTCCTCCATGCTATCTCTCTGGCCCCTGCTAATCCTTTTTTATTTTTATTTTTGGAAGGGGATGACCCAAGCCATGGTCAAGATGCCTGGGATCACTCCCAGCAAGACTTGGCCAACCAGATGGTTCACTGTTTGGGCTCTGTGGATCCAGGAATACCTGAGTCACCCTGCTTCTCTCCAATGTGGGGCATGGGATTCGGGGTAGGTGGTCTCTAGGGCCACACTTGGAGGTCTAGGACCTCTAGGATTGTAGCTGGCAAGCCCAGGCTGAGTACGTGGTAAGCCTGTACTCTAACTGCTGTATACTCCTACCAGTCCCATAGCTGATAGTAGAAAACAAGCAAAAATCTTCCAAAACATTTTCAGCACCAAGATTTACAATACAGCTAAGAGTAATATTTCAGCATATTGCATTGCTCCCCAATCTCTAGCATGTTGGTGTCTCTATAATAATGTCTTCAGGTTCTTTCTTTTAGCACCACCACATCCCATCCCTACTTCACTTTGCCACTAGGCAAATTCATTTTCATGATTTTCAGAATTTGGTATCGTTGGCTTTTGTTGATGTTCTTACTCTGTATCTTAATACTTCAACTCCGAGAGAAGTCATTTGTGTTTTCTTTGATTCACTGCACTCAGCACCATGTCCATCCACATGTCCATCCCTCCATGTCCATCCATATAGCATCACTATGCAGGATTTCATGCTATCTTACAATTAAGTGTTCCCTTGCGAGTTATTCCATTATGCACACACATCACAGTTGCTTTACCTCTCCTCTGTTTTTGGACACTTGTAGTGTTTCTAGATCTTGGCTCTTGTGAATAGTTCTGCAGTGAACAGAAGCATGCCAGTTCTTTTCAAATAAACGTGTCTTGGGGAAAGCTGAGATTTTTGAGTGGCTGGTCTTGTGCCTGGCTCTGTGCTGGGATTTCCTGGAGCAGGCCTCAGTGTAACCCTCCCCCCCCCCCCCCCCCAGGAGCCAGATTCTGTGTTCACGTCTGCAATTTGACGAGGAGGCCTGGACTGGTCACACAGCTCTCCTTCCAAGGACAAGTTCCATTCACAGAGAAGTGGAGAAACTGCAGAAAAGCTGCTGGGTACAGAGTAGTCACCTTGATTTGTAAGGGGCCTTTCTCCTTTTTATGCGTTCATTCATTAATACTCAGTCAATAGTGTATGTAGAAAGGTAGTATCTGTGGTTTCTGTGCTTACTGTTTGTTTGTTTGTTTTGGGGAGGCACATCTGGCAGTGCTCAGAGCTTACTTTTGACTCTTTGCTCAGGTATCACTCCTGGTAGGATGCTGGGGATCAAACCCAGGTCAGCCACATGCAAGGCAAACAACCTGTCACCATACTGTTGATCGAGCCTGATTTCTCTGCTCTCAACAATGTAGGTATAAGGTGACTTATGTTTTCTTTCCCAGCTCTTTCCCTTCTCCTAAGACTTCCCCTACAATCTTGAATGCCCATATATTTGTTCAAAATAAACTGGACTTTTCTAATCATTCTCCTTAAAATTCAGGCCTTAATTTACTGACTAATCCCAAAGCCACTCCTATGCTGCTTTTGATGTGTTAAAGCAACATCTCACTTCCAGAGACCAAATCCTGTTTCAGTTCCCTTCCCTTCTATACTCAAACCCACAAATTTCATATTTAAGACAACATAGATGTGTTATCATCTAATTCTGAAGATCCAAAATCCACATAAATCTCAGTGGAATCAAATCAAGAGCTCAGCAGGGTGGTTCAAGGAGATAATTCAAATTCCATATTCTCAGCTTCTAGAAGTCACCTTTATCCAAGACTTCCTACTCCTCTCCTAAACTGGGGATTATTAAACAGTTTTCATTTAAAAATCCCACCTGCCTGAGAAATTTACTTGACTATAAAGCAGGAGTGCAAATTAAACATTTATTGGTAATAAACCATAAAGAGGTTTATTTCTTTTTTTTTTTTTTTTTTGTTTTTTTGTTTTTTTGTTTTTCGGGCCACACCCATTTGATGCTCAGGGGTTACTCCTGGCTAAGCACTCAGAAATTGCCCCTGGCGTGGGGGGGACCATATGGGACACCGGGGGATCGAACCGAGGTTGTGATCTTTCCTTGGCTAGCGCTTGCAAGGCAGACACCTTGCCTCTAGCGCCACCTCGCCGGCCCCTAAGAGGTTTATTTCTAAGCAACTTTTTAAAGATTTTTTTTGTAACTCATATATTCAGCTACATGACCCCAATGAGGGCCACTCCCCACAGTCTCAGAGTGTTGGTGACATGAGTCCCTTTCACCTGCAGCTTGTTCTGCCATCCTGCCTCTTTCTGATTGTAGCCAGAAAGGCTCTATGCTTCGAATGACTCATGAGAATAGTGGTCCAGCTCAGTTGACAAGAGTAAATGAATCTCTTCAAGACTTAAAAGACCTTGACTTCAAGTCACATCACCAGAATCCTCTTTGTTTCTGGGGATGCATTATTCTCTCAAAGTAAGGTATAAATACAGAAAACAAAAGGTCTCTGGTCTTGGTTGACAAATAAGCCAAGCATGTGGGTTCTAACAGAGCAAACATTTTATTCAAGAGTAATTTCTCCATCTGCCTAGCAGCATACACCTAACAGGCCAAGTTGGATATGAGCAAGAACTGTTGGGAGACAGGAAGCCCCCTTCTTTCCTCTTCCTTGGACAGTAAGAACAAGTCTGAGGTGGTGACTGTCCTCCTCATGGTGAAAATCAGAGTTTCACCACAAAATCAAGGAGTAAAATCAAGGAGTATAAGGCTGTTGCCACTGAAATACCAGTGCTACCTTATAAATTGGACCAGCCACTGAAAAATTCTCTCCTTTCTTTGAAGACAAAATTAAGCTGCAATGTTAGTGGAACTTCTAGTTTTATGGGAAAATTGGAACCGTCCACAGCACTTGATGTGTTACCCATCAGGGGTCCCCTTGGGGGCTTGGGAAGGCCCCTCTTTGCTTGCCACCTGGAATCTGATGCTAGTTCCGCTCTGACAGCTGGTTAGCCTGGCGGGCCCTCACAAGTTAAATCTTGTCTCAGGAAATAATTTGCTGGAAGATCAAAGCATGGCTGGGTTAAATTAATTTTTCAACAGACCCAAGGTCTGGGAGAATGTAAATATTGTCTCTTTGGTAATGCTAATAGCCTTGGAGAATGGAGAAAAGGGGGGCGAGCAGGCTCTATTTTCTTGTATAGTTATAATTCTGTATTTGATTGCCTATGACTTAAAATGTTAAAGCAGAACTCTGAAAGCTTGAATCTGAGACCCTGAAATCACCCATTAGTCTATGTATTTCAGCACTGTTTTTAAAAGATCAGTGATCTCCAATGTTGTGTGTTGGAGTAGAAGAGTGTGCCATTTAGGGACCATGTGGCAATGTGTGAAGATATTCTTGAATCTCATGAGGAAGAAAAGAAGTGCTATTGGTATCTAATAACTTGAGGTCTGGATGCTTCTTAACATTCTGTAATATATGGGACCAGCCCCCTCTGGGCATTTATTTAGCTCAAGCAGTGGTGGTGCCCTTACTCATTTGCATTTGTAGACTCATTGCTTATATTGCCTAATGAAGGCAATTCACCCTATGGTATTATTTGCCTGTCCTGATCATTTATTCTAAAGGTCTTCCTATTTGGCAGACTAATTCCTTATACCCTGTTAATCAAGTGAGCAACTGGTGCAAAAAAGGGACCAGTTACTGTCTGAATTCTGTCTTCACTACTTATAGAGAGCTAAAGTATGTGTTCCTGCCCTATGAGCTATCTCTCTGGTCCTATAAAAAATATTTTCTGTGTTCTTGGGCCATATCTGAATGTGCTCAAGGCCTACTTTTTTCTAGCTCTGTGCTTAGGGAATTGTTCCTGGTGGTGTTCAGGAGACTATATGTGATGCTGAGGATTAAACTAGAGTTGGCTGCAATCAAGGAAAACACTTTACCCCTGTACTATCTTTTAGCCTACCCTATAAAATTTTGGGGTTGTCTCCCATGCAATATTCAGGGGATCCTGGTCTGCTCTCAGCAATAACTACTCTACCTAACAGGGGTAGATGACTCAATGCAGTGTTCAGTTGTGCTCAGAGAATACCAGGCTTACCTACCCAGGGGAGCTCCTGTACCTCCAGGGCTACATCCATTGGGAATTGGGGAAACATGAGATGTTGGGGATTGAAGGACTTCAGGCATGCATGCAAAGCTTGTGCTCCAATCTTTTGAGATTTCTTCCCACCCTGAACTGAAACAAACTTAAAATTAGTAATAAATAGAAGCGCCAGCTAGCATTGAATGGAGGTGTAAATGAGATTGCTGGTTGATACAAACACGTATCGTTGAGGGATCAAATATTGGGTAGAATATTCTGAGGGCACTCCTAGGGATATACCCTAGGAACACAAAAATACAATTCAAAAACCCCTTCCTCACACCTATATTCACTGCAGAGCTATTTACAATAGCCAGACTGAAAACAACCAAGATGACCTTCAAGAGATAAATGGCTAAAGAAACTGTGGTACATATACACAATGGAATATTTTGTAGCTGTCGGGAGAGATGAAGTCATGAAATTTTCCTATACGTGGATGTACATGGAATCTATTATGCTGAGTGAAATAAGTCAGAGGGAGAGAGATAGACACAGATTAGTCTCACTGATCTAGGGGTTTTAAGAAAAATTAAGGACATTATTGTGATAATCCCCAGAGACAATAGAGATGAGGGCTGGAAGAACCGTCTCACAATCTGAAGCTCACCATGAAGCGTAGTAGTGCAGTTAGGGAAATAACTAACTAACTAATAAAAAAAAATCTAACTAATAAATAACTAACAACTATCATGCCAATCTTAATGAGTGAGAGAAGTAGAATGCCTGTCTCAAATACAGGAAAGGTTTGGGAAGGAGGCGGGACATTGGTGGTGGGAATGTTGCATTGGTGAAAGGGGAGTGTTCTTTGTATGACTGAAACCCAACTACAATCATGCTTATAATCATGGTGCTTAAAGATTTACATATTAAAAAAAAGAATATTCTGAAGGGAAGAATAGACTCTTCAGAGTGCTGCAAGTGGGTGACATTAGTGGAAAGAAGAGGTCAGAGAAGTTGGGTGAGGAGGAGTAAAACTAGTGAGGAGGAGTAAAACTAGTGATACATTTGGTGAAGAGGCTGTTCTGCAGGAGAACAGAATGAGCTGGGAGAAAAAGAACCTGGGAGAATAAGAGCCCTGGGGAAATTCCTGGAGAGCCAGAGCCAGGTGTATAAACTGCAGACACTGTGGATGAGCAGAGTTGTGAAGGGGAGAGGACATGTCAGGTGCAAGTCAAGGAGCAAAGTCACTAGTCTCCTGCCCAATGGGGCTTGAGAATTGAGTAGCATTTTGCAGACTCACAGGAACAGTAGCCAGGCTCCTTGTCCGGTGGCATTTTTTCATCCTGCCTACCCAATCCCTTTACAACCCATATCCATGAGAATGTGCTTTTCCACAGTTTATTTTTTGAAGTCAGGTTTCTGCCCCTGCTCCCAGCCTCACAGATACCGCTATGTAAGGAATCTGGTGACTTTGTTTATGTTCCTGGGCATGCATGATATCTGTACTTTGAAACAATAGAACAAGACGATTCTCCTTTTGGTACCCAAATGATGGATGTTGCTTTGGCTCATCTGAAAAAGCCCATAATTCAATGTCTGGTTGGTAAGACTTGAATGCATACTCTTTGGAAAGAAAGGAGTACAAATGGTTCTCATCGGGTTGGGTTGCAGTCGCTCTCTCAGAATCTGAGGAACAAATCAAGTCATTATCTCAACAATGTCAAAACTGTGTTCCCACATCAGTGACTGTCTGAAACATTTGGGGCTGATGAGGAGGAGAAGAGTTAATTAGCAACTCAGTCTCTTAGTGTCCTTTTTCAGCCTTCTCAAATTGCAGGGCTAGAACGCTCTGACATGCTGGCTGCTCTCTTGGTAATCTGTCTTTTGCAGAGCACAAAAGGGCGAAATTTTGTGAGCCCTTTCTGACGTGAGGTTGGCAGAGTTCTGGGCCCAATGAACAAGAAAATCTACTGTAACATACTGTCAATGGGGAAAATATTTGAACTCACAGAACAGTCTTGGAGAGTCCTGGGTGAGTTTAAAGAGCAAAGCTGCCTGTTTGCTTTCAGGAATATTTTAGCCTGCAACTGTGGGTAAATCGAAATCCTGTGAAAGAATGAAAACAAGGTTCCTACTGGGTTTTGGCAAAGGGTGAGTGGAAGACAGCATGAGTTTGGATTAAGAACTGGAAGTATCACATTTTCAGATGGTGGAGGGGATGGGTTAAATGGAACAGCTCTGCCTGGTAGTTGGCATGTTCTTTCTGAATGAATTTCTGCTTAGAGAAACCTATTTTATATCTTTTTCTATTGTATTGCTTTTCATCTAGTTTAAAAAAATAAAATTTGGGTGGTAACAATTTGCTTTCTGTGTGGCAAGTCCCAGTATACAAATCTTCTAAGTTTGAATTTTATGTATCAATGTAAGGAATCTTAAACTATAACCTCACAAAATAGTGAAATACACTGAAGCTTTTAAGTTTCCACAGTGGATCAGTCTTTTGTGATGAAAGGGCAAACTGGTTGGTAGGCAGCATTTGGAAACTTTTAGGCTCATAAGGGTTGATATAAAATCTTATTTGTAATAATGACAGGGCCATTGATCATCTCAACGTGAAAGAAATTTTTTTCCTTGTCAGGACCATGGGAAATACAATGATTTATCCTCTTTCTAAAGTTCTCCATGCTGTGAAATTAATTTTTTTCTTTTTTGTTTTTGGGCCACACCTGGTGATGCTCAGGGGTTACTCTGGCTATGCTCTCAGAAATCGCTCCTGGCTCTGGGGACCATAAGGGACTCGGGGGATAGAACCCAGGTTCGTCCTGGGCAGCCACGTGCAAGGCAAATGCACATGGCAAATGTGTGTTATTACTCAGGCCCAAATTAAATATTTTTTTAAAATAATGACAAGAGCATATGAATCTTTATAGTCAAAACTATTTCTTGTGTGTCTTTTGGTGTAGCCAAATCCTTTTAGAACCTAAAAGGATTAGGTTATAATCCTACTGAATATTCTTATGGTAGTTTCCTGGAGGAAAGAATATTACAGGCATGTGGGGGATAAATAATCAAGGGAATGTGAGATCATTATTATATCTTCAGAATATCAACAGTTTTTGTGAACCATACTGCAAACCCTCAGTGAAAATGTTTTTTTTTTTTTAATATTCTCAATTCAGATCAACAAGCCAGGTGACTTTCTAAAGCATTTGTTTGTGATACCAATTACCCCTGTTTTTGTATTTGTGGCCGATCAGTCAAGTTTTTTAATTCTCAGCAATTTATCTGTTTGTCTTTTGAATTCTC
Organism: Suncus etruscus; assembly: GCF_024139225.1. Lineage (NCBI taxonomy): Eukaryota > Metazoa > Chordata > Mammalia > Eulipotyphla > Soricidae > Suncus > Suncus etruscus. The sequence continues at coordinate 70,616,833 of NC_064848.1, read as the reverse complement.
AGCTAAATACCTGTTTGCTGTCTTGGCCTACTTACACAATAAATGACAGAAATAGCTAGCAAGGAAGTTTGAAAATAGAATTAAAATATATTTATTTATTTGGATAAACACTCATTTGGATAACATTCCCATAAAAACATGTGGAAAGGAGAAGAAAAGTATAAAGATGCATGAACTTTATAACTCTCTGGTTAAAGAACTGTAGGCATTGCATAAAATTGGAGATGAGATCTTATAGAATTCATTTTTTAGGTTATTTTTACCCAGAATTTCCAGAAATCTTTTTGTTTCCTTGGGAAAATAAACAAGGGATGTGTTGCACATGTGAAGTTTTATCTTTTTACCTTTTCTTTTCTCTGATTTTCTCCTTTCTTTTACTTTGGTAATTCTTCCAAGTTTCTTGTTCTAAAACTTTCTGAAGGAAGTGGAGAGTACCCTCTCAAAATACTTCTACTTCTGCAAGTTTTGTTCCTCAACTTCCTATAATGGGGAATGCTGCAGGCATTCCCCTGTAAGGAAAGAATGTCCCCCTTTCTGACCCCCCACAGTGAACAGGGATTGTGCTTGAATCATGTTTATGTTTCTTGCACTTGTCAAAGAGAATGGAGATATCAGGTAGAAATAGGACTAAATTGGTAACGGGAAATTCCAGTGTCTGAAGACAATTTTATGTTTAGCCACAGATTCTCTTTAGAGAACAGGCTGGACTGTCTTTTTCTTCCTTTTCCTAGTTTGACTCAAACTGTGGTCTCAGTACACAACTTGAGGCTTCCCAGTCTGCATTGTTGGGGTGAAGAAGGAAAGCTTCCCCGATCTCCCCTTTGTATGAGCCACCTGGCTCCTTTGTTTCCTTCCGTGTCCACTGGGGTACAAGTGGCAGTGACTCCAAGACATAGGAACTCATAGGAAACCAGAGCATAAATCCCCAAGCAGGTGGCTTTGCTGCCTATTGTGTGGGGAGGAAGCAAGCACAGCTCTCCCTGGGCTGCTTTCATCCTCTGATGACTTCTCTGGGGGTAAAATGATCCTTAATTGGGGCTGGGGTTTGCACACAAGCTCAGGGGAGCAGAAGTTTCCCCAGGGAAAGCCTCCTGCATGTGTTTTGCTCTTTTTTTCTCTCTGAACTCTAAGGCCTTTCAGAACAAGGACTTGCTTGCTGAGATGTGGAATGTCAGCAGTCTTAGAACCCCTGGATAGACACAGATTCAGAATAGTGACAGAAAAACCCCAGAGCACCCAGGCCAGCTCCAGTGGCAGACTTAAATTGATAACTACCCCTATCCACTACCCCAGTCATAATTCTTAACATCTTTGTGGGGATTGGTAATTCTAAGGAAAAGTGCTGATTTAAAAAAAAATTATTTAAACACCATGGGTATAAAAATTGTTCATAATAAAGTTTTTTCTCCCACAAATAAAGTTGTTTTTGATTGAGTTACATTCATACAATTACAACAATTTTCACCAGTGAACATTTACTGCCACCAAAGTCCTCAATTTTCCTTTCACCCTCCATGATGCCCTCACCCCTTCCTTTTTCTGGGGCATGCATTTTTCCTCTCTCTCCCTCTCCCCTCTCTCTCTCTCTCTCTCTCTCTCTCTCTCTCTCTCTCTCTCTCTCTCTCTCCCCTCTCTCTCTCTCTCTCTTTCTTTCTCTCTTTCTCCTCTCTCTCTTTCTCTCTCTCTCTCCTTTTTATTTTTTTTTTTACAGAAAAGTGATGATTTTTTTTAAACTTGCTTTATGATTGTCATTAAGGTGTTTATTACCAGAAATACATCCTACATTTTTTTTTCACTTTTTCATCTGGCAGTGCTCAGGGGTTACTCCTAGCTCTGTGCTTCAGGGATCACTCCTGCCAAGCTTGAGGGATCATATGGGATGCCAGGGTGAAGCTTGAGTCAGCTCCTTGCTATCTGTTGCACTATCACTCCTACCTCACTTCCCGCATTCTTAATAACAGTCTGAGCTCCCCGTTCCTTTTCAGGACCATAGATTATATATAAGCTCGAATATGAATTCTTAATGCTCTTGTCCTTGTGGCTGAGCTACAAGAGTAGATAAATCTCTGGAAACAAATACCACTCAAAGTAGCATGTGTTCTGTGATCAGATTAAATTTGCTCAGAAGTGGTAGGCGGGGGAATTGTAGCCTGGGGAGAAATAAAAGCTCTAACTCCAGGTCTTTGGGGTTGTGAAAGGCAGGAGGTTAGTTATTAGGAAAAGGTTCAGCAACAGCAGTTTTGTTTTATCCTATAGTTTTCTTTTTCCATTTTTCTCTTCCTTTAATTCTTTTTTCCCTCTTTTTCCCAGACCCCAGAGTCACTTCCTGCCATATCTTTAGAGGTTTCCTCAAGATAATGTCACAACAGGCATCTTAAAATCTAACTGCCTTGTTTCCCATCCTTGGGAAAAGCTAAATGGAAGGACAAAGGGGAAGCTGGAAAAGAGATGAAATAAGGATCAGTCAGGAAAATGGAATAAAATGGATAAGGAACCTGATGTGAATGTGGCTAAGCAGAATCAAGGCTTTGTTTTGTTTTGTTGTTTTGTTTTTTTTGTTGTTGTTTTATGGGCCACATCTGTGGTGCTCAGGGATCATTCTTGGCTGGGCTCTGAACGACATGCAGTGCCAGAAATTGAACCTGATGGAACCCCATCAAGGCAAACCCCTTAATATCTCTACTATCTCTACAGCAGGTTTTAGACATGGCCCACACAGGTTTGATCCCAGCACCAAAGTCCTTTCAGGAGTGATCTCTGAGCACAGAGCCAGGAGTAAGTTCAAATATAGCTGAGTGTAGCTTCTTCCTTTTTCCCTCCCAAGTAACCCCAAAACAAGCACGTATACTATCTCTGGCCCACCAGAACCAGGATTTTGATCAGAAGCTACTTTTTTTATAATAAGCAAAGATCAGAAGATATGATAAGAAGAACAAAGCAAATTGCAGGGGCAAGACACATTTGCCTGGTTCTTTTCTCTTTAAAACAATATCTTTATTTAAGCACCATGGTTACAAACATGTTTGTAGTTGGGTTTCAGTTATAAAAATGTACACACACCTCCTCACCAGTGCAATCTACCTGGACCTTTTTTTTAAATCCAGATTAACAAAATAGGAATTGTAGTTGTCATTCAGGATAAACTTTAGGGTCAGATTTGGTTATTTGTTTTTACATACATAATCTTAGAATTCGGGGGGGGGTGCGTTAAGGGAGGAGTACACATCTAGCAGTGATCACGACTTACTCTTAGCTCTGTGTTCACTGATCACTCCTGAAAGTGCTCTGGGGACATAGGGGGTGGCTTGTGGCAGGGGAACAGGATCAGCTGAATGCAAGAAAAGTGCCTTACCCCTGTGTTACCTGACTCGCCACGTACTCCAAATTTGAAATCGTTAGTTAACATTCCTTTTTACTCAGGATCCAAAGTTGTTTTCAGCTTTTCTCTGATTTTACACTTGGAATATATTCCAAAATTGCTTTCTCAACTGACAATATGTCTGATAATCCAGTTGATCTAAAGTACATGCTAATTTCCCTGACATCAGGTGTTTTTTTTTTTTGAAACTGTGCTCCCAGAACTGTAAAAGATTATTTGCTTTTTGTTGTTTTGGGACCATGCTTGGTTGCATTTGGGATTTAGATTTACTCCTGGCTGTTCTCAGATAACTCCTGGTTTGTACTTGCTGAGTTATGTGCTGGGGCGTGGACCAGGGTCTATAATGAGTATTCCTTTGTAATGGTTATTTTTACCTGTGGTTGAGACCTTGCATTTGTTTACTTCTAGAAATACAGTAGTTGAACAAACATGATCCCTGCCTGCATGGAGCTTCTTGTTGTGAAATCTTATACATTGAACAAAAATTACAAGGAAGCAATGAATTTGTCAAGTTATAAAAATTAAGTAAAGGGAAGATGCAAGATGAGGGTCTGATTTAGTATAGTCTGGGAAAACCTTCCTAAAAGTGCCTTGAGAGCCCAGTGATGAATCTGGTTGTCTAGGTGAACCTGAGGTGTAGATTAAATACCCTAGTGTTGAAGAACAGATTGAGATCCTGTGTCAGCATCTGCTGGTGATGAAGTGGCTGGAGGACAGAGAGGCAGACAGAATAGAAAGTGCAGAAATTCGCACAAGATCAGTTGGGAGATGACTAAACCAGATCTCACAGCCAGGCCTATCCAAAGACATTGGGATCATCACTATGTGTTAATATGCTAAGGCAACCCCCTTAACATCTCTACTCTCTCCTCCACAGCAGCTTTTTGACATGGCCCACCCAGGTTTGATTCCGGGTATTGATGATGTCAACCCAGGGCCAGTTATAAGATCCTTGAATGGGGGCTCAAGTGTGGTAGGCACATACATGCCTTGTAGGAATGAAGCCTCCAGTATCACATGCCCTCTTCTCTCCATAGTACCTTTGGATGTGACCCACACAGCAATTAAAACAAAACAAAATTTAAAAGGGATCTTAAATGACAACTTTATTCCCACATAGCTCAGTGATCTTTTAAATATAAAGTGTGGATGTGTGTGTGTGTGTGTGTGTGTGTGTGTGTGTGTGTGTTGTCACCAGCAGCAAGAAAGGAAGGGGAGTTCTCTTTTGAATGAGTAACTTGGAATTTTGCCTGCCTTTCACTTCAGCCTTGCCAAAATGTAATTTCTTTAATTCATCCAATCACATTCTTGACTAATCTGCTCAAGTCTGTACTGTGTCTTGGCTTTTTTCCTCCGTAACAGCTTAGGGATTTTAAAAGAAAATATTTGGAAATGTTTTCTCTTGATCAGGGTGTTTGCGGTTAGATGTTGTGTTCACTGCTTTTATTGTAGAATGATCTGTATTTCTATTGTGGTCACCTTTGTTCAGTATAGTTGCTGTCGTAGTTTTGTCACTTATTGAAAAAGAATCACTTATCAGGTATTGTTATATATAGAAAGTGAATTAGGGGGATACAGCCTCGACTTTCTGGAAACTGAAGCATCTTCAGAAGGACTTAAAATGGAATAGCTGTTAGTAATGATTAAATTACTGTTGTGTGTTGGAGAGCTATTTTGTCCTAAGTAATAGCTTTAAAGCCCTGTTTCTCATGATTTACGTAAATGAAGGTTACCCTGTGGTTTTCATGTTGTGTTTGTTTGGGGAAACTGAAGCTTAAGTAGGCTGAGTGAGCTTTCGAAGAGTAACCTGGTGACTATCAGCAGAGCTGAGATCAGGACTCAGGTCCTTCCAGCCCTGTTTCAGGGTTGAGTGTGATTTAGACAGTGAGGGAGTCCTATCAGATGAAAGAAGAAATATAACATAAATTCAAATATATTTGAACAATTTTAATGAAATCTTTCTTAAAAGCTATTATAAGGATATTTGTTTCAGAAACCCTGAAGGAGAAAATAGAAATTAATTGCTAACTTTCATATGTATCACTCTTTAGAAGACTGGTAAATTCAAAGTTTCCCTCTATTTAAATTGATAAATGCCCACAATGCTACATTATACTAGTTTTTTTTAAGAGCAAACACAAATCATGATTCAGAACCCAGTTACGTATACTAGTAGCTCTGATGTGTGTATCATGGGGATTGTTTGTTATGGTACAATTCAGTATAATTTTGGCTGGGGTTCTCTTTCTTGCTGTGACTAAGGATTAACTGCACTAACCTAAAAGTTCAAGATTCCTATTTGGCTGGAAATTAAATCACATAGTCTGGGTTTCTTAAGTCCTTTAGAAATTCTTTTAGATTTCATGTGTTCAGACTTGTCTGGAATATGAAATATTTGATTTAATAAGATCTGTGGGTTCCCAGTACATAAATGTTTTTAAAAATGTTTCTCAAAATATAATTAGGAAAAAATTCGTTTGAAATGCTAAAATTATCCTGTGGTGGTGATAAAGATGCTGACACACTCTTCTGTTTGAGAGAAACAAAACAAATGTTTTAACCTCCCTGCCATTAGAGTAATGTCTAATGTGTATATAGACAAACATCACTGATTATATTTCGAGTAATCATTAAACTTTTTCAAAGTTATGCTTAACTTCTTTTTAATCATACTATTCTCAAAGCTAATGAGGAGAGACTATGTCAAAATTATTATTTTAAAAAATCTTAATTATAGCTTAGGTAATATGGTTACAATACTGTTAAACTTTATGTTTTTTTTTTTCCCTTTCACTTTGTTTTGGTTTGGAGCCACACCTGGTGGTCTTCAGGGCTTACTTTTGGCTCTGTGCTCATATGCTGAGAGACCATATGTGGTATTAGGAATCAAGCCAGAGTTGGTCATTAGCAAGGCAAGGGTCTTGACCCCTGTACTATATTTTTGCTTTTATTATGATAATCCAATCATCTGTCAGTGAATACTTAGAGGATGCCCATATATTACCTATTGTAAAAAAGGCCATAATAAAACTAGGGCTGTGTTTATTTTTTCCTATTATTTATTTATTTATTTATTTATTTATTTATTTATTTATTTATTTATTTATTTATGTTGTTTTTGAGCTACACCTGTTTGATGCTTAGGGGTTACTCCTGGCTATGTGCTCAGAAATTGCCCCTGGCTTGGGGGGACCAAGCTAGTGCTTGCAAGGCAGATGCCTTACCTCTAGCGCCACCTCTCTGGCCCCTTATTTATTTATTTATTTTTAAACTTTATTAAACACTATGGTTTACAAAGTTAGTCATAATACAGTTGTTTCTGGCATTATGTGTTCCAATCCCAGTCCCACCACCAGTGTGACCTTCCTTCCACCATGGTCCCCCAGACCCCTCCAACTCTTTCCCCTTAGTACAAAATAATTTTTTCTATCATTTATTACAACAAAATGGCTAATGAAATTAGCAAAGAATACTTCAGTAAAAAAATGTGAAGATGGTCATTTCCTATCTAAGTTGGTGTACACTGATTGGGCTGTCAGCTTTGTGGCATTTGGAATGGAATATGGCCACATACATGACCATATGCTCAGAAATATGGCCACATGCTTGGCCACATGCTCAAGCACTTCAGGATCTATAGAAGTAGGCTGATGAATTTCAGCAGCTTGGCTTGCTTTGCATTTCTCCTAAATTCAGTGGTGAAGCAGTGGAACTGGGCCATTGCTTATATGGTGGTTGCATATGATGTAAGTGTGTTACGTGGAATCTTCCAGAATTATGGGTGGTGGCTACCCATTCCGAGAAGACTTCAGAAGTCTTAGCCCCAAAATTGTTCTATTTTTCATTGGCTTGGTGTCTTTGCAGAGATTAGTCATGAAGTTGTGCCATTTACATTGTTTGCATGGTAGTGGCTGTGTGTGGTGGTGGTGGTGGGGGGGCAGGCAGGAACTCAACTTGTCCCTCTTTCTGAGAATGGCCCAGTTTTTAGCCAATGATAAGTGTAGCTGTGAGTTTTAGTAGCATCTCTTTTGAGATTAGCTGTGAAGCTGTGAAGCTGGGCCATTCATTGCTTACATGGCAGTGTCCCTGATTGTATATCTTTATAAATGACTTTCTCCATAATGTCAGATAAAAAATGGCTAGAATGTACTATATTTTTAATCTTTGAAAATTGTCCCACTTTTTCATAGAGACTATGCACTGGTTCTTTCTTTCTCATAAGCAATGTTTCTTGATTGAATGTGGACACAATTTTAGGTTCTGGAGTCAACCAGGTCCGTATTAGAATCATGGTGTTGCTAGCTATTGGCTGTGTCTCTTTTCTCATTGTCTCTTTCTATTGTGTTGGGAGTCACACGAGGGGCACATACTTGGCAATGAGGGGCAGAACTAGGGGCCAAACCCCAGACTTTATGTATGTAAGGCAAGCTCTCTGCTGCTGAACTAATCTCTAGACCTCTCATAGCTAACTTCCTGCTACTTCATTATGTGAATTTTAAATCTTCATATCCTAATATCCTTGTTCCACCAAGATAATTCTATCTTTTATCCAGTTATTTTTCTTATTTATAGTGAGTCCTTAGCCTCTCTGATGCTTTATCTCCATTGTCTGTTTCATGCTTTCTCACTTTTTTTTTTTTTTTTTTGGTTTTTGGTTTTTGGGCCACACCCGGCGGTGCTCAGTAGGTTGGTTACTCCTGGCTGTCTGCTCAGAAATAGCTCCCGGCAGGCACGGGGGACCATATGGGACACCGGGATTCGAACCAACCACCTTAGGTCCTGGATCGGCTGCTTGCAAGGCAAACACCGCTGTGCTATCTCTCCGGGCCCCGCTTTCTTACTTTTGACTTGTGTTTTTCTACCTTAATAGGCTATAGGCTTGTTTTCTAACTTATTCCTTTAATTAAATGAGCTTCTCCTTTCTTATTTTACATGTACTTAAAAATTATTCTCCAGCACTAAGCTCAAATTTGATCATAAGTAACAAGATGTAATGTGAGATCTTTGTTTAGATTATTCTTTGGAAAAACCATTTACAAAAACATTTTTGTTTTTGTGTTTTTGGGTCACACCTGGCAGCATGCAGGGGTTACTCCTGGCTCTGTGCTCAGAAATCGCTCATGGCAGGCTCAGGGGACCATACGGGATGCCGGGATTCGAATCACTGTCCTTCTGCATGCAAAGCAATTGCCCTACCTTCACGCTATCTCTCTGGCCCCGTCTACCAGATGTTTTTGAGGTGCTTTTAATGATAACAAGGGGGGAATGTCCACATCATCTAAGAGTTTTAAGGCAGGGAACTGAGCACCAAAAAACTGAGTTTCCAACAATAAGTCAAAAAATTGTGTGATCCCGTGGCCATAGAATGAAATATAAGCGATGAAAAGGTTTTCAGCATCCTTGAGGCAGAATGAACTGAGGAAGGGAGCTCCCAACATTTTCACATTATCCAGGACTCAGGAGCTTGTACTGTTCTCTAAAAGAATCTGTTAAGATTGGAATTCAGGGAATCAAGATACTGAGAGAGGGCCAACCTTGCACATGGCCAACCCAGGATTGATCCCCAGCATTTCATCTGGTCCCCAAGCCTACCAGGCATGATTTCTGAGCTCAGAGTCAGGAGTAACTCCTGAGTGCTGCCAAGTATGGCCGGCTGCCCCCAAATTACTCCTGACAGGTTTGGGGGACCATATAGGATGCCAGGCTTCGAACCTGGGTTGACCTCATGCCAGACAAACATCCTACACACTGTGCTATTGCTTTGGCTTCTTGGCTGTATTTTTAACAAACTTTTATTATTATTGTTGTTGTTTTTGTTATTGTTATTTTGCAGGGTGCTGTGAATAGCTTAACTCTAGGCATTGTATATTTTCCAAAGATTGGTTATTTTATTGTGAGTTGTCTTCTCTTTTGTGAGGTTCTACTGATTTATTCTAAACTTTCTGAAATGCAAATATATTTAGAATTTCTTGTGCATACTCTTATAGTGGACATCAATTCTTATATGTATTCATGTGCACTTAAGTTTTTAATTCCATCTAAACCGCCTCTCACTGGTATAATTTCTTGGTAACTTTTCCTAAGCTTAGCATGCTCAGAGATAACAGGTGAAATTGGAAATAGCAGAACAAGTGGTTAAAAGTGGTAGGATACTTAGACTGGAGATGATTGAATACATAGGCACTTGGAGTGTCCAGACCCAAATTCATCTTATCTCAAGATACTCAAAAAAAACCTTGCCCAGAGCTAATCTAGTTGAAATGCTTTGTCAACAATAAAGAATGTCAAAAGAATAAATAATGTTTTATCATTTGGAAATATCCATTTCCAGTATTGGAAGACTGGAAAAAGGCCAAAGATATTGCTAATTCAGACAATGGTTTTCAGAAATTGATAACTTTTAAATAAAATATGAAAAATAGATTAGTCCAAATATGACCCAAAAAGCTGTAGAATAATTCCCTAGCAAAGTTAGAGGCTTCTCAAGTTAGTTATGTGTGTCACTCTCTATCAGGCACCCCATTATTTTGGTTTAGGGACCACACCTCCTGGTGCTCACAGTCTTTACTCCTGGCTCTATTCAGGGATCACTTATGTGCATGAAGCCAGGTACAATCTCTGGCATCCCATCTGGTCCCCCAAACCTGTCAGGAGTAATTGAGGGGGATGGGCCATACCTGGTAGTACTCAGGGAGCTTGGAGGACTGTATCTAATGCTTGTGATGAAACCTGGGTCTGCTATCTTAAATCTTGTACTATATCTCTGCTGTCTTCTTGAGCCCCTATTTCACCTGTGTTGTTGCTCATCACACATAGTTGTCCCTGCATTGAAATTATTCCCACCTGCAAACCCCTGCTTCTCTGTACCTGGAAGTTCTTGAAACTTTTCCTACAGCCTTATATCTTAAATTGTAGTAGTTGTCATATGTATTTCCTCCATCTTCCTAGAAGAAAAGTTTCTGGGTGTTTTTTTTTATTTTTTTCTTTTTTATTTTTTTGGTTTTTGGGTCTCACCTGGCAGCACTCAGGGGTTACTCCTGGCTCTATGCTCAGAAATCGCTCCTGGCAGGCACAGGGGACCATATGGGATGCCGGGATTCGAACCACTGACCTTCTGCATGCAAGGCAAACCTCCATGCTATCTCTCCAGCCCCTAGAAAAGGTTCTGTTTTATTGTTTTATCTCTCACCTCTCATTCAGTATCTTCTAAAAATTATATGAGTAATGCCAGAGACTGACACACATCAAAAAGAACAAGAACCATCAAGACTGGCATGCATGAGGAAGAAAGGGACTCTCACTGTTGATTGCACCTAGCAATGTGGGCAGTTTTAGGGATCAAATCCAAGGCCTCCTATTTGCAAAGCATATCCCTTACCATACAGCCACATCCCTGCTATATTTTTGTTTTAACATACAAAAATTTTAAATTCTTCTAAATAAAATTGTTCGAGTAATAATGCTTCCAAAATGATATACTAGGTGGAGAAAGTGGTTTTTGATAAAGAAAATTATATCAAAGTCGTATTTAGAGAAGATTCTCAATCGAACATCAGATAAAAACTTCCAACATATGAGGAGGCTCAGTGTGAACAACTACTCAACAGAACTTTATAGAATGCATCTTCCTTACAGCTAGGATAGGAAGGAAAGGAGGTTTTGTGCTTAGATTAAATAGCAGCTTTTGTTCACATTAAACTTCACTGGGCTGCCATATTCTATAGCACTTACATCACTTTAGTCAATACAGAGGAGCTAATTATCTCCTTGTTTTCTGCCTTTTTTCTGGGCTAGTTTCTAGTTCTGAGCTCTGCATTTTAAAAAGACACTCTTGGGGCCGGAGAGATAGCATGGAGGTAAGGTGTTTGCCTTTCATGCAGGAGGTCATCGGTTCGAATCCCGGCGTCCCATATGGTCCCCCGTGCCTGCCAGGAGCAATTTCTGAGCCTGGAGCCAGGAATAACCCCTGAGCACTGCCGGGTGTGACCCAAAAAAAACCACAAAAAAAAAAAAAAATTTAAAAAGACACTCTTGGAGGTAAATGGACCAGAAACTGCCAGACTAGATATAGTGGAAAGGCTATCAGTCAAAATGAGGGGAAATTTTTACTCTTGGTGGTGGTGGCAACTGGGGGAGGGCAGAGTTCGAATTTTCTGATGGATATAAGAATATTTTTGGGCCAGAGCAGTGGTGCAAGCGGTAAGGAGTCTGCCTTGCATGCACCAGCCTAGGACAGACTGCGGTTCAATCCCCCAGAGTCCCGTATGGTCCCCCAAGACAGGAGCGCATAGCCCAAAAACCAAAAAAAAAAAAAAAAAAAAAAAACAAAAGAATATTCTTTTACGTGCCTATTTATTCAGGTTTGTGTGTATCTCACTAAATTGGGACCCCATATTCCTACACATTACTAAGGAATTACTTTTTTTCACTAGATACATATCACTTCATGTTTTCAGTTAGAGGACTAGTATATCTTATTTTTGTCTGTTTGTTTGGGGGCCACACTCAGCAGCACAAAGGAGTTAATCTGGCTTTTCACACAGAAATTACTCCTGGCAAGCTCCAGCCATAAGGGATGCTGAGGATCGAACCTGGGCCAGCTGCTTGCAAGGCGAACACTCTACTTGCTGTACTCAGGCCCCCTAATGTATATGTATATTTAAATTGCTTTTTAAGCATCTTTGTTACAAAATTGTTCATTGTTAGGTTTTAGTCATACAATGCACACCATCCTTCACTCCCTGTCATTCTCTCGTTTCCCTCCCACTTCCCAGTTTCCATTCCTGCCTTGCTCTAGGGAAGGCAAATTGCCTCTCTCTCTCTCTCTCTCTCTCTCTCTCTCTCTCTCTCACTCCTCTCTCTCTCTCCTCTCTCATCTCCTCTCTCTCTCTCTCTCTCCTCTCTCCATCTCATCTCTCTCTCTCTCTCTCTCTCTCTCTCTCTCTCTCTCTCTCTCTCTCTCTCTCTCTCTCTATCTGTCTGTCTCTGTTTCTGTCTCACTCCTTTTTGACACTGTGGTTTGCACTATTGTTAATGGAGGGGACCCTTACCTATTACTTTCTCCCCTTTCAGCAACGAATTCTTGTCCAGAGTGATCAATTCTAACTATCATTGTCCTAGGAGAGCCTTCTCTACTCTATCTACCTGCACTCACCACTCTTTGTGGTGAGCTTTCTGCCTTGGACTTTGTCTCTGGGTATTATTACTATACCATCTCTTATTTTTTTATATATCCCAGAAATGAGTGAGATTATTCTATGTCTATTCCTTTCACTCTGGCTCATTTCGCTCAGCATAATAATCTCTATGCTTATCTATGTGTAAGCAAATTTTATGACCTAATATTTCCTAATAGTTACATAGTATTCCATTGTGTAGATGTACCACTGTTTCTTTAGCCACTCATCTGTTGTCTGGCACCTTGGTCGCTTAATTTTTAAAATATTTTTTAATATTTGGCTCCTAGAAGCAAATATTGGTGCTAAATGTTTTTTAAATTAACACAAGAAACAGCTTACAAAATATTGGCTGAATTTACATCAAATACTTTGCCCTTGAAAATACATACCTCTCATCTTCATGGGATTAAGTAACTATTCCTATGCTATAAATGGGGAAACAGATCCATGGATCCTCAGATCATTCTCACAGCTATATTTTGCCTTTTTAGTTGATTTTGAATCACATTTACATCAAGACCTTTTTTGTTACTTTGAGAAAATAAATGAAGAAAGCCTTCATTGTTCCTGTTATTTTTATTTATTTTATTTTGTATCATATTACTTTATTTTATTTTCTGTAGAGGCCACCTTTAGGGGCCAGAGAGAGTCCAGTGGTAAAGTGCTTACCTTGCATATGACTGACCAAGTTTCATTCCTGGCACCACATATGGTCTCCCATGCACTGCCAGGGCCAGGAGTGATCCCTAAGAAAAAGAGCCAGCAGTAATCCCTGGACATCACTGGATGGCTCCACAACAAACAAAAATTTAGCTGCCACCAGTGTTACTTTCAGCAGTTCTCAAGGGGCCAAAAGGGCCATAGCTGGCCATTGCTCAAAAGTATGGGTATGATGTACTGGGGATTTAATTCATGTTATAGCTTGTGGTCTAAGATTTAAACTATCTCATCTCCCCATATTCTTTTTTGTTTCATTTTGTTTTGTTTTTGGACCATACTCAGTGACACTCAGGGGTTACTTCTGGCTCTGTGCCCAGAAATCGATCCTGGCTTGGGTGACCATATGGGACGCCTGGGGATCGAACTTTGGTCCATCCTAGGTTAGCCATATACAAGTCAAATGCCTTACCACTGCACCATCACTCCTGTTCCCCCATATTCTATTTTTGTTTGTTCATTTTGTGACCACACCTGGCAGTGCTCAGCTTTTACTGGTGGTGGGTTCAGGGATATAGGATGCCAGGGATTGAATCCAGATCAAATGCTTGCAAGGCAAGCAAGCACCTTATCCCATAGTACCATTGTTCTGGTCCCCATTTTCTCAAACTTCCTTTGTTAAAACCATTTAAAGTAAACTGATCAAATATTTTCTCAGATTTTATTTTTATTTACTGACCATCAATTGAAAACACTTTTGTTAAATTTTTGTTTCACCATCATCTCTGTTGCCAGGAAGTTCATTCTGTTGTCCCAGCCCTAATGCACAACTCTGTCTATATTTCTGTTCTTTGTGCATTGTGTTTGTTCCGTCTTAAACTGAATGTTCCATTAACTTAGCGTATGAATAGCCATTGTGTAACTGGAGAGATACTCTGCATGTGTCAGTTCCATGCATTGTTTGAGAATAAACGTGCTGGGATAGTTCTAATGGGACCTCTCACTGCCACTAATAATAGTGATATTATTAAAAAGATAAACCAATGACAAATCTCATGAGTGAGTTGCATTGTTTGAACACTTTTTTCGTGTGTGTATGCATTTGTTCCAATAGGAGGTAGAGTCATGAGTGTCTTATTCCTAGGAGTTTAGACAAGAAATTGCCTAACGTTGTCCATAAAATTGAATCCAAAACTGTGTGCAAGTGTGCTTTCCTAGGGAAGGGTTGTGTGTGTGTGTGTGTGTGTGTGAGTATGTGTGTGTGCACGCATGAGTGTATGTATGTAATCGGAATCTCAAATTAGATTTATGATCCAGGAATATTTTAGGATCACTGAAATGACCCAGCAAATTTACATAAGCCCTGGTTGCTTGTTTAATTTCAGTAGTTATATCTCTAGAAAGTCATGTGAAATACATAGACGAATACAGGGTACTTTAGGTACTAAATAAATATTTGTTAGAGAACCTGACTTAAAAAAAAATAACCAACATTACAACTTGAGGTCAGAGCAATAGCAGAGCCTTGCATATGGCCAAACTGGATTTGATCCCTGGCATCCTATATTGTTCCCTGAGCTCATCAGGAGTAGTTCCTGAGTGCAGAGTGGTAATAACACCTGAGCATCACTGGGTGTGGTATAACAAAAACAACAGCAACAACAATAACAACAACAAAAATTATACCTTAATTTCTTTTCTTCATGTGCTCCTAGAGGACAGGGTCTATGTTTTGTTGTTGTTGTTGTTGTTGTTGTTGTTGTTTTTGGGTCACACCCATCAGCACTCAGAGGTTACTCCTGGCTCCAGCTCAGAAATCACTTCTGGCAGGCTCTGGGGACTATATGGGGTGCCGGGATTCGAACCAATGACCTCTGTATGAGAGGCAAATGCCTTACCTCCATGCTATCTCTCCAGCCCCGGGGGTCTATGGTTTTTTTTTGGGGGGGGGTCCTATGTTTTAACTCTTTCTCTAATTTCCTAACTTCTCATTGTACTCCCAGTGTTAAAAAAAAAAAGGAACTTTCTTCATTAGTATGAAAGTTTAAAAACTTTGTTAGACATTCCATTTTTAAATTGTATACTTGCACATATTATACTAGATACACGCAATTATCGTTTAGACTGGTCAAATAAAACACATTAAAGCAATGCTAAACTTACAAAAGATGAAGAGAAATGTAAAAACTATATTGAAGGGGGTCTGTGAGATAGTTTGAGGGGCTTTTTATTTAGGTGGATTGAGTTTGATCCCCATCATCATCTAGTCCCTTTAGCATCCTAGGGATGCTAAGTAATAAGCAACATAATCAGAGTAGCCCTGAGAACACACTGGGTATGGCCCCAAACCAAAAATACATGTCAGAAATGGTATCCGTGGATAACCTGGAATTACCATTAGCTAATTTCTAGAAGAAAATAATATAGACCTATGTCTGGTCTTTTCTAATTGTGCTTTTTTTTGTCCCCTTCCCACCTCATAATAACCTTTTATTAGATGGCTTTGCTGCTTGTTTTCTCAGCTTAATTGAACTTCTTTAGACTGTCTTCTCCAAAATAGGAACATATTGGGGGGGAATGGAGGAGGGAAAGGTTGTTTATATCTCATCTGACAGTGCTCAGGACTTCCTCCTGGCTCTGTGCTCCTGATAGTGTCCAAAGGACCATGTATAGAGCGATGGATAAAACCAGGAATCACAAAGTGCTAGAGAGACCAGAAACCATCTTACTATCTTTCTGGCTCTTATTCATTTTTGGTGTGTTTGTTTGTGTTTGTGTTTTAATTTAGGCGCTATGATTTACAATAAGGTTCACAGTAGTTTTCCAGATATACAACTTTCCAATTCTATACTACAGTCCCTCCAGCACTGTCCCCAGATCCTCTCCCATTCCCTGGCCCCACCCACCCCTTTGGCAAATTTAGTTCTGTAGGCCAGCTCTCAGGGTCTGTTATTTTTTTTGGGGGGGTCGGGGTGGGGGTTTTGGGTCACACCTGGCAGTGCTCAGGGGTTACTCCTGGCTCTACCCTCAAAAATCGCTCCTGGCAGGCTCGGGGGATCATATGGGATGCTGGGATTCAAACCACTGTCCTTCCACATAGAAGGGAAACTCCCTACCTCCATGATATCTCTCCGGCTCCCATTTCTTTTTGTTTTTTTTGTGTGTGTCACACCGGCAGGGCTCAGGGGTTATTCCTGGTTCTATGTTCAAAAATTGCTCCTGGCTACCGAACCACTGTCCTTCCGCATGCAGGGCAAACACTACCTCCCTGCTATCTCTCTGGCCCCCGAGTCTGTTATCTTTGACAGTCTTGCTTTCCTTTACTTTGTTGCTTTATATCCCACCTATGAGCAAGATCTTTTCACATCTGTTCCTCTCCCTCTGATTTCACTCAGCGTGATCCCCTCTAGTTCCATATAGCAGTGAGTTGCAGGCTTTCATGGTTTTTCTTAGAACTAAATTCTAGTGACATCATTTGCCTTTCATGTAAAGTGGACTCATGTAAATAAATCTCTTTGGTAATTGTTGTTTGGGAATTTCTCACAGAAAGTCACACTTGTAGAACATGTAGTTCCAGAAAGGGACCACATAAGGCTGGAATAGTGACACAGCCCCATCTTCACAAGGTCTGAAGGGAGGGCAAAGCTCACTTTCTTTTTCCTTTGCAACTCTATGCCCACTTCCTTTGAAAGACCACACTGGGCATTTTAATCGACACAAATTGTAGCCTTGCTGGGATGTCCATATGCTACAGAAAGCTTTTGTAATTGAAATAAATGAGAGAGAGAAAAAGAGAGGGAAAGAGGTGAGTCCATTTCGTCCTAAGAAACTCTTCCCTGCCTACTTTTCTGTTTTTTTTTTGTTTGTTTGTTTTTGTTTGTTTGTTTGTTTTTTGGGGGGTCACACCCAGCAGCACTCAGGAGTTACTCCTGGCTCTACACTCAGAAATCGTTCCTGACAGGCTCTTGGGACAATATGGGATGCTGGAATTTGAACCACTGTCCTTTGCATGCAAGGCAAACACCCTACCTCCATGCTATCTCTCTGGCCCCTCTACCTACTTTTCTCCCCATCTGTGTTTTCTGTTCAGTTACTTCTGGGGAGAAAATAATAGTAACTCTCTAAAAGCAGTCCATAGTTGGTGCAAAATGAGAACACATGGCTTCAGTGTTGTGCCTGCTCCATGTTCTGAAGATAGAAGCATGACTTATTTGTTCTGGAGAACACTTCTAGACCCATTCTGCATCGATTGGAGCCAAGAAGGAAAACCTTTTAAGCATTTCTTATTTTAGAAGTATGACATAAATGAAGTTCAGTTTTAGGAGAATAAAGTCTATTTTTGCATCCATGGGAATGTTTTCTTTTGAAAAGCAACACTCAAGGTCTCTACCCTGCAGCATTTAAATGTGGGAGTGGCCTATTTTAAAGCCTTTTATTTTGTAGTCTGATTAGATAAATAGTACTTACTTATTCCATAGCC
Source organism: Suncus etruscus (assembly GCF_024139225.1). Taxonomy (NCBI): domain Eukaryota; kingdom Metazoa; phylum Chordata; class Mammalia; order Eulipotyphla; family Soricidae; genus Suncus; species Suncus etruscus. The sequence goes on along the minus strand of NC_064848.1, from coordinate 70,599,138 downwards.
TCCTCAAGGAAGAAAACTCTGGAATTAAGCGATTTGAATAAAATCAATGGGCAATCAGATGGGAGAAAAAAGAGGACACAGCTTGCCTTCACTGTAGGATCTAGGATGGCTGTAGGCATTTTAATATGTTATCTTTTTCATCTAACCACATTTAAACCTCAAAGTTTTAAAAGTCTGTCCCCAAGACTTTTTAGACCATGCACAACTATTGTCACATTTCCTTCCATAATTTGTTAAAGTTTTTATAATCTCTTCAAATTCATATCCAATTTTATTTTTATGACTATTTCTTCATCTTACACTTCATAGTCCTGCAGAATGCATGTATAACGATTGGATACTAATTCAAGGGTTTGACTCCTTTGCTATGGTAATAGCAGGAGAGTAGATGTATTTGTACAGAAATCTGTGGGTAGTTTTATTTTTAAACATTTAAGCCAATATGTATAATTATAATCAAAATTACAGAGGAGAAAGATGTGAACATTTATTTTTTTTTAAGCTGTAACCATATTAAAGGCGCTTGATTTCTTTTAAAAAGTGGGGCCTATTAACACCCCCAACCATGTGAGAATTGGGGTTTGGGTTAGTGGGGTGGGGGATGGATCGAACTGGTCCTGAATCTTTCTACCACCAGACCAGAGAAGCTTCTCAGAGGGGAGGGGTGTTTGTGTGACAAGGTGGTGTCAAGTGTCTTTTCCACAAGAAAAGGCATTGTTACCCGGCAAACAGTGACACTTGATATATCCCTGTGGGGCTTGAGCCTGAGCCAGGCTGCCTGAGGGATTGTGGACCATTGCTAGAGGCAGTGGTGATGCAGAAGTTACATCCTGTTCCTGTGGCAACTCTGGGGACCCTTTTGTTCTAGCCTTGGAGCCCTATTTACATGAAAATCCTAAGCATTTACTTGGGGAAATAGAATAAAAAGCTCTAGTCAGGAATGCATTAAAGGTTAGTGAAGGCCATTTCTTGCTATGGAGCAAGGTAGGACACATTTCTTTTTTTTTTTTTTTTGCAGGGGCAAGGGAGGAATAGATCAGAAAATTGTCATGTTGCCATGTTTCCCTTTTAGTTTAAAAATATTTTAAGGGAAATAGAGGCCGGAGCGATAGCGCAGTAGTGGGGAGTTTGCCTTGCAAATGGCTGACCCAGGACAGACCTTGGTTCGATCCCGAGTCCCATGTGGTCACCCAACCCATATATAAAATATATACATATTTTAAGAGAAATCATATTCCTACCCCCTTTTATAAGAGGTGGGGGGGGTCTACTTGGCTATGCTCAGGGCTTATTTCTGGGTCTGAACCCCAAAGATCAAACCTGACAGGACTTAGAGAACTTACAGAGAAACTTGGAGCAAACCTGGGTCTGGCACTTACAAGGCAAGCTATTTCTATCTCCCCATATTTTTTTCTTTATAAGAAAAGCAATGACCACAATATATTTTCTGACCCTGAGGTACTTAGAATCTCCCATCAGTTTACAACTGGAGATCGACAAACTTTGCTTTTAAATTTGATTGAATGTCGATAATGAAATTGGAACAGGCTTAGCTGAGTTTAGACAAACAGCTAGATGCATTACTATTTATCAAATAAAAAAATTTTTAAGGCACTAGAGAGATAATACAGTAGGGAGGACACTTGCCTTGCATGCGGCTAACCCGGGTTCAATCCCTGGCATCGATATGGTCCTCCCAGCACCAGCAGGAGTGATTCCTGAGTACAGAGCCAAGAGTATTGACAGGTTTAAACAAAAAATAAAGGTGTGGGGTTGGAGAAATAGGACAGTGTTTGGGAAGGGCACTTGCTGTTCACATGGCTAACCTATATTTGGTATCAGATCAGATACCACATAGGCCCCTCAGAGCCCTTTTAAGAGAGGTCCCTGAGATTAGAGCCAGGGTAAATCCTAAGCATAGCCAGATGTGACCCAAACATTTTTTTTAAAGTATTTGTTCTGTGAAAAGTCATAGGTCAGGCAGGACTTAGTCACCGTATTTGCTGGAGTATAAGACAACTGGGAGTATAAGACGACCCCCTAATTTTGCAGTTAAAACATAGGTTTAGGCCTATATCCGCTGTATCAGACAGAACGCTCCTGTGCTGCAACTGTATGTACCACAGTGAGCCAATCACAACAAGCAAAGGTTCAAAGGTTATACTGTCATAGACTTCCTCTCTGACTTTGGCCGATCTGAGCAGGCTTTTGACAGTGTACATTCCGGTACAGAACATTGTCTAATTTGCATGCATGAAAAGCCTGCTTGGATTGGCTGAGTTAGAGGCGTCCAAGCAGCCTGGCAGTGATTGGTGCAGGGTCGAGTTGGAAAATTCGTTTTGTGGCAATATTCAGACAGTTTTCCTTTAGCGGCATATTATAACATTTTTCGGGATATACTCGGCGTATAAGACAACCCTCAATTTTCGGTTGACTTTTTTGTTTCAAAAATCGTCTTATACACCGGAAAATACGGTAGCTTGGGAGCTGCTCCTGGCTTGGAGCTCTGTCAGGAATCCAACCCAGTTCAGCACAGACAGAAGGCAAGTGCACTCTTTCTGCATGACATCCCAGCTCCTCAGTCAGTTTGTTCTTGTTTGGGGTCACACTTGGAGGTCCTTAGGCATGGCCCACAAAAACAACCAACCAACCAACCAACCAACCAACCAACCAACCAACCAACCAAATCAATCAATCAATATAATTCTGAATGAAATGACAAATATTGTGGTCAGAAGGACTGGAAGAAGGTCTTTCTCCAATACATGGTAACAAGGAGACATACATACTTTGGAAATTTAACAGCAGACTGGGTTGGCTAGATGAATAATGTTCTTGTTCTTACCTTTGGCTCTATACCCAGGGATCACTCATAAAGATGCTCTGGGGGACCCTATGTGGTGCCTGATATCAAATACAGGGACCTATAGTGTCTGGGGGACACTATGAGACGACAGGAATGGAATTGGGGGTCTGCAAACATCTTACCGGTAGCCCTTCATTCTTTCTCTGGCCTCCAAGGCAAAGGTTTATATTATGTCAGAAATTTCATTCTTTGCATCAGTTTATACCTATGAGGTGATAATGGCTTTCAATGGTAGAAAGATCTATAATTTGGTCTTTTGTTGTTGTTTTTTTTTTGGCCACACGAAGTGATGCTCAGGGGTTACTCCTGGCTATGTGCTCAGAAATCGTTCCTGGCTGGGGGGACCATATGGGATGCTGGGGGACCAAACCGTGGTCTGTCCTAAATTAGTGTGCACAAGGCAGACGCCCTACCACTTGTGCCACTGCCCCGGCCCTGTAGTAGAATTTCTGACATGATTTTTCATCAGGTTGTATCAAAGCTGTGTCAGGGACAGGGTTCTTTAGCTCTTTTTTTTTTTTTTTCTGTCCTTTGCAATCGTGTCAAATGTTACCAAGTATATGTCATCATCTGATAGTAAATTCTTATTTTGATCTAGCAAGTTTTTGGAAAAAATATTTGGATGGGTTTACATATTAATTCATGTATCGGAGACTTTCTCAGAATCCATTCTGGAAACACATGTTGTTTCAGTAATTGGTCGAGTTTCTCCATATCCTGAGTTCATGCCACTGCTAAAAGACAGTCTAAGAATAAAAGGTAAATGATAAGTATTGACAGCCTAGATCATTGCCTTACTGATTTCTCAATTTATTTAATAAGTAAAATCAGGGCTTTATTAAAAACAAAAGACAAGTAATATCAATCATAGTGAGAAAAAAATGGTCGGTGAAAGTTTCAGGGGTTGTTGAAGTCAAAGGTTTGATTTATTTTGACTTTGAATCAAAAGGTTTGAATGGTCAACAGTATTCTCTAATCCTTTCTCCCATACTCTGAGACTGATTCAAGTTTGCTTTAAAATTTCTGAATGGGGACCAGAGCTATAGCACAGCGGATAAGGTCTTTGCCTTGCATGCAGCTGACCCGGGTTCAATCCCCAGTATCCCATAGGTCCCCCAAGCCTGCCAGCAGTAATTTCTGAGCTCAAAGCCAGGATTAATTCTTGAGCACTTATGGGCATGGCCCACAAAAACAACCAACCAACCAAATCAATCAATACATAAAATTCTGAATGAAATGACAAATATTGTTGTGGTCAGAAGGACTGGTAAAAGAAGGTCTTTCTCCAATTGATGGTAAAGAGGAGACATACATACTTTGTATGTAACAGCAAGACTGGGTTGGCTAGATGAATAATGCTCTTGTTTTTATAGATGCCACTAGCTTTAATCAGAGGCCCTGAGTGGAAATCTAGCAGTTGCCTAGGCAGGGATGTTTTATCTTATACTCCCAGGACATTTGTCAGAGAAATCTGGGTTTGTGTTTGGAGTGGAAGGACCTGCCTTGTCCTAGAGGAGTAAAAATCAATCACTAAAGAGAAGCATGAATCTTAGCATCTATTTGGCCTTTGAACTCTCAACTATTCAGAAGCCCAATGCAGGCCCACTTCCCTCCCAGGAGTCTCGATGGAAGGTCTGGGCTTGTATCATTCCATTAAGAGTATGTAGACTGATGAGTGGTGAGGCAGGGTACCAGCTGTCTGCGCTTAAATTGATGATCATTAATGGGTTTTGAGAGAACATTTTCTTGATAGAATTCGATGTGTGGCTTAGCTAGCTAGCCAGGGCTCTCTGGGAAAACAGGTTTCAGGTCCCACTCTTGTTTCCTAAGTTCAAATATGGCACTCATGTGATTGCTAATATTGAAATGAGTACCCACATTATCTTAGTCCTTGCTGGCAGGAAATAAGAAATTTTATAGTCTGTAATTTTGTATAAAAACATAATATGAATATATGTTTATATATAACATACATAAATTTATATATTATATATCCAGCTATTTATGAACATTATATATAATCTTATAGAAAATTATGTGCATGAACATATAGATATTTATGTGTCTTCATATCCCTCCCCTCTATTATTTTGGTTTTGGGGCCACACCCTGAGACACTCAGGGGTTACTTCTGGCTATGTGCTCAGAAATTGCTCCTGGCTGGGTGGACCATATGGGACAATGCTGAGGGATCCAACTGCGGTTTGTCCTAGGTCAGATGTGTGCAAGGCAAATACCCTACTGCTGCACCATCACTCCTGCCCCTCATCTGCTCTTTTGGTTTTTGTTATGGTCATTGAGAATAATTTGGAAGTTGCCAAGAACTGGTTTTAAAGTATTTTCAAGTCTGATTGAAAACTCTGACATTTAGGAAAAATTGTAAACATAGTATGTATATGTATACATTAAATATGTGTATTTAAATAAAAATCTGTATTTAAGTACCTTTTATATACAGTGAAAGTTGATTAAACTAAGAATTTTTTTCCAGGAGGAAGATTTGAAAGAAGCTTCTCAGATTATTATACATTTTGTGGTTAATATTTACAAGGCTTTTTTTTTTCTTTTGGTTTTTGGTTTTTGGTTCACACCCGGCAATGTTCAGGGGTTACTGCTGGCTCTATGCTCAGAAATCTCTCCTGGCAGGCTCAGGGGACCATATGGGATGCCAGAATTCAAACCACCGATCTTCTGCATGCAAGGCAAATGCCTTACCTTCATGCTATCTCTCTGGCCCATCTTTTTTTTTTTTAAATGATAAAAGATGAAGGATCACTGTAAATAGATGTTACAAATTAAACAATCAATAACGTTCCAAACGACAGAAGTTGATACTCAGTAATATCTTGTTTGCTTTTGGGCTGTACTAGGCAATGCTCAGGGCTTCTTACTACTGGCTTTCTGCTCAAGGATCAATTCTGGCAGTGCTCAGGACGACATATTTGTTGCTGAGATTCAAACTTGGGTCAGCAACATGCAAGACAAGCATTCTGCCTACTGAACTTCCTCTCCAGTCCCAACAATGATATCCTTAAAATAACATTATAAGTTGATCAGGCATACCATATAATGAAAGTATTCTTAAGTTTAGCTATAGGAAGTTAAAGTACAGAGAAAGTAAGAACAGTACTTGCCCTCAGTAATCCACCAGTGATTCTATATTTATTTATTTATTTATTTACTTATTTATTTATTTATTTATTGGGTTTTGGGTCACACCCGGCCGTGCTCAGAAATAGCTCCTGGCAGGCATGGGGGACCATATAGGACACCGGGATTCAAACCAACCACCTTTGGTCCTGGATCGGCTGCTTGCAAGGCAAACGCCGCTGAGCTATCATCTCTCCAGGCCCAGTGATTCTATTTTTAAAGCTACATCTTTTGTTTTTTAGCTAAGATAGTTTTTAAGCTATTTTTGTGCAATAAATTAATTGGTGATTGCAGTGTTCTAGACGATAGCAACAAGGAGCCTTCACAAGTGGTTTTGAAGTATGGAACCATGAATTCCATCAACCAAATCATCTGAGAGCTTAGAAATCCAATTTCTTATCTTCACCCCAGACATATGGAATTAAACTTGACAGGTACAAGTCCAGCCATTTTTTATCATTTTTATATGATGAAAACTGAGCATGCTCAAGGCCCTGACTTTAATCTCTGCATACTGTGAACTACCCTTTAGCCCCCTGGGCTATGATCCTGGGCAGAGCAAACATGGCTCTCCAAGTCTGTTTCTTTACTTTTTATTTTTTTAATTTGGTTTATGGGGCCATAGCCAGAAGTACCTAGGACTGAGCTGTGCTCAGGGATTACTCCTGGCAGTGCTCAGTGGACCACATGTGGAACTGGGCGTAAGAACCTGTGTCATCTGTGTGCAAGGCAAGTGATGTACTATTACTCCAATCCCATTTCCCCACTCCCCACATCAGGTCTGTTTCTGATCTGAGTATAGTCGGCTTCCACAATTATTCCCTTGACAACAAATAAACAGGGAATAAACTAGTGAGCAATGGGCACTTTCACTGTGAGGAGGAAACCACCTTGTCATATCAATACTGGTGCATACCACCCCTGGACCACACTGGAATGTGGCTTAATTACCACAAATTATAATTGCTTACACATATTAAAAAGGTTTATAAAATCAAGTTGTCAAAGTACTCCAGATGATTTGGATTCTCCGAGGGGGAAAAAAATAACTAACATCAAAAATCAAAGCATACAAGGTAATGGAAGGAGCTCTGTGTGGTCCCTCCTGCTTCCTCTTCATCCAGGCTTTTCTCAAGCAGCTCTGTCCATGCTCTCCTGGCGTTCTCTGCAGCCTGTGTCTGACTGGCAGCTCCATTGCCTTCATGACTAAACCCTAGGAGAGAAGTGTCTTGGACAGACATCTTGACAGGACCCAGGGAGACAGCGCTGCTGAGGTCATTTGCAGGGGAGATGTGCACATGAGGTTCACTCTGGCCCATTTTTGTGGTGGAGAATTCCAAAGAAGGTGCTAGTTTGCATGAGGGCATGAAACCTTTCCCCCTACACATACCATTGACGTGTAGCTGTGTTTATTCATTAACTCGTGCGGGGGGGGGGTGGTGGTGGGGTGGATGGGTGCGTGCCTTGTGCTCCTAGAAAATCCAAATGCTGACTCTAAAACATTTGAGTCCAAACAAAATCAGGGTCATACATTGTCATGAATTTTTCCCCTGTGACTCATCTTTAGGAAACCTTGTAACCATCAGCCATTGATCCCTTGGTGATCTTATCTCTTTCAGCAGGGCCCTTGAAATGGCAAGACAGGAAGTTCTTGATGAAGTTCTGTGTAAGATTTTCCCTAAAAACTTTCTTGTTTGTTTTTGTGACACTTCCAGCTGTGCTCTGGAATCACGGAGACAGTGAACAGGCTGATGCTTGGGGTTGAACCAGAAGAGGCCACCTGCAAGGCAAACAGCCTCAAACCCTCTAAAGCAGGGGTGGCGAACACACGGCTCTTGAGTAGCATGCGGCTCCCGGCCAAAATGAATGCGGCTCTTTGCCTCTTATCATTCTTTTGTATACTGTGGTTCTTTGCCAAGTTTAGATTTAGTTTTGCTGCTTCTAAGGAGAGACCTCTGAGGAGAGATCTCTTAGTGCAGAGTCCCGTCCCCAGGCTGTGGCATCCTGTGTCCCATCCCTCGGAAACAACTGCATGGGCCAGCGAGCCGGGGGACCCGTGTGCCACATGTTGGGTCACATCTGGCCGTTAGTTCTTAGTGTGAAGGATGCAGCACACCTTCACCATCACTGCGGGATTTTGACCCTCACTCAAAATGGCAAAATGCAATATGTGTTTAATATATTATTGTTAAAATTAGATGCTTTTGTGTGAGTGTTTGTTTGGCAGGTCACTGCGTGGTGTGGCTCTCTGACTCTCACAGTTTAAAATTTTGGCTCTTTGTGTCGAACTTGTTCGCCACCCCTGCTCTAAAGACATTCTTCATATTTTGACTAACACTCTGACCCTCTAATCCGAAGCCAGTGAAGGTGAACTCGGAACATAAGTTTGGGGTGCAAACCCTTCCTGAATTATTCTATTTACCTGTTAAATTTTTTTTCTGAATTGGAAATGAGTCGATTCACAAATTAAGGGAAGCAAGAAAGGCTGTATTTTCACATTTTTCTGAATTAGTGCACTTTGTTTTAACTCTGACTGCTATTGTGCAGAGTAACAAAAAGGTCCACCTGAATTTTCCTTAGGTTCAATAACCTGAGATGAGGGTTGACTTACCCACCCTGGTCCTAAACATCTGTGTGATTTGGGGGGGAGGGGCACATAAAATTTTGACTTATTCCAAACATTGCAATGAAGAACAGGATAGTGGGAAGACTAGTTTGGTGTATGGGTGCGAACTTCCACTCCTCTCCCCATCTGGAGATCTAGGGAGAGGAAGATATTTTGCCTGGAGGGTTTGTTGGTCACAGATAAGGATCAAATTTGGAAGGCTCCTTAGTAAATTGATGGGGTGGAGGGAGGATGAGTGTTGGCCCCAAGAAGGGTTGGGTGTGGGGGGCTAGAATATCAACGGGGGTGGGGGAGGCAGGGGCATTTGTTAGGGGCGTGTCTGGGACCAGAATGGGTCAAAGCAGAGAAGGTGGAGAAGGAGGGCAGCACAGTGATGTGGGAGGTCACAGCTCAGGGAGTGGTAGTGGGTTGTGGGCATATCGTGACTCCCCCAGCTCCCACTTTCCCTGGTGATATTAAAAAGCCCTTGTCAAATTTTAGAATAAAAGAAGCCCAGTGGTCTGGGGGGGCTTGACTACACATTCCCCTCCTTCAGTGCACCCCCAAAGCACAGGGCGGGGTCAAGGGGTGCCATTCAAGATGCCTTTTCCAGGTGGGCCGAGAGCTCCGTAGTGGCCTCCTCCACAAACCCTCATAGGATGGATGCTTTACCACAGCTCAGGTTTTTGCCATCCATTTGGGGTTCCTGTATTGTCCCTCAGGAGCAGAATTTTGCCACCTTGCTCAGATTCCCACCCTGCCACCTTGCTCTCACCTTGTCACTCACTTGCTAGAAACAGAACTCTCCATCTTTCCTGCAGGCCTCTTAGTCTGGAGTAACTTGCTGTTTTTCTGAAACCCTTTTTTTCCCTTAACACACTGAAGCCCGGTATAGACCACCAGTGGCTCACACTTGAACCTGGTTTAGTTAACTAAGACTAATGGCAGAGCTGGCAGCAATAGTTTAAGGAGGTGTAAGAACAGCTTCCCAGAGGAGTGGAGAAGCATTGATAGCGCTGAGAACTTTTGCCCAAAATCTTCAGTGTCTAGCCAAGGGTTGGCTGCTGTCCAGCAGTGTGTGTGTGTGTGTGTGTGTGTGTGTGTGTGTTGTGTTGTGTTTTGTGTGTGTGTGTGTTGCTGTGGCTGCTCCACTCTGCAGTCACGGAGTGACAAGTCTGGTACTCAGCTCCCCTGTGAGGACATTCCTCATGGTCTAAATGGACAGTGTAATCTGAGGTATTTGGATTTGCAAAGGTGGGGGGGGGGGGAAGCTATTGATTCCCAAAGAGTAGACTTCTTATTTCTAATCTCTATAGAGAAGCATATGGACAGATCATCCTTTCCCTTTTTGGGCCACAGATCCTTTGGTTCTGTCACTCTTCCTGCAGCCCTCCCTATTTGGCTCATACACACTATACTTTTGCTCCTGAGTTCTCCTTAACTATACTGATTGTGGACAGCTACCTTCCTTTTGCCCGTGTATCAGATACAACCTTGGTGTAGCCTAACAAGGGCATGAAAGAGAAAATATCATTGAGGGCTGCAGTTAAGATGAAATGAAGGGGAATCTCATAGAAGAGGACAGACCTTACGTACGGCACTCACAACCATGTGCTTTGGGCAGTCAGCATGGTACAGAGGCACTGTGAGTGCCTCATCATCTAGAATTTCAGCCCAAGCTCCACATAAAATATTTATATAGCACAGGGCTTCTCCACCACTGACAAAAGCGTGGGTTCAGACGTGTGCGGTTACCCGACATCACAGACACATAAACAGCTGAAGTACTTTTAAAGATATGTGGAATGTTAGAAAGTAAAGGGGGGCGCTGCTGTGACTAATCAAGTGACCTTCAGTCCCCTGGAGGAATGTTTATCTTTCTACTGGAATAGCACTTGATAGTGAAGTCTCATAATGAACTAAAGAGTTGTTGACTAACTTAAAATGAATGGAAGGTCCTTGTGACGGTAACCTTGTATACTGTTGGTGGAAAAATTGTCGATGTCCCTGAAATGACATTGTGGGGCCTGGGGTCTCACCCCAGTTGTGCTTCACCCAGTTCAGATGGGGATTTAGTGCAATGCTGCTCATGCTTATGTTGCTAGGAGCTCCCAAGGCCATCCCTGGCAGTGCTATTTGTATGTTTGGTGGTGGTGGTGGGGGAATGCAATGTTGAAATTGAACTCAGGTATATATAATCTGAACCCTGGTTTCTTTGACTGTCTCCCCTCTCCCTGGGATTACTTTTGAGAAGTGTTACTAAGAAAACAGCTGAAAATAATATTTTTATCAACTCTTTTTAATAGATGATCAGTACAGAATTACCTGTAAAATAAAAATCACACTAACTTGTTTATGGGTGCTTATTTAATTTTGCATGGACAAATAATAACACAAGTCATCTTAATATGTAAATATCAGCAATTTTCTATTTGCTTATGTTAGTAATAATGCTTCTACTCATGATTTTCTGTGTTTTAGTTCTTGGACTGGGGGGTATGACATAATGTGTTTCTAATTTAGAGAAAATGTTAAAAATTGGGGAGGAACTGGAGAGATTGTACAGGACTTAAGGTACATGCAAAATATTGTGCTTGACTTTGAGAATATGAAATCAATTGCTCTGCAAATTGTGGTGGTGGTGGTGAGGGACACAGAGAGATAGTACTCTACAGAGAGGGCCTAGGCTGGAGTCTCTCCTTATGAATAGGCAAAGATGTCCACTAGAGAATCTGGTGGTAGTGCAGGCAGAAGAGAAAAAGGCAGAACTAGAGGGGCTGTAGCCCTAGTACAGTGAGTAGGGCACTTGCCTTGCATGGGGAAATAGAATGTAGATGTTTAGACTTGGAACTAAAATCGGACATGCAAGGTGATATTGGTAGAGAGAGGCCTTAGTAGAAGAGCTTGCAGGGATAGGTGAGGAGAACAGTAGTGAGAGTGCAGTGGGGTTTTTATTGGGATGTTAAGATAGGTCATGCTTTAGGCTGTGTTGGTAATAGTACTGAGCATTGCTGGTTTGCAAGATAGGTAGAAAGGAACCAGCAGTCAAGTTTTGTTTTGACAACCACTGTTCTTACCAAGAAAGTCTTGCTTGTCTGCACTTTCCTTCCCAGTGTCTCCTCAGCACCCTACATTCTGCGTTCTGTGCCATTCCTCTTACTTTTTGGTCAGTCTTTTTGACCAATTGCAAATATGGTAGTGACTAATGCTTCTCATATCATTGGGTATCACTCATCTTTCCTGGAGCTGATGTATCTCCACATGCTCTTACCTCTGACAATTCATCAGGTATTTCTTCTTTGGTTCTTTGTCTCTTTCCCTTCACCCTTCATTGTATATTATATTATATTTATTCCTTGTAGACACTTCATTTGAACCCTTATCTTGTTTCATTGTTGTTTGGTACTAGCAGTCAAGCCTAGGGCCTCATCTGTAAAGCAGGTATTCTATCACTGAGTTCTCTGGATTTCAGTATTTTTGCTATTATTATTTTTATTTGCTCCTGGAAGTACTCAGGGAACCCTATAGTACCAAGGATCTAAGGAGGGTTCCTGCATACAGAGCAACAGTCCAAACCATTGAGCTCTTTTTGGTCCTAGCCCTCAATTTTTTTTTTTGTCCTACCTAACCCCTGGACCTCAGTGGTGTTCAAGATCAATACATGCACAGGAACTAGGGATCTTCTGGTCTCTTCCTCTTTTTATGCGGGGGGGGGGGCGAGTTTTTTGGGGGCACACCCAGAGGTACACAGGGCTTACTCCTAACTCAGTGCTCAGATCACTTGTGAGAGAGTTCAGGGGACCATCAGTGGTACGAGGAATAGAACCTAGGCTAGCTGTGTGCAAGGTAACATTCCCCTATGAGAAGAGTTGTCAATATCATCTCAGCATCTTCGGTAGCATCTGTGTTTGAACTCATGACCTTTAACTTGTATTTTAAGCTACTAACTCCTGTTCTGGGTTTTGACCATCATCTTAGCAGCCAGTCATCATTTCTCACTGTGAGTCATCTCAGCTACTGTTGGGGGTTTGATCACAATTTTTTGATAATGAGAACATATTCACATAGGCACCCAATTCCAGTTATTGAACACATTAAAAAATTTTTTCCAGGGCCGGCAAGGTGGCGCTAGAGGTAAGGTGTCTGCCTTGCAAGCGCTAGCCAAGGAAGGACCGTGGTTCGATTCCCTGACATCCTATATGGTCCCCCCCAAGCCAGGGGCAATTTCTGAACGCTTAGCCAGGAGTAACCCCTGAGTATCAAATGGGTGTGGCCCTCAAAAACAAAACAAAACAAACAAAAAAAGAATTTTTTCCTAGCTTCTTGAGAAGACCTTTTGGCTATCTATAAGTGGTCCACTCATTGATGATGGAATAAGCCTATTGTGTGAACCTCTCTCTCTTTCTCTCTCAAGTGAGGGAATTAATAAAAGAATATTACCTCAAGGTTATTATTTTCCAAAACTCTTTGCAGCAGTGATCCAAAACATACTGTATTCCTAAAAAACAAGCAACCTCTAATACGATCTTTGGTGCAGTGAAATATTAACTTAAAATAGAACAGTCCCTTCCAGCTAGACAGCCAAACTCCACAAATACCAAGCAAAGGCCAGTCCCCAAAAGATGTTATGTGAGGCTGAAATGGCTTGAAAATGGACATTCCCACAATAGTGGACTCAAGCTGGGCCTTGACGCCAGAGATAAGAACAGCCATATCTGGTATGGGAATTGATAGGCACAGAAGCAGGGAGGAAGCGTACGTGCACTTTACAATGTAAGACTTGTGGGGGGATGACTCAAATGATAGCGTGCAAGCGTTGTATATGCAGTGTCCAGGTTTGATCTGTCACATGTCCCCCAGCCCAGCACAGACCCCAGGAATGCTAGGTATCACACTTACAACAAAAAGCAGAGTACATGTGTATGTGTGCATGGGGACCTGGTTTTATTCCCTGCCACTGCATGGCTACATAACACTAGCACAAAGACTTCTCTGGTGGCCTAGAGAAGTTGGGGTGGGGTGGGATTGTCCTCATTAATGATCAATAAAACCAGAATATAAGATTTACCTGATTAGAAAATCTGTGTTTGTTGGCTAGTGGAAGACAGTAAAAGAAAAGTCAAACCATATTGTGAAATTACCTGAAAAGCACCAGAGTTTGTATTTGCTGGAAAAAAGCAGTTATTAGATCTATGATTATAGGATGTCAGAGACTGCTAAATCTGAAAACTAGAAAAACAGAACTTGAGAGGTAAAGGCATCCAGTAAGATGTTGGTGGGAGTAGCTGTGTTTGTTTCTGTGATGTACCATTTGTATTTCAGATGTAGGACCTCAGCATTCTATTCTGACAGCAACATTAGGGATAGATGATAGGTTTCCCATTTTATCTCTAACAACTGAGTTTCAGTGAATTATAACTTGTCAAGATTTTGCAGAGTCAGAATTTGAGCCCCAATCCATTACTGAAATTCAAAATAAAGCAAGGAAGGAGAAACTGATACCATTTCTTTACTTTGTAGTCAAGAATTAGGGGACTAGGAGAATATGAAATCAATTTCTCGACAAATTGTGGGGGTGAGGTAGTAGAGAGAAAGACAGTGCTTCATAGAGAGGGCCTAGGTTGGAGTCTGTACTTATGAACAGGCAGGGGTGCTCCTCAGAGAAGAGAAAAAGGCAGAGTAAGAGGGTCCAGAGCCATAGTCCAATGAGTAGGGCACTTCCCTTGCATGTGGTCAATCTAGTTGTGATACTTGGCATCCTATATGACCCCTGAGCTTGCCAGGAGTGATTTCTGAGTGCAGAGCCAGGAATAACCCCTAATTACCATTGGGCGTGTTCCCCAAAATAAAACAACAATAACAAAAAAAAAGAGAAGACAACTAGAGTGCAGCATGAAAGTTATACCATGTGATGGTGAACTATCTTGGAAGATGATGAAAAGAATTCCTAGCAAATTTGTGCTAAATTTTTTATCCAGTTAAACTGCTATTTACAGGGAAAAAGAAGTGTGATTTGCAAAATTATTATTGATAGTTGAGTTTTAGGCATATTGGGGTTCAATACCAACTCTACCACCAGTGTTAACTTCCATTACTAATGTTCCCATCTGGAACTCCACCATCCCCCATCTTTCAAACACCTGACCCCTTAACAGGCATATTACAAAGTTTGGTGGTTGCATCTTAGATAAACCTTGTTTTCAATTCAGAGCAGCTAGTCTTGAGAGAAAGGTGAATCTATTTCTTACAGACTGTTCTGACTCTAAGATAATAGGAACATCAAAATATGTAAGTTGATGGGGACTCAGGTGGTGGAGCATGTTTGGAGATGGGTTTGGTTCTCCCAGGGACCATCACCACCATAACAACATCAAGTAGTTGGTATTCATAAACTTATTACACATCTTAGCAAATACAGGGAGTAATTGATAAAAATATGAAACACTCATAGTAGCTATTCTTTTCTTGGAAGTGATAATGAGTTTCCCCAAGGACAAGCGGATAGAACAAGCTCATGTTTTTATGATATTTCGGAAGTTTGTCAGCCCTTTACCACCTCCATTAGGGAAAGGACTTCACTGTAAGTTGGTTTCATTACATTTGTCTCTGATAATTGATTCCCCTATCTTGGTGGTCTCACATCTAGAAAGCAGTATTGCTCCATCATGCTGGCTTCAACAAGATTCTTTTCTTCCTTTCAGAATGCTTGTTATCATACTGGATGGACTGGTGACCTATTGAATTGCTTCTCTTCTTTTTTTACCACACTCGGAAATTGTCTGTGCAGTTGAGCTTTTTGTTGTGGTAATTGAGGTAAGGCATACTTTTTTTTTTCCTGTATAGCTCATGAAGAGTTGTGATGTTTGTCTTTTTTTATTTTGCTTTTTAGAGAACATTAATCCATTCTCCTCCTCTGAATTTTATGCTCCAATAATCCCTTCAGAGTGCTCTTAATCTGCAAATGTATAAGACTGTAGGGAACTCTTTTAGAGGATGAAATATGAGCAAGCTGTTCGACTCTGAAGAATAAAGGTGAAAATGTATTACTCTCTAGATTAAATCAGTAAAATCACTCCCTCTTCATAAAGATATATGCACAGACTGGACTTATTCTGTATAATTTAGTGGATTGGAAGAAGTGGTTCCTATTAGAAAAAGGTGGAGCTATTTAAACATATTGCCTGCTTTATTCAGGTAAAGAAATGATAGACCATAGTGAGGCTTTTAAAAATCTTAAGCAAAAGAAATAAGTACTGAGGTTGAGGAGCATACAGTTGACCCTAGTTTGATCCCTGGCACCTCATAAGGTTCCCTCAACATCACCATGAGTGACCCCTAGTCCAGAGCAGCTAGTATAGGAATAAGTCTTTGTTTTTCTGGTTTGTTTCATTTTGTTTTTGTTTTTTTTTGGGGGGGGGGGTCACACCCAGCAGCGCTCAGAGGTTACTTCTGGCTCTACGCTCAGAAATAGCTCCTGGCATGCTCGGGGGACCATATGGGATGCCAGAATTTTTACCACCGTCCTTCTGCATGCAAGGCACACACCCTACCTTTATGCTCTCTCTTCAGCCCCCAGAAATAAGTCTTCTAAGTATGACCCTAAAACAAAATCAAAAAGAAAATATCTGTTATTACACTTGCAGAGAATTGATGTTAAAAAATTTACTGCAGGGGCCACAGTGATAGGATGTTTGCCTGACATGCGAACAACAGGAACCAACCCAAGTTCTATCTCTGACATCCCTTATGGTCCCCGGAGCCTGTCAGGAGCGATTTCTGAGTGAAGAACCAAGAGTAACCCCTAAGTGCCTCCGGGTGTGACCCAAAAACAAAAAATCAACAACAAAAAATTTTACTGCAAATGTTTGAAGCACTTTCATTGCAAATATTTATCATGTTATAATGGGGTATTTTTATGAGTTTTCTTGCTGTGTTTTTGTAAACACATAGCATCACATGCTTGTACCACACCAAGTTCTAAGCTCTTTACATATATTAATCTATTAATTCTCAAAGACCTTTAAGAACAGCACTTTTCTTATACCAATTTGTTTTTGTTTTGTTTTGTTTTGTTTTGCCCAGAGCCTATCTTACGACAGGATGCTTCATGGATAGCGACACCCTGTATTTTTTTTTAATTTAACACAAACTATTATTTATTCCCATTTTATACCCATTTGTACCCAGAAGGTTGAATTGGGACTTAAACCTTTTCCACTCTTTTTACCTAAGTTTTGCGTAACCCCAGATGATAAAATAGGTAGACAAGCCAAACTTTTATTAGTGATAAGCTGCAAAATGATATTAAAATAGTTATTTTTGCAACCCCCCCATGTCAATTATGTGATTCCATGTGGGGCCATGACCTACATTTTAAAGACGGACCTTGGTTTGATCCCCCAGCGTCCCAATATGGTCCCCTGAGCCAGAAGCAATTTCTGAGTGCATAGCCAGGAGTAACCCTTGAGTTTTACCTGGTGTGACCCTAAAAATAAAAAGAGCTGGAGATTTTATATATATATATATATTTTTATATATATATACATATATATATATATATATATATATATATATATATATATATATATATATATAATTACACTTAATTACAGAAATCTAAACCAATTAGATTATTTTCTCATATTTCTTTACTCTAACAAAATTCACATTCCTATTTCCTACAGCATCATTTAATTAGTTCATTTACTTAATTTTTTTTTGTATTTTTATATTTCTCCTTGTAATTTATATTGCTTAGCAGACTCCCTCTAGTTTTATCTATTTTGTAACATAAGACAAGTTTCATCTTTTCTAGGCCAAGTAGAGACCATTGTGCATGTATAGCACCACTTTTTAATACACTCATGTCCTTGGGTTTGTGAATTATTTCCAGATCTTGGTTATTGTGAATAGTACTGCAATGAACTTGAATGTACACATAGCTTTTTTATTTTGTGTTTTTGGATATAAATTTAGCAGTGAAATTACTAGATTATATGCTAGTTCTCTTCCTCCTCCTCCTCCTCCTCCTCCTCCTCCTCCTCCTCCTCCTCCTCCTCCTCCTCCTCCTCCTCCTTCTTTTTTACCACTCAGACTGCATCCTCTCCTTCTACCCTTCTCTTCTTTTAACGGGATGGGGAGGAGCTACTTCCAAGCAGTGCTCAGGGGCCCTGGGCTACTTCTAATAATAATACTTAGCCAGTTGGTCTTGGAGGTTCAGGGTCACCCTGGTGATGTTCAGAGGCATTTAGGGCTATATCCTGTGGTGCTAGGACTTAGTGAGCTACCTCTCTGCTAGCTTCAAATGTAATATTTTGAGAAATCTTCAAATTGTTTTCCATAGACACTGAATCAGATGTGTTTCTACTAATAGCCAATGAGGGCTCCCTTTTCTCCACATCCCCACTAGCACATGTGGTCCCTGTTATCATTGAGAACTGTGGTCCCCTGGCCAGTAGCCCTATTCATTCTAGAACCCACCTTGCCACTTAGACTGGAGCAGGGGAGAGCATACATGGGCTTGTGACCTGGATGTTTGGGGTTGAACATAGCCCAACTCAAATTTCTGTTTAATAAAATGGAAATGATAACAAAACCTCTCTTTTAGTGCAAGTAGGTGATGATTAATAGAAAGGATTTCAGAACAGTGCCTGAATCTTGATACAGAGTCAAAAGTTGTTGACTGATCACTATTGTCTTTTGGAGACTAATGCTCATATAAATTTTTTTAAAAGAAAGCTTATATTTGTTTTGAATGATATGTGATTATTATCAAATTAGTAACACAGTAGAAATGTAGGAGCTGACATTTCAGTATTGTTAGTGTTAACACTGCACCTACCAGGAGGTCACAGTGAACCATCCCTGCCTCAGTCAACTTAAGGTCAGGAATAATGAGGAGAGAATAATAACAGGAATAACTGGAATGTTCAAGTACTTTATAAGTTCACAGAGCGCTTTCACACACATTATCCTGCTTCATCCTCATAGCATAACTGGGAGGGAGGTGGAAGGCATCATTAGCCTTGTTTTATAAGGGTAATGGACTGACAGGAAGTAAGTGACTTGCTCTGCTTGAAGGGCAAAGACCTGTTAGTGGCAGAGATGGGTGTCTTCATGGCTGCAAATCTTGGTTCTTGGTGCTTCATAACATCATTAAAAACAGCTCCAGAAGTGCAGTTTTATAGAGGGGGGGGGGGAAGGAGGGAGGGACAGAAGGAGAGAAGGGGGGAAAGAGAGAGCACGCACATAGGGGAATCTCTAGGGAGCCTGGCATGTAGAGTCCAGAGTGAAAAATGCAGATAGACCAGAGCGTGAAGCCATTCAGAATAGGGGTCATGTGCACTGATGTTCCAGTGAAAAGGCAAGGCACATTTAGTCCAGTTGGAGGGGCCTGTCATGGTGATTATCCACCATCATTGCGGTCTTCTTGGGTTCTTGATTCACTGTTTGAGTACCAGTTGTAAAATCATCCTGCATGCCATATATCCAACTCCAGATGAACGAGTCTGAACCAGGGTCACACAAGAAATAATCCAGACCAGGCTGAGAGTGAAACACATAGAGTCTGGCATTCTACCTCGTATGGAGAGCCAGTTGCCTGCCAGAACTGTTGTTTTAATTGAGTACAGAGATCACCCTCAGGTAGAGGAGTAAGGACATAGTAAGGACAAATAGCACAGGCTATCCTGAGCCAGCCCTGCCCATGTAAGACAATCTCTGTTATGGGGTAAAATTAAGTTGTAAACAATAGATAGAAAGGAACCAGGGATGGTTTTTGTTTGGGTGATACCAAGTTGTAAACAAACAGATACAAAGAAACTAGGGATGGTCTTCGTTTTGGGTAAAATAAGGTGTACCCTAACAGTTCTACACCTCATGTCTGGGAACATAATGGAAAAGGAAGGAATGAAATGAGTGGCACTGGAATGAAGCAACAGAGATGAGGATTGGACATAGAGGATGGGGAAAGAGTTGGCCTAAAGATCCTGAAGGGCTTGAGGCCATTCATGCAGAAGCCTCAGTTCTGTCCCTGGCTCTGCTGGAACCTCCAGAGTTACTCAAGCACATCTAAGCTGAACAATGCTAATTTTTCAAGCATACAAAAAAACTGGATCCTGGGCCAGAGTGATAGTACAGCGGTAGGGGGTTTGCCTTGCATGTGGCTTACCCTGGAAACAAAAAAAAAAAAAAAAAAGAAAGAAAGAAAAGAAAAGAAACTGGACCCAATTAAAAAAGGAGGGAG
Organism: Suncus etruscus; assembly: GCF_024139225.1. Lineage (NCBI taxonomy): Eukaryota > Metazoa > Chordata > Mammalia > Eulipotyphla > Soricidae > Suncus > Suncus etruscus. The sequence goes on along the minus strand of NC_064848.1, from coordinate 70,579,272 downwards.
GGAAGGATGGGAGAAGAGAGGAGGGACTGGGAGAAGAAAGGACAAACCATTCAGAAACAGGGACAGTTAATGGGGGACGACAGGATTCCAGCACCCACAAGAAGGCATGGGTGGATGGGGCTTCAGCTTTGTTGGGAGGCAGAAGGAGTGATGGAAAGGATGGAGGAGGCTGGGATGTGGCTCAATGACAGAATATGTGCCTAGATATATGAGGCCTGAGCTTGATTTCTGACACAACCCGCACCCCAAATAAAGATATAGATTCAGATGCTCAAAGGCAGAATGGATTACTTGTGAGGAGGACTCAAGACACAAGTCTACATATCCCTTTGAGTAAAGAAAGAAGTTTTTGGAGGAGAGTAGTGAGAAGTGTGACTTGGGTTGAGGATTGGAGAAAGGGAGACAGTCCTTTTGGGAAATGGAGCAGTAAGGACTGCTTAAGAGAGAAGGTTCAGACAGGCTTCCCACTTCCCTCATATATTCTCATTGTTAGGATAGTTCGCAATGTGGTTATTTCTCTAACTAAGCTCATCACTGGTAGGGGCGAGGAGGGAAGGAGGGATATTTGGGTAATTGGTGATGGGAATGTTGCACTGGTGATGGGGGGGTGTCATCTGATATGACTGAAACTCAACCACAATCATGTTTGTAACCAAGGTGTTTAAATAAAAAATATTTAAAAATTTTTTTCACCCAATTAAAATATTTTTACATATTTAAAAAAGAGAGAGAGAGAAGGTTCAGATGGCTCTGGGCTCTAACTCAACAACCCTATACAGATTCTGTGACCCCAATTAACTCCACTGTAGGGGTGCTGAGGCTGTGCACTGGCCAAGTGTGTGTGTGTGTGTGTGTGTGTGTGTGTGTGTGTGTGTGTGTGTGTGTGTGTGTAGTGTGTAGTGTGTAGTGTGTAGTGTGAAAGTGTGAGTCTGAGACAGAAAAAGTGCCTCAGGTAGAATTAATTGTATATTATCAAAGGGGAATCTTCTTAGTTGCCAATGGAAGTAAAATAAACCATATTCTGTTTACATTCTCATTTCCAAAAATAAAAGGCAATTTAGGTTGTGCATTTAGTCCAAGAATTGCTCCCACACATTCCTGTCAGTGGGCACAGGATATTTTAATGAGTGGAGAAACCACAGCTCTAGTTCTCAGTTTGAAATTCCAGAAACCTTTGTGAAAGGTTGTGTTTGAAGTCAGGCATGTGTACAAGTGGGAAGAAGGGTGAGTCTTCTGAAAGATCCTTCTGCAGTGCCATTCAATTCTCTTATTATCTCCCTAACTGCATTGTTTAAAGGTCTGCATTTTTATGGGGGGGGAAATATTACAGTTTTATTTTTTTCAGATATAAGTTGCTGACTATTCAAAAGGACATATTTTGACTATTGAAAGATGAAACAAATACAGATAAATAATTGACCTGTTAAAATGCATAATCCTGGGGCCTAAGTGGTAGCAGCACAGCCGTAAGGTGTTTGCTTTGTGCGTGGCCTACTCAGAACGGACTCGGGTTCGAACCCCAGAATCCTATAGGGTCTCCTGAGCCTGCCAGGAGCAATTTCTGAGTGCAGATCCAGGAGTAACCCCTGAGCACTGCCGGGTGTGACCCAACCTCCAAAATACATAAAATGCATAATCCTAAAGGCAAGAATATTTAACAACAGTTGTGCACATGCCTTGTAGTCACTTTGCCTGGGTAGAGCCCCAGTACCACAGTTTTCTGACCATCACTGGATGCAATCCTGGATGCCTCAGTACTGTAGGATGGGGTCCCGGAAGTGCCCAGCACCTCCTTTGTGATCCTCTCAGGTAATTTTCTGCACACACAACACCACCCATACCCATGCATTCATTGTATTCTTGGGCCTTGCAATGAATTGTAGGCCTTTAAAGCATTATCCTAACCATTAAATAACCAGTCTGAGGTTAGAGTCAGTCCAGGGGTTAAGGTACTTGTTTTGTGTGCAGCTGAACCCAGTTTGATCCCTCTTTAATAATCTTCCAGAAATATTTCTCTTTGTATATGCCTAAATAAAAAATTTAAATATAGAATCAGGGGCCTGAGAGATTATACAGGGATTAGGATGTTTTCCTTGCATATGGATTGATTCCCAGAACCACATTTGGTCCCCTAACAACTGCCATGAGTGATCTATGAACAAAGAGGCAGGAGTAAGCCCTGAGCACCCAATGCACTGCCTCTCAAATAACTGTGCTAAAATGCAGAACTGCAGCTTGCTTTTCTTGTCATATTGTAATTTTTTAATATCGGTAGTCATTGATAAAATAATTACAAGGATTTCTACTCTCTTAGAGAGTGTAATTAAATCTCTCACTGTATATGCACATCAATACAGAGCCTCTTGACTGTACATTTTAAGCTCAGAATTACTTATTAACATAAAATCAGGAACAAGACTTCTGCTATAAATTACCTGGAAAATAACCAGTTTGCAATTTTATTATTGAGCCAGAGCGATAGCACAGCAGGCAGGGCATTTGCCTTGCTCATGGCTGACCCAGGTTTAACCCTTGGCTTCCCATGTGGTCCTTTGAGCCCGTCGAGTGATTTCTGAGTGTAGAACTAGAGGTAACTTCTGAGCGTTGCTGGGTGTGGCCCACATATCCAAAAAACAAGTGAACATACAATTTAATGATTATAGGTGAAGATCTCATTTTGCTACAGTCTTCTTAAAGTCTGAAGATAGAATTGAAGGAAAATAAAACAAACAACAAAATAATATAAAGGAGCATTTTAGAGTTGGGAGGAATGATTATTGAGACAATGCTTATGAGCCATTTTTATTTTTTTTGTGAATTCAGTTCCTGCTCTTCATTCATTTCTTTACATAGATGTTTGCTTTCTGAGTTTTGGTGATAAAATCTTTTATGATAAAAATAAAATTTTATGTCCTTTGCCTTTGAGTACCAGTGGTCCTCAAACTATGGCCCGCGGGCCACATATTGTATTTGTATCTGTTTTGTTTCTTCATTGCAAAATAAGATATATGCAGTGTGCATAAGAATTTGTTCATGGGCCCGGAGAGATAGCACAGCGGCATTTGCCTTGCAAGCAGCCGATCCAGGACCAAAGGTGGTTGGTTCGAATCCCGGTGTCCCATATGGTCCCCCGTGCCTGCCAGGAGCTATTTCTGAGCAGACAGCCAGGAGTAACCCCTGAGCACCGCCAGGTGTGGTCCAAAAACCAAAAAAAAAAAAAAATGTTCATAAGTTTTGTTTTTACTATAGTCAGATCCTCCAATGGTCTGAGGGACAGTGAACTGGCCCCCTGTTTAAAAAGTTTGAGGACCCTTGAAATGTTTATAAAAGCAAATGACTTGGGGCCAGAGTGATAGCAAAGTGGGTAGTGCATTTGCCTTGCACGTGGCTGACATTACACCCGGTTTTGATCCACGGCATCCCATATAGTAGTTCCCCAGGTCTGCCAGGTTAATTCTGAATATTTCCACCAGGTGTGGGCCAAAGCTCAAAAATAAGTAAATAAAAAATAAATTGAATTACTATTATATTCTGAAGGTTTAAATCTTTACTAATAGGGTTCTGTTTAGACTGGGGAGCAAGACTTGGCATTGTATTCCTGCAACCTGCTTTCCACAGAGCTGTGTGATTTTTGTTAGCAATCATATCTTGGCACACCCCTGCCCGCACCCTGCGTGGCATTTTTCTTCTTCTGGACCTGCCAGGCCCAGCATGATCTGTCTTGGCCTGCACTCCACCCTCATCTTTGACACTTGTTCTCAAACACTGTTTCAACCCCACTGGCCTCCTTTCAAATCCTGGGATACACCCCTTCCTGCCCCCAGGAATCTGCAGGTGCTGTTTCTTTGCTTGGAACATATGTGGGTGGGTATGCATGCAGTGCACACGCACACACACTCTCACACCTGGCTATGACCAATTTCTCTTTCAGAGACTTTTCTTAGAGTTCTTGATGAGGATTTCCCATTTCCTAGCTCTGTGTCCATTGGCAAGTTACTTCACCTCTTTCTCACTTGTAACATGCAAATCATCGTCCTAGTATTACCTGCCTTGGGGGTGTTGGAAAGATGAAGTGGGTTCATTTATAGGAAGCTCTAAGTAAGAGAACTGACCTGTACCCAGAAGTGCAGATCAGATAACTATTTCCATTGTTCTCACCTTTCAGGCTTCCCCTTCAATTTCACCTCAGAGAAGTGTGGTTCAACTCATTCCTTCCAACTTTTTGTCTCCTAATTCTGATGTTTTTCCTTCTTAAGCATTATATGTAATTATTTCTATTTCCCATCCCCAGCTCCCTGCCACCAGCTCCTGTGATTTTTATGGAATCAGGGGCTGTGTCTATATTACCCTCAGTGAAGTCTCTGTGAACAAATGAATGGCTAAATATCAACATCTAAAAGCACAAGATGGCCTGAAAATTCACAGATTCCATTCTTGCGTTTTTTTAAAAATTTTTTTTAATATTTTAGATGTTAAAGCTGTGATTTGAGATATGAATAAAAACAGTTTACATCAAGGTTTAGCCAAATGTAACTTTTGTCATTCTTTTAGGAAGCACTCCAACCCAAATGACAGGTTTCAGGGACTCTGAAGTTGCTATTGCTCCTTTGTTTATTTTTCGGTCCTGGGGGAATCCTGTGCAGAAAAGTAAAACAACGAAATGTTTAGAGATGTTCCTAGTGAGTGTACTGACCCCATACCAGAGGGATGTTTCTGGGGTCACCTGCCGTGGTCTTCTGAGAGAAACAAAAACATCTTATTTCTGACTTGAAGACTTGTTCTGTTTGCTGTTTGCTGGAGATACTGCCCTGCTGCATGTTACTGTTATCCATAGTCTGTCTGCCACGTTTTCTCATAATTGCTTCTTATTCTTGCTGTGGGAAAGCTGCTTTTTATTCTATCTAAAATTATAACTTTGAAAATTACAAAAACAAAAATGAAAAAAAATTTTTTGCTATGCACACGATCACATATTTAAGTCATAAAACATGCAGAGAAGCAACTGACTACAAAATATACCTTCTGATTCCACTCCTTAATATAACCACTACTCTGAGTTTGTTTATCCTTCCAGGTGTTCTTTTGTGTATAGTGAATACAGCAGCTCTTTATCACATGTGTATGCTATTTAGAACAATAGCAAAAATGCTCTCATTTGCAAGTATAATTGACACTTGATATTATTAGTCTTAGACACAGTTGCGATGATTTGATATTTGTATACACTTAAAAATGATATATATCTTTTTATTTGTTTGTTTTTGGGTCATGCCCAGCAGTACTCAGGGGTTACTCTTGGCTCTGTGCTCAGAAATCGCTCCTGGTTGGCTCGGGGGACCATATTGGATGCCAGGATTCGAATCACTGTCCCTCGTGGGTCGGCTATTTGCAGGGCAAACACCCTACAGCTGTGCTATCTCTCAGGCCCTGATTTTTTTTGTTCTGTTTTGTTTTGTTTTTTGGGCCACACCCAGTGATGCTCAGGGGTTACTCCTGGCTATGCACGCAGAAATTGCTCCTGGCTTGGGGGACCATATGGGATGCTGGGGATCGATCCAGGGCCATCCTGTGTCAGTATGCAAGGCAAATGCCCTACCACTGCGCTATCACTCCAGCCCTGAATTTTCTTTCCTTTTTTTTCTTCCCTCTTTTAAATTTTTGAGCCAACCCGGTGATGCTCAGGGGTTACTCCTGGTTATGTGCTCAGAAATCGTTCCTGGCTTGTGGGACCATATTGGACGCCAGGGGGATCAAACGACAGTCTGTCCTAGGTTAGCGTGTACAAGGCAGACACCCTTCCACTTGCCACTTGCACTGCTCCAGCCCCTGAACCCATAGAAAAGTTACTAGTTGATTTCTTTTTAAGGCATTTACCAAACCATACTTTGTGCAAATCACCAATATGCACAAATCATGATTTGGTTTATATAAAAATAATCTTCCAAACAACATGGTCTTGGCACATTGGGGAATCTGAAAGAATACAAGAATGACTTCTATCTCAGTATAGAAGAGAAGTAGGGGGTTAAGAGAGAAACCAGTAGAATGGGAGAGGAGAAAAATTGTTCCAAGTTCATGTGGATAAACATTTGTTAAATATATTTTTACTTGATTATGACAAATGTTTAATTTCTGGGGATGCAAAAGGGCAGATGGGGATGATACCAGGTTATAATATATTTTCATAACTTTGTTTCTAGTCATTCCCTTTCTACTTTTTGTTTTCCCGTGTGAGAATTGATGACAAATTTGGGGTAGGGTAGGGAGGAGCACAGTGACACTGGGCCATGCCCTTCACACTGGCATTAGGTAGGAAGCACGCCCTGGGTTCTGATCTATGGCCCTGCAGTCTAGAGAACTGTGAGGGTTTCTATAAGTGATGGGGGTCTCTGGGCTTATGCAGAATTGCTCCTGACTGGGCATTTTACAGTACTTGCTTTAATACACTAGAGAGGCAAGTTTCATTGCTTAAGGGGACAATTTATGGCAATGGGCTTATCTCCTTGTTTTAGCTCTTTATGTTTTTTCTGCCTCTTAATAAAATGTGAAGTCACAAAGCAATTAAATATAGTAGTTTAGTTTTCAGGCCAGAGGTAGAGAAAGGCTAACGGGGAAAAAGGCTAACATGATTGACAGAGGCTGGTTGGAGATTTACATTGAGAATAACTCGTTCTTCAAAACTTTCTTCATTTTCTTGTGGAAATTATAGGGTAAATCATAGTCCAGGAGGATAGATGATTAAAAATATAGGACTTATGATTTCTTTTTTGACTTTGTAAGTCTCTAAATCCTCCTTAACACAGAGTTCTCATTTCAGAACTTAGGATCAAATGATGGGAACAAAACAAAAAAAGATGGGAACCTGCCCTGCCAATCCTTGAATTGGAACAGAAAGACTAAAATTTAAGTTGTTAGTAAACTTGAGATGATTTCTATTTTATATATATCTTAAGATCCAGTAAAGTGCAATAGAAACTTTATTCTTTATTTGTTAAACTTTATTCTTTAATTGTTTGACATTGTATTGGTGTTTAATGAGTTGAAATTCATGTAAGGAACAAAAATGAACAAATTTACAAATGGACAGTTCTGTGGCATTTAACAATTGTATGAGGTCATACATCTATGAAGTCCCAACAGATTTTCCTTACTCCAGCAGAAGCCTTATATACATTGAATAGGAACTTCATCCCCTTTTCCTAGAACCTCTATTTTCTATTTGTCCAGATTCACCGATTCTGAGTAGTACATGTAAATTGAGTCATATACTATTTAACCTTTTTATCTGGCCTCTTATTCTTGGCACATTTTTAAGGTTTACCCTGCGACTAGCATTTGCCACCTATTTTATGGCTAACAAATACTCAATTATATGGATACATCAACATATGTTTACCCATTTGTCCTCAAATGTATAGTTGGTATTTTTCCCATTATTGAGTGTGAATAACACAGCTCTGTGTTTGAATGTGCAGTTCCTATTTCTTTGAGGTATAGTTGCTCACTCAAATAATTCTATTTAACTTTTTTTTTTTTTTTTTTTTTTGTATTTGCTTTTGGACCACACCCGACAGCACTCTGGGGTTACTCTTGGCTCTGAGTTCAGGAATTGCTCCTGGAAGGCTCGGGGGGACCATATGTGATGCTGGGTATCAAACCCAAGCTGGCTACATGCAAGGCAAATTTTCTACTAGAGCTCTGGCTCAATTTTATTTAACTTTTTGAGAAACTGGAAGATGTTTTACAGAGCAATCGAATCATCCAGCATTGCTGAAGGTTCTAATTTCTCTACATCCTTGCGGATAATTTTTTTTTTATGGTTTTCTTTGGTTTTTGGATCATATTTGCAGTGCTCAGGTGTTACTCTTGGCTCTACTCTCAGAAATTGCTCCTGGCAGGCTAGTGGGACCACATGGGATGCCGGAATTTGAACCACCGTCCTTCTGCATGCAAGGCAAATGTCCTATCTCCATGCTATCTCGTCAGCCCCTGATAATTATTTTTTTTAAAAGAATTATAGTTTATTGTTCAGAAGACAGAGTGTTTGCCTTTCATTAAGCAGACCCAGGTTTGATCTCCAGCAGCATATGTTACCCCAAGCCCCACCAAAAGTGATCCTTGAATTTTGAGCCAGAAGTAAGCCCTTAGCATAGCCAGGTGTGAACCCCAAATGGAAAAGAATATAACTATTAGGGGCTTGAATTATAATACGGGGGTTTAAGGCATTTGCCTTGTATCTCACCAACCACAGTTTGAATCCTTGGTAACACATATCTCCACCCCAGGTGAACAAGTCTGAATCAGGGTCACGCATGAAATAATCAAAACCAGGCTGAGGGTGAAACACCTGTAGTCTGGCAGTCTTCTGCCTAGTAAGGAGAGCCAGCTGCCTGCTAGAACTGCTGTTTTTATTGAGTACAGAGATCACTCCTGAATGGGGCAGTAATCCCACCCAGGTTTACAAGTAAGACAATCTCTGTTTTGGGGTAAATCCAAGCTGTAAAAAACATACAAAGGAACCAGGGAAGACCTTTGTTTTAGGCAAAAAAAGGTGTAACCTAACAAGTCATATTTAATTTTTTGGTTTGGTTTGGTTTTGCGTTTGTTTAGGGGTCACACTCAGCTGTGTTTAAGGGTTATTACTGGCTCTGCACTCAGGGATAACTCTTCAGGCTCTGGAGACCATATGGGAAGTTGTGTATAGAAGAACCTGGGTTACCATGGATGAGGCAAATGTCCTATTCACTATATTATCTCTCCACCTGCCTTGTGAGTTTTTTCCCTTGTGGTACCAGGGATTAGACTCAGATCCTAACACGTACAGAGTAAGTGATCTACCACTTGAGCTATATCCTTGACCTTTCCTTGTATGATTTTTTTTTTTCGTAAGTGCTTATTCATCATGATCAAAGATGCTATCCACAGTTACCTAAGAACATCAGTGCTTGGAGAAGAGTGTGTCTAATTCTTTTTAGTTCCATACAAAATGGGTACATATATTAATCAAAAATAGAATTCAAAGAATGAAATCCTTTTAGTTATGTGTATGAGATGTGTAAATATGTTTTTTTAAAGTTGCATTGTTAGTCCAATTTAGTGTTAGGAGGTGAGGCAGCAACTGGAAATATGCATGTGTCATTTGGGCTTTTCGTTCACTTTCCCTTTGTACACTCCACCCAACTCCTAATATATCTTTCATTATCTACCACACTCCCACCCATTGCTGGCAGTCACTCTTAAATGGCTTTGGATTTTATGCCAAAAGATCTTATGCTTGTTGAAAGATTCTGTGAACACCCAGTGTTGTCTTCTTTGGCACCATCTAAGAAAGACCTGTTTGGGTCTTAGATTGCTCATAGATTCTAATTTTGAAATGTTTTGTTTTATCCAGGCCAACTGAAAAATTTAGCTGAACTCCAGAAGGCAGATCTTATTTATTCTGAGGGATGGTCTCTGTGATGCTCTGTGTGTATGAGCTTCAACATTACACCTTTATACGCTTTTTTCTCAGCAGGGAATTGCTTTTTTTTTTTTTTTTGAGCCATACCTGGTGACACTCAGGGGTTACTCCTGGCTATGCGCTCAGAAATTACTCCTGGCTTGGGGGACCATATGGGACTATGGGGTTCGAACCCAGGTTCATCCTGGGTCAGATGTGTACAAGGCAAAATCATCCTACCGATGTTGTATCACACTGGCCCCAGAATTGCTTTTCTTAAATGCCCCAATAAAACAAAGTCAGATGGACCTAAGAAATAAAGGAAACTATAATTTATGGTCTTTTGTACCCATATATATCTTTATATATAAATATATATATATATACCCTTTTATATACAAAATATATATTTTACCCTTTTATATATACACATATATTTTTGGATCTAGTTTTATATTTACAGAAATGTTGCAAAGATCTTGCAGAGTTTATAGATTCCCTTCAGCCTACATTCTCTAATATTAGCAAGATATGTTGTATAACAATCAGGAGGGCTGGGAAATTTAAATTGGGGGATGCTTTTAGCTAAATTGCAGGCTCTATTAGCCTTCATCCAGTTTTCTACCAATGCCTTCTTTTTCAGAGCCCAATTCAGGAATCACTTCAACTTTAATTATTCTAATTGTGTCTCAAACTTATCTTTCCTTATCATCCAGTATCTTGATGCTTTGAACAGTACTACTTAGTTATTTTGTTAAATGTTTGGGAATTTGAGTCTTTATGGTATATTCTAATGTTATTTTGTGTTTATTCATTGTTGAGACTACCACAAATGTGATTGTGTGTCCTTTTTATTGAGTTGTTACTTTGTGTTGACTTTATCTTATTCTGCTCATTTGGTCATTGATTTATTCTGATCATTAACTCCTGCATTTCCCTACTATAACATGCTTCCTTCTGCATTTTACTGAATAATTGTGGCATTGTATGCTTTTTCTACTTATTTACTTTTGGAAAAATGTGTGTGTGTGGGGAAACCATTACATTAAGCTTGGTTCGTTCCCAGGCATATGGTCCTACGTGCCAGGAGCAATTCTGAGTGCAGAGCCAGGAATAACCCCTGAGCATCAAAGGGTGTGGCCGAAAAGTCAAAAGCAAAAAAAAAAAAAAAAAAAAGAAAAAGAAAAAGAGGCCTGTAGTTAAATAGGGCTTTGGGCAGTAAGTCACTTGTTTGTAGAAAATACTTTTATAGTGAAAGACTAGTGTCATCTTTTTACTATATATAAAAAATGTCAGATTTATATATATCAGACATTACTCACATTCTTTTATTAATCTTGCACAGATTATTGACTCTTAACTATTTGTTCACTATACAGGTTCAGGTAATAAGAATAGTTTTTAGTTCTCTTTAATAGAAGGTAAGCAGTCCTTATAACATTTTTTTTTCCTTTCTTTTTTTCACACCCAGCAGTGCTTGGGGCTTACTCCTGGCGATGTGCTCAGGGATCACTTCTGGTGGTGCTCAGAGGACCATATAGGGTGCCGGGGAATCAAGAGTTAGCCGCATGCAAAGCAAACACCCTCCCTGCTGAATTATTACTCAGGCCCTAGGTTTTTTGTTTTTTTTTGTTTTTTGGGTCACACCCGGCAGCTCTCAGGGGTTTTCCTGGCTTTATGCTCAGAAATCGCCCCTGGCAGGCACGGGGGACCATTTGGGATGCCAGGATTCGAACCACCGTTCTTCTACATGAAAGGCAAATGCCTTACCTCCATGCAGTCTCTCCGGCCCCAGGCTCTAGTATTTGTTATGTTTCAAACTGAGTGTTTTACTCTGTGTCGAAGTGCAGAATTGATGATTCTCTAATAAAACGGCTTCATTTTTGCCACATGATTATAGGGCACAAAACTTTTTGACAATTATATATGTTCTCATAATTTTATTTTTTGGGGTTTTTGTTTGTTTTTGTTTTTGGGTCACACCCGGTGGTGCTCAGGGTTACTCCTGGCTCGGGATGCTGATTGGAATCATTGTTCTTCTGCATGCAAGGCAAACGCCCTACTTCTATGCTATCTCTCTGGCCCTATGTTCTCATAATTTTATATATGAAGTTTAATAATCTGAAGACATTGATAAAAATCTCTTAAAACCAGTGATGACCTCTTTTCCTTGCAGATCTAGTATACTTAATTTCTTTAACTGCTGCTTTTAATTCTTGCAAAATAGATCTTGTATAAATGATATTCAGATGTGACCCACTTTTTCCTTTTTAATTTTTCCTGTTTCTGTTATTACATCTTTTGACTAGCAATTCTGAAAACAAAGCACCAAGTCACCTCCATTGGCAAATTAATGGGATAAGAATGAAACACTGATAATGATCTCCTGTATTTTAATTTATTTCAAAACTCATTCTTGGGTCTTTACCATCTATTTCTTCTCTCTTTCTCTCCCTCTCCCTCCCTTCCTCTCTCTCCCCCTCCCTTCCTCTCTCTCCCTCCCTTCCTCTCTCTCTCCCTCCCTTCCTCTCTCTCTCTCCCTCCCTTCCTCTCTCTCTCCCTCCCTTCCTCTCTCTCTCTCCCTCCCTTCCTTCCTCTCTCTCTCCCTCCATTCTTTTCTCTCTCTCTCTCTCTCTCTCTCTCTGTCTTTCTCTCCCTCCCTCTCTCTGTCTCTCCCTCCCTCTCTCTCTCTGTCTCTCTCTGTCTCTCCCTCCCTCTCTCTCTCTCTCTCTCTCTCTCTCTCTCTCTCTCTCTCGTTTTTGGTTCACACTCGTTGATACTTGGGTTATTCCTGCCTCTGCGCTCAGAAATCGCTCCTGGCTTAGGGAACCATATGGGATGCCTGGGGAATCAAACTAGTCAGTTCTAAGTCTGCCTTGCAAGGCAAACACCCTATCGCTGCGCCATCTCTCAGGCCCCTTTACCATCTATTTCTTCTGTATGGAGAAAAAGGTTTGTTCTTTCAGAGTCAAGGTAGAAGAATGGGATTATTGAAATACTTTAAATATGAATATTTTTTATGAACTTCAGCTGACTCTGTGCTCAGGTATCATGCCTGGCAGTGCTGGGGGGTGGGGGACAGACCATATGCAGTATTGAGGAAAGAGCCCTGGTCATGTATGTGTATAGCAAGTACTTTATCCACTGTATTATCTCTCTAGCCCAATATTTTTAAGGAGGTCTTTCCTTTTTGGTATTTAGAAATAAATTTATATGTTAACTGGAAAGTAGAGTTAGTTGCACTATGGTAAAACCTCATGTGGAAAATAAAGCTTATTGTGACAGTGTTCTGAAAATATGGTTGGCTGACGGATATTTCTGAAAGCATAACTTATAATTGCATAAATTAGAGCTCTTGAAGAATTTAAAGTTGCTTTGATATATAATCATTGTATGATCACTCAACTAGAAGAATTTACTTAGAACAATTTGTGTCTCATATTCATCCAATTTAAATGATAATGGTGCATGTAGATTCCAGTTATGTAGGAAATATCGCTTAGCATTTAGTGTTCCTAACTCTTAAAATGATTTTTATATTAGTCATCATCTTTACCTTTGCATAAGTCAAGGACATTTTGTCATATTATTCAGTGCTAATACTAATGTGTAGCCTGTTGTTAATTGAATAAATGAACTTGCTTAAATGTTTGCTTTTCAAAATTCCCAAGTTATAGTCAATTTAGCATGCTTGCTCTCCCAATAATTAAGTCCTGTTTGAGGAGGCAGGTAGTCAGTAGCATTCTCATCCTTTAGAATCAGGGCTTGCTGGTATCAGTTCATAGATGTATTATGTCTAAGATAAATGCTAAAGCTAGTATCTAAAGCAGGGGTCTCAAACTCGCGGCCCACGGGCCATTTGTGGCCCTCCGTACAACATTTTGTGGCCCGCAGCCTGCCTTCAAATATCGCAGTATTCGCGATTATTCGCTTACCAAATAATGCAATAAAAATTGCATTAGTAAGAAAAAAAATCGCATTAGACATTCGCATACCACGAGCAGTTCCGTTAGGGGTATGCAAATGTTTAATGCAATTTTTTTCCTTACTAATGCGATTTTTTATTACGAATATTCGGTAAGCAAAATCCCTTATGTGGCCCTGCCTCACCCCGACTTTGCCTCCTGCGGCCCCAGGTAAATTGAGTTTGAGACCCCTGATCTAAAGCATTAAACAAGAATTGTTCTGATTATACTGATTCTTTTTTTTCTCTTTTTTTTTGGTTTTTGGTTTTTGGGCCACACCCAGCATTGCTCAGGGGTTACTCCTGGCTGTCTGCTCAGAAATAGCTCCTGGCAGGCACGGGGGACCATATGGGACACCGGGATTCGAACCAACCACCTTTGGTCCTGGATCGGCTGCTTACAAGGCAAACACCGCTGTGCTATCTCACCGGGCCCTTTTTTTCTCTTTCTTGAAGAATGCTAATAAATAACCCTTTATAATTGGATGAGAACTGTAGGACCAGGCATAGGGCAGTTTTAAAATGCCCATTTAATCTCCAGAAGTTTTATTCAGTCTTAATTAGAAGCCCGATTTTTTTAGAGACATACTCAAGGGATGGTGAAATGATTTATTACCCAGGGTCATATAACTAGTAGACAAGAGAACTCTTAGAATTTTATAGAAATTCAGAGCTTATTCCACACAGTTTACTGGTACTTAGAAATGCCTTTTCTTTGAGGTATTTCAAATTTTTAAAAATACCTCAGTATTTTATTAGTTGTTAACTTGCTTTTGGAGGTTTGTTTTTGGAGGTTCAGCTATTCTGACCTTTGGTTCTAACATAAAATACTGGAGATAAAGCAAGGCTCTGGTAAATTCTTCCCATTATTGAGGTTAAATATCGATTTTTTTCTTTTTTTTGGTTTTTGGGCCACACCCAGCGGTGCTCAGGGGTTACTCCTGGCTGTCTGCTCAGAAATAGCTCCTGGCAGGCATGGGGGACCATATGGGACACCGGGATTCGAATCAACCACCTTTGGTCCTGGATCGGCTGCTTGCAAGGCAAACACCGCTGTGTTATCTCTCCGGGCCCTAAATATCGCTTTTCTGAGTCTTCCTAACTTTCCAAACGTTTGGCTAATGGGTATTTATATTTAGTGGCATCAAAAATAAAACACCATTAATATGAGAATACATAGATTGAGATAGTATCATTCTAGCCATATAAAACCCATGAAATCCTGTGGTTGGCCCAGATAAATGATGGAGCAAAAACATGTCAACTGTTATGGACCATCTGTCTGCATTCTAAGGTCTGTGAATGATATAAATATCCAAATGACTCCCCTCCTTTTTTTTTTTTTTTTTGCTTTTTGGGCCACACAGTGATGCTCAGGGATTACTCCTAGCTATGCGCTCAGAAATCTAGCTTGGGGGACCATGTGGGACCCCGGGGGATCCAACTGTCATCCTGACAGAGACTATACACATGTATTATATGTAGCCTCCTTGACCTTTAGATTCATCGTGAACCCTGTACGTAGTGATAGTTGGATCTAAGAAGCTTAGCAAAATGGCGCGATGAAGAACATGTCTGGGAAGAATAAAAACTCCCTTTCCATTTCTGATTATACTGGGCTCATGCTGAGATCTTTGTTTGAAAGTCTTGATAAAAAGAGAATGGATTTTTTCTAGTATATAATTAAAAACCTGCCTTACAAGTTCTCATAAAATAGGGTTATAGGTGTTTGGCTTAAGGTATAAATGGATTTTGTTGTAATGGCTAATTTTGGATTTATAAGGGCTCTCCGGCTTACATTGTCTGAAGACAAATGCTGGAGATCATAAGCGTAGCAATCAAATAAGTTAAATACTAAAAGGCATTATTTAGCTATTGGGTTTCAGGACAAAAAGTCAGGTACTAGAGTCATGGGGAGACTCTGGGATGAGAAACTATCAGTTTCTCATACACACATTTTATGTGCCTCTGAATGGATAACAGAATCACCTACTACTTAGGGCTAATCTCTCTGAGAAAGTTCTTGCCATTGTACTGCTAACTATTAAAGGGTTTGTAGGAAACAATTCTAGGCCTTTCTTTTTTTTTAAATAATTTTTATTGAAACCATTGTGAATCAAAAGTCCTTCATAGTTGGATTTTAGGCGTACACTGACAGTGCATTAGGGCTATTCCAACCACCAGTGTTGACTTACCTCCCTCCACCAAAGTTCCCAGAGTGTATCCTGGCCCCCTGACCTGCCAGTATAATAGGCCTATGTTAAGTTTAGACTGTTATAGTTTTGGTTAGTTTTTTTTTTTTTTTTTTAAGTTGGTGCTGAAAGTTTTGTGTAGTAAATCAAACCGAAAAATGTTGAGTAGAAAATCAAGGGGTAAAGATGGTAATAACCGATTAGGTGTCATTTTGTAGAATTAAAATGGGTCATAAATAGGGGCCGGAGCCATATTCAGTGTTTGTCTTGCATGCAGTCAACTCAGGTTCGATTCCCCAGTATCCTATATGGTCCCACAAGCCTGCCAGGAGCAATCTCTGAGTGCAGTGCCAGAAGTAACCCCTGAGCACTGCCAGGTGTGGCCCAACGATCCCCTCCAAGAAAGGTCACAAATAGAACACATTGAAATTTATTCTCCTAAAATCACGTACTTTCTGGCAAGGAAGACAGTTCTTGTTGGAATTTACTGGTTTTTGGAACATTTGGATATATTTGAGTAACAGTACAGTGAGAAATTAGGTGTTAATGGAAGGGAAATGAATTCTTCCTTGCTGCACAAAGATGCTTTGAGAGCACTGGTAAGAGAACTAGAATGATCTTTCTTCCTCATTTGTTTCCGACCCCTTTCTTTTTCTTTCTTTCTTTTTTTTTTTTTTTTGATATCTTTGTGCTTCTAGGCTTGATCTAACTCTGCTACTTGCCAAATTCATTGCTTTTAACAAAAAGTCAGATTTGAAGGTAGATTTTATGTTTTGCTTTGTTTTGTTGTTTTTTTGTATGATTTGGTTTTCTCGTTTCAGATAAGGTGTTTTGGAGCAGATATTTTAATTGCTTGCTTAGGAAAACATCCAGATATTGGTCTTGGAACACTTTTTGATTATTCCTAAGATAATAAAGCTAGCCCAGCTACAGTGAAATGTAGGTGTGAATTCAAGATGGGTATCAAGATGAGTATCAAGATGATACTCTATGTAAGCTTGCTAACACTTAATTTGAACTGCCTTGGAAAGTTATGTTCAGAAATTTGTAAAACATGAGATCACATTTCATTTTTTTCTTTTCTTCTACACTTATTTTTTATGAATGATTCTATAAATGGGCAGAGGTCATAATGTAGTCAGCAACATAATAGCCTATCACACTGATATTACTTAATTCTTGCTAGGCTTTTTCTTAGGTGTTGGATATTTCATCTGTTTCTAGGTTGGTTTTTCTCTATTATTAAGCTAAGGTGTGCTTCTGGCAGGCACAGGGGACCATATGGGATGCCGGGATTCAAACCACCATCTATCCTGGATTGGCTGCATGCAAAGCAAATGCCCTACTGTTGTGTATCTCTTTGGCCCCATGGATCAGTCTTTTTATAATAATATTTGGGCATCTTTTTTATGTGTGCCATGCATGCTATTAGCCTCTATGGCAGATAATACAAAGATGAATTAGGTACCATGAGACAGTCCAGAAATAAGACAAGCTTTCTATTTTCACCTCCATGGAACAAAGGCCTTTCTCCTTTTTCTCCTCCTCTTCTTCTTCCTCCTCCTCCTCTTCCTCCCTTCTCTTCCTCCTCCCTCCTCCTCCTTCCTCCTCCTCCTCTTCCTCCTCCTTCTCTTTTTCTTCCACTTCGTCCTCCTTCCCCTTCTCCATCCCCTTCTCCTTCTCTTGTTCCTGCTCTTCCTCCTTCTCCACTTCTGTTTAAATGATCCATTGTAATCACACATGGTTTAGTTAGTGGATAGCTGCCTGGTGAGAATATTCTATGAAGGATTAGCCAGTAACCAGGAATGGAAATAGAAATGGTCATTGGCTGAAGGATTCATTGAACTCCACACAGCACTAGAGAGAGCACCAGGTCTGTGCTGTAGCAGGATTGGGGACTGTATCCTGACTCCCACTCAAGTCGGTGGAGGTTAACCAAGCTTTGCCACACATTGGCTCTGGTTTTCTTGATCAAATTAGTATCAGCGTGTTTTTACTAAATTAAATTACACTAAATTAAAAGCTCGTAGAAGAAAATAATGGTGCTTTTTCCCCAGGCATAGAACAGTGAATATAGAAAAGAGTTTTATGCATGACATATGGTTTAAATGTTACATATAAAATAAAAGATAAGGGTATAGCTTTTATTTGACCACTGTAGCCAAAAGAGAGGATCAGAGATAGTGAGTTCTTAAAACATACTCGTCCAAGAGCATTTGCCTTGTATGTGACCAATCCAGGTTCAATTCCCAGCACCCCATATATTCCCCCCAGCCCTCCAGTAGTGATCCCTAAGTGCAGAACCAGGAGTAAGCCCAGAGGACTGCCCGGTGTGGCCCCAAAACATAGTATTACACAGTCACTGAGCAGTATGTATTGAGCATCTGCTGTTGGCCAGACACTCTTCTCACTACTGTGGAGAGAACAGAAACAAAGTGCCTGTGAAGTTTTGTTCCAGAGGACAAAAATCAGTGTTCCTTGGAATGGACATTCTTGGGGGTTTGGGATGAGATTAAGTAGACTACTGAGTTACTTTAAAAATCAAGATTGTTGGGGACAGAGATATTACAGTGGGTAAAGTGCTTGCCCTGCATATGGCTGACCCAGGTTTGCTCCCCAGAACCTCATATGTTGCCCCAAGTCCCTTTTGGAAATGTTCTACAGTGCTCAGGGATCACTTCTGACATATGTTTTAGGCCTTGAACCTGGGCCTCTCACAGGTACTCCACCTTTTTGAGCCTTCTCCTTAGTCCCACTCAGAGTTTTTATGTCTACTCAGTACTTGATGCCTAGGAAAACCTTTTTGTTTTGTTATATTTTGGGTACACACCTGGCAGTACTCAGGAGTTATTTCTGATTTTATGTTCAGAAATTACTACTGGCAGCGCTCTGTTGACCATATGGAGGCTGTAAATTAAACCTGGGTCAATTGTATGCAAGGCACAGGCCCTCCCCTCTGTGCTATCGCTCTGACCCCAGCCTAGGAAAAACTTTTAAATTCCAATTTTATGAGTGTGGGCCCATTCTTTCTACTTAATACTGGCTCTTAGATTGGTAATTAGTAAATGACAACCTCTTTCACCACCCTTAATTTCTTTGTATTCTGTTGGGTCATTTAGAATGGCACTGTGGTTCAATGTATTATATCACCAGCCACTTGAAAACAGATGGTTAAGTCTGGTAAACACAGGTTCGATTGGGCGCCTCTCCTGTGGACTTGTTGGTTCTTGTACAGATTCCTGCTTCCACCCAGTTCCAGGATCAGCTGCCCATACCTGCTTCACCCCAGTCCACCAAGGCTAGCTTTGTTTTCTTCACCCAACCCAGAGGTAAAGCTATTGGGGAAAAAAAAATACATCCAAGGAAGCAAGAGCCTCTTAAGAATGTCTATATAATCCTCCTTTCCTTTCCTTACTCTTCTAACTTCTTCTGGGAGGAAATATGGTGGAGTGGCATGGAGTCTTAAACCAAGAATGAGTATTAAAATGGACAGCATTTTGGTATTAGGCTAATATCTAGGAAATGCCAAAAGCAGCACTCTTCCAATTTCTGCCATCATTACCTTGTTGTCTGTTGGATACTTTTTTTTTCAGTACTGAGATTGTTTAACTGCTCTTTGAAATGAAGGGTATGAAATTCTCAAAATTCTGACACTTAAAGACTGTACCTGATATGTATCATATTCTATATGGCAGCAGACAAATTCTCCTTTATTCATATCTATATATTTGTTTTAAAGGTCTAAGTGAAAAATTCTGACTTTTGAGAAGAAATCTCCCTTGGCCAGTGTTATGCATAGAGAGATGCCATTGTTTTGGAGCAAGGTATATGAAGAGAGTTAGCTTGAAAGCATTTGCACACATGGCAACTATCAAGAGAGTCAAAGTTTACCAAGGTAAACCAGGAATCATCACCTGGGCTAATTTGGTCAGTCTGTCATTCCTCAAGCCCAGGGGATAAACAGACTTGAAAAATAATTCACAGAAGGTTGTCAGTTATTAGGGTGGAGCTGCTGAACCACACCTGAGAAGCTACGTAGATGAAGTCAACTCATAAAGTTACTTAAGAACCTCCACCCCAATTGATAGTCCTGATTGTCTCCAAGGGAGTGAACTGAGACAGTGTGAAGACTTTGAGTAGGATAAGGCAGTGGTCATAATAGATAATGTTTGTATTTATGGGCATCACTTCAACAGTTTTATCTTGGATGGATGCATGGGAAATAGCACCAGAGAACACACTCATATTTCTAGTTTGCTTTCTGGGTCACTTGGCCTCCTGCACTCCTGTCTCATTCAACCACCACTAGGACCTTAAGATCACTAAAAATCCTATATTCTGAGAACTCAAACAGAAATTGTTTTCTTAAATTTTTTTTGAGAAAACACTTGATCCCTAGCCATTCAGAAGGTTAGATAAACTAATAAAAATTTAAATACATTATATTACATATATAAATATATATTTAGATATTTAGAGAGAGAGTGGTTAGCTCTGATTAGAATAATTTTCCAGGTTATCAAGTTTATAATTCTGATGGTACTACCATCAATATGCCACTACACAATTTTAATTTAGAAAACACTCTGGTTGCAGGGCTGGAGCGATAGCACAGCGGTAGGGCATTTTGCTTGCACGTGGCTGACCCAGGATGGACCTTACTTCGATCCCCGGTGACCTTTATGGTTCTGACCACATAGCCAGGAGTAACCCCTGAGCGTCACCGGGTGTGGCCCAAAAGAAAACAAAACAAAACAAAAAAAAGAAGGGCTGGAGAGATAGCATAGAGGTAGGGTGTTCGCCTTTCTTGCAGAAGGGAAGTTGTTTGAATTCTGGCATCCCATATGGTCCCCAAGCCTGTCAGGAACAATTTCTGACCGAATAGCCAGGAGTAATCCCTGAGCGCTGTTGGGTGTGACCCAAAAACAAACAAACAAACAAACAAAAAAGTAAAACCACTCTGTCCAAACCAGTGTGATAGCATAGTGGGTAGGGCATTTGCCTTGCACACAGTTGACCCAGTATTTGTTCCCCAGCATCCCATCCCATTTGGTCTCCCGAGTCTGCTAGGAATGATTTCTGAGCAAAGAGCCAGGAGTAATCCCTGAGTGTTGCTGGGTGTGGTCCAGAACTCAAAAAAATGAGAAAAAGAAAAAGAAAACACTGATAAACTGATAAGTCAACCACTTATATGTTGAATTGACTTGTTTGTAAAATCTTGGGAAATATTTTAAACTGAAACTTTAAACTTGTTACCTCAGGTTTATTTCAAATAGATAAATAGATTCAGTAGACATTCAGCCTGCTGTTATGTTTTGCCTTTATTCTATTGTTACTCCTTTCATTTCCTTTAGTAAAATTTAGGAAAGCTTATAAACTTTATTTGTAGAGTTGACTCCAAATAAATGAGAAATAGATTGGCATAAATTTTTTTCAGAGACTTGTTTGCAAGTAGTTTATATTTGTAGATAAAATTGACATATTTTCATTATAAATTCTATCCCTCCTAAAGATCACATGTTCTCATTACATTTTATTTATGTAATCTACTTTTGGGGGGGGGGGGTTTGGGTCACACCTGGCAGCGCTCAGGGGTTACTGCTGGCTCCATGCTTAGAAATCGCTCCTGGCAGGCTCGGGGGACCATATGGGATGCCGGGATTCGAACCACCGTCCTTCTGCATGAAAGGCAAGTGCCTTACCTCCTTGCTATCTCTCCGGCCCCTAGGAAATCTGCTTTTATACGTAATACTGTTTTTTAGGTTGCCAGTTTCCCATTAATTTATAATTACAATGGAAATAATATTTGTGCTTTTATTTAACTGTGATTTACAAAGTTATTAATAGTTAAGTTTTAGGGATATAGTATTTCAATAACAATCCTACCACCAATGCCGATTTTTCTCCACCATTGTTCCCATAAGCCATCTCACCTCTCCTCACCCACACCCCAATACCCCCTGCTACCTTAATAGGCTTGTAATAAAGTTTGGTAATTACAACTTAGATCTCATATTTTTAGTATTGTTGGGTGTGTGAGCTATGCTACTTTGTCACATCATTGGTGTAACTCAAGCTCCAGTCTTTTTTTTTTTTTTTTTTTGCTTTTGGGTCCCACCTGGTGGCGCTCAGGGGTTACTCCTGCCTTTGTGCTCAGAAATCTCTCCTGGCAGGCATGGGGGACCATATGGGATGCTGGATTCAACTGTTTGTCCTGGATAGGCTGCATGCAAGGCAAATATCCTACCACTGTGCTATCTCTCCAGCCCTTCAACTCCAGTCTTTATTCCCCCATTACTTCCCTTTCTTATCTTCTTCCTCCCACTTTGATTTCATTTCTTTTCTCTGTCTTACTCTGGGCATATAGGGAAGAGAATAATATTTAATAATAATAATAATAAATAGTCTATTCACTCTGAGTAAATAATATTTAATCACACAAATCTATAAATCATTTTTTAAATGTTAAAAATGTTGATGGTACCTAATTCTTTGTTACTTTAGACAGTAATTGCAGTGAAATCTTTTTGAGCAAGAGAGATTACTTCTTGTGGTAAATACATACGAATATTATGCTTTGATTTAATAAAAGAGTTTTTATTTGTTGGACATTTTAGATTTTAAAAAGCAGCATCATGCTAATAATAAATTTAAAAGGCCTAGAAGCATTCTAAGTAAAAATAAATTTTTCTGCAGGACTCTTAAGCAAGCTACAAAAAAGCCCTTCGGCAAAGGTTGTGAGCAATAAGATGGTTCCAATGTGATGGGAAAGTGATGATGACAGACTGTGTAATTAAAAAATATGATAAGGGCTGGAGCAATAGCACAGAGAGTAAGTAGGGCATTTGCTTTGCACGTGGCCAATGCTGATCCCCAGCATCCTATGTGGTCCCTAGAGCCTGCCAGGAACAATTTCTGAGAGCAGAGCTAGAAGCATCCCCTGATTACCACTTGGTGTGACCCAAAACCAAAAGAAAACAAAGTACAGTAAGAATCTGATGTGTTTGTGTGTTCTTAAAATATAACTCTAATGAATAACTGTACATGGCAGTGCTTTAATTACAAAAAATGTTTAAAATTCCCTTGTGGACTAGGCATACAAGCTACCCCATATGGGCTACAAAAGCAGCTGGTTTGACAAAGTGCAGTTTCCTCTGTCTATCAGATAATGTTTGTTAAGTGATGTCTAAGCTCCTTGACTCTGATCAAGAGATGGCTGAAAGCAGCAGGCCCAGGCCTTCTTGGGCTTAAGGGTCATTAAAGAATCCTTGTAGATAAGAGAAGAATTTTATATTCCAGGCCCTGGAGTGGCTAATGGACTTGGAAAGCCAGGAGGGATGGCCAGTGGGCTGGTCCAGTACACAAAAGAAAGGTCACATATATCACATATGTCTAGGACCTGAATATTTCTGACATTTGATTTCATTTTCTAGTTCCATAGGCAGAAATCGAGAGTGTGGTATTCCCATCTTTTCTGAGATCTGTGGCTAAGCATTGAGGAAAAGGCTGATATGTAAGACTGCTCTTTACAAGTAAGTTTATTTCTTTTATGAGGACAGTAGTAATGAAGTGGTCTTCTCCTATTTGTTGTTTTTATCATAATGTGCTTTTATTATTTTGGATTTTTGAGTCATACCCTGTGGCGCTCAGGGATTACTACTGGCTCTGCACTCAGAAATCACTCCTGGCAGGCTCGAGGACCATATGGGATGCCAGGGATCGAACCAGGGTCTGTCCGGGGTTGGTTGCATGTAAGGCAAATGCCCTACCGCTGTGCTACTGCTCTGGCTCCAGGAATATTTCCAGTTTGTTCCTTCACCATGGCCATTTAACTTTTCTGCTTACATGTTTATACATCTAATAATACTGTGTTGTCAAAGAAAATATGTAATTATCTGCACGGTGAAAACATGTATTACTTATAATACTTTCTAAACCTGTACTCACAGTTTCTACATGCTCGTTTCTTTTCATTTTTTCATGATAGTTTCTTAATAAGAGATGATTTGGATTTTTGCACTTTGGCAATGTTGGAGAAAATAAATAGACCCAAGACTCTTAGTTATAATTAACTCTTAGTTATATATAACTCTTAGTTATAATTGAGAATGTGTTTTTGCTATGTGTAGATTGGAAAAATTTTAAAGATGGAATTTTTTAAACATTTATTTATTTGTTTATTTATTTTGGTTTTGGGGCCACACCTTGTAGCATTCAGGGGTTTCTCCTGGCTCTGTGCTCAGAAATTGTTCCTGGCAGGCTCAGGGGTACCAGGAATTGAACCTGGGTCCATCCCAGGCCCACTGTGTGCAAGGCAAAGGCACTATCGATGTGCTATCACTCCGACCCCTTAAAGGTGGAATTTAAATGTGAAATTGGAGCTGTCCCAGTGAAGAACTCTGACTTGGCATCATTATCCACACAATACTGATTGAATACAGATCAACAGTATGTCGACAGGAATTCCTAGATAACTGGCATAACTGAAGTTGTTATAAGGTTTTCCATATTGTTTTACATACTGGTACAGCTTTTATATCATAGGACCCAGGCCTGGCAGTGCTGAGGGAATCACACAGTGCTGGTACTGCTCTTGTGAGCCCCATACTATGTGCCCTCCATAGCCCATGTTCTATGTTGTTTTTTTTGAGAGATGTAGGGAAATTTTTAGGTTTTCAGTGTTGTGTTCATGCCTATTACTTTAGCAATTTATTGTCTACCTTGAATAATAAGCTCTTTATTTGAAAAAAAAACTTCAATATAAAAAACTTTACAATTTGAAACACAGAAATCACTGCTTTAGGAATGGTATAGGATATATTAAAAAACAGGATTTGTGGGGTGGGAAATAAAGAACTGGTCCTTTCTGCTGAAGGAGCTGTAGAAAGGACTGGGAAATGAGCTTGAAGGACTTGAGCACCTGTATTGCATATGTAGGGACCTGGATTTGAACCCTTAGCATCACATGCTTCCCTAGCACTGCCAAGTGAAGCCCTGAGATCCACCATAAAGAGACAACAAAACATGAGATCCAAACCACAACAACCAAAACTTAAAATGTGTCCATCAAGGTTTGGGAGATTGGGAGGTAAAGGAGAGGGAACTTGGGAACACTGGTAGAAGGAAATTGACAATGGTGGTGTGATTAATGCTAGAACCTTTTATGTCTAAAATTCAGTTATCAATAAACTTTGTAAAATTATGGCTTCTTTAATAAAATTAAAAATGAATTAGACAAAAGAAAGATGCTGCAGATATTTAATGTAATATGCCAAGGATAGAATCTTTAGGGTAAGTTCAACCTTCTTTTTAAAAATGAAGACATGTCGGGGGCCGGAGAGATAGCATGGAGGTAAGGCGTTTGCCTCTCATGCAAAAGGTCATCGGTTTGAATCCCGGCGTCCCATATGGTCCCCCGTGCTCGCCAGGAGCGACTTCTGAGCATGGAGCCAGGAGTAACTCCTGAGCACTGCCGGGTGAGACCCAAAAACAAAAAAACAAAAACAAAAAAACAAAAACAAAAAAAAAAAAAGAAGACATGTCTTGATACCAACAATAGAGACTGTGTGAAAAATAAAAGTGTATTGGCACTACAGACAATGACCTGGATTGGACAAATTAGTTTGCCTGGAGCCTAGAGTTGGTCTTTTGCCAGGAAACTTCAGGGGTAGGGTCTCCTTGTATTTAGGTCAAGGCTTTTCCTTTCCATGTCCCTCATATTTTGGTGGGCCTATGCAAACAATAATTGCCACTTTAACACCGTTTTTACTGTGCTCCTTTGTCTCTAATCTTTAAGAAAAACAACCCACTTAAACTTTTGAGGTTAACTTAAATACGCATGTGCATGGAAATGTAAAAAAGTACTTTGCCTTCAATGTTTAAGGAGTTACATAAGTTTTATGTCTTTAGATTGCTTTGTGTGCTGCTAAGAAATATTATGTACTACAATCTGGGGACTTGAGGGACAAAGTAATTGTACATGGGCTCTATTTTATTTTTCTTAATGCTCTATGGCTGAAAGTTCAAAGTTAAGATATCAGCAATGGGACTACTGAGAATTCTGTTTATGGGTGATTGTCCTTCCACTGTAACTTTACCTTGTCCTCTTTCTTTGCATTTTTGTTCTCATAATTAAAAAGAAAAAAGAAAAAAAGAAAAAAAAGAAAAATGAAGACATGTTAGAAGACTTTCTTAGGATGCAAATAAGGCAGCAGTTATAAGGGAATAATATCTTTGATGAGGGCACTGGTGTCTTGAACACAGTGTAGTTGGCCTACCAGAAGTTGCCAGTGGCCTACCAGTGAACAAGTAGAAAGTGGACATAAGAGTCACACAGGCTTGAGGCTGGAGCGATAGTACAGAGGATAGGTCATTTGCCTTGCATGTAGCCAACTCAGTTTGGATTCCTGGTATCCTAGATGGTCTCCTGAGCCCACCAGGAGTGATCCCTGAGTTCAGCAGAGCCAAGAGTAACCCCTGAGCACTGCCAAGTATGGCCAAATAAACACCCACACACACACACACACACACACACACACACACACACACACCACACACATATCTGCAGTCATTGTGGCCTGTGAGGTGGCCCCTCAGAATGCTTAGGATTCCTTGGTGAGAATACCAACTGCAATATATATATATACAACAAATAATACTGGATTTAGCATGTGTGCACTTAATCTTGTTTCAGAAAAAGTTGTGGTATCTCTAAAGGCTGTACTAAATAAAATTAAAAATCAGTAGGCATGCGAGCACACACCTTGAAAGGCAAAGCAAGGAAAAGAAAGAAAGAGGACAGAAATAAAACTTTGTTTTTAGTTTGGGGGAAAAATCCTTAAATGAGGATATAGGGATGGAGGAAAACAGCAAGAAGACATGAATTGAGGTCAGGATTGCATTCTTGGTGTTAGGTCTTCATAGACACTGTGCATAGGCCAATGATTTACACCCTAATCTTTCTAACAGCCAAGGCACAGGTAGATAGATAGATAGATAGATAGATAGATAGATAGATAGATAGATAGATAGATAGATAGATACATACATACATACATACATACATACATACATACATACATACATACAGTTCATCGGGTCTTGACAATTCAGCAAATAAATTGCTCTGTAAAGCACCAATGCTCATCGCCCAGGGAACAAGCAAACAGAGCTTTTGACTAGATGCTGCTGCTACAAGCTCAGACCTTACAGTCATTGCTGGAGGAAACTTTATTAATTTGTGTGTGGCGGGTTGCTTGTCTGCCACTCTTGTGCTCATTGGAAGTTTATTTAAAAGGGAAATAAGGATTCCAGCCATTGCATTAGTAAATTTCCCCCCTCTTTTTAATGAGTGGCACTTTCTGGGAGATTCAAATCAGTGTAATTCTACATTGTGATTTTTGCCTTTGAAAAAATAGACCACTGAGCTTTTACATTTTTGCTATCTTCTGTTGTACGAAGAACTACATTCACTAGATGGCACTGTCAACAGCCTTTTGGGAAATGAAGCATGAGTAGTAATCTTTTCAGTACTTAAAGTTCAGGAAGGTAGGAAACCTATTTAGCTACATATTCTATACTTTTTATGAGGCTCAGAGAGACGGTGTTGGTCATCATAGGTGCAAGCTTGCCCTGGTGGCCCAAAGAGGAACTTATCCCAAAGAAGCCAGTCTTCTTTCCCTGTGCTTAGTTCAAGTGCATGCCCACAGCTCCTAAACTGAGGTCAGGGGTTTTGTTGTTGTTTTGCTTCTTTTTGCAGTATCTTTATGGGAATCAGTATTTGCTGCCAGTAGTTCTGGAACTAATCATGGCATAATAGTATATTGAAAAGAGCAAAACTTTGTTTAATAAATAAAAAGCATTTCTTGACCTTTGAGATTTACTAAATAATCATTGCCAGTCCAAAAAAAAGTTGCATCTCTCAGGATATAAGATGGTCATTTTTCTAGTTTTGTAAAAATCTTTTGCCTATTTCCTTTTTTAAGATACCATTCTTTTTTTGTTTTGTTTTTTTTGTTTTTGTTTTTGGGTCACACCCGGCGGCACTCAGGGATTACTCATGGTTCTGTGCTCAGAAATCACTCCTGGCAGGCTCAGGAGACCATATGAGATGCTAGATTTGAACCACTGTTTGTCCTGGGTCAGCTGTGTGTCTTACTGCTGTGCTATCTCTCTGACCCCGAGACACCATTCTTTTTTTTTTTTTTTTTTTTTTTGGTTTTTGGTTTTTGGGCCACACCCTGCGGCGCTCAGGAGTTACTCCTGGCTATCTGCTCAGAAATAGCTCCTGGCAGGCACGGGGGGGGGGGGGGGGGGGGAGGGAGGGGGCACGGGGACGGGGACGGGGGTGGGAACCATATGGGACACCGGGATTTGAACCAACCACCTTAGGTCCTGGATCGGCTGCTTGCAAGGCAAACGCCGCTGTGCTATTTCTCCGGACCCAGACACCATTCTTTTTTAAAGAGTTTTCTTTTTTGCTAATGTAAAGGCTAAACTTACTTTTAGTATGATATAAAAGATAAGTAGAGGAAAATATATATTATATTAATATGATACAGAATATTATACTTTGAGTATGTACAGAGGCCGACCAACAGCTCACTTTCAAGTGCCCACCCTGAAAGTATGAAGCCCTTTGGTTCTCAATACTGGGTATGTGGGGGGAGAAAAAAGCAAGGATGAGGCCCTTGAGGTCAATAGTAATATTCTGGGTAGAAACTCTGCTCTTCAGGATGGGTCCACAGCAGTTGGTCCAGGCTCCATGCATATCAACCATGTGTATACAACTCTTGACTAGTTAAAAAACAAAGCAAGGAAAGGAAGGAGAGAAAATTGTCATGATACAAATATTTTTTTTGGTTTTTGGGCCACACTTGGTGATGCTCTTGGTTATGCACCCAGAACTCGTTCCTGGCTTGGAAGACCATATGAGACTCCAGGAGATCGAACCACAGTCTGTCATAGGCTAGCGTAGCAAGGCAGATGCCTTACCACTTGTGCCACCACTCCGGCTCAATCATGATAAAATTTTTAAGCAACATTTTTAATTTAAAAAATTATTATTACAATATTTTATAATAAAATGTTATATGTTTATATACAACAATAAAATATTATTTTAAAATAATAAAAATAAACAAATTTTGTTTTATTTTAATTTTATTAAAATTTAACTTTCAATTTATCAAATCAGCATAAATTACAAAGTTACTCATGATTGAGTTTCAGGCATTCAATAATCAAGCACCAATTCCTTCTTTAGTGTCCCATTCCCTCCACCAATGTTCCTTCCATTAATTCCCATCCCCCAACAGACATGTTTCTTTTTCCTTTTTTCCTTTTAGGTACTGTGGTTTGCAGTGCTTTCTGTTTTCCACCAGCCCTGTTCTCTCATCTCAGGCCTCTTTGCTCTTTCTCGGCAGCTGTGCTGCAGGTTTTCAGAGTAGGACAGGCCCTTGACCTAAGGACTGGTCTATGTGGTCCAGATTATTTCATATCCCAGGCCTTGTCCCTGAAGTGCTAGAAGTGCTTGTCATGGTCCTCCTGGGGAATGGGGACAGGGCCTCACCTAGAGTTGAGGTTTGAGTGCAAGTAATGTAACTCAAGAAATTTAGTTTAGAGTGGAGGTTTGAGTGCAAGTAATGTAACTCATGAAATTTAGTTGGTACAGTCTTTGAAAGAAGTAGACATTAATCATTAACAACTTTTTTAAATCACTGTCACAAACCTGTCACCTTCAATATCCCATTTGTGATTGTGATTTTGATTAATGTGACATAAATATAATTTTTACATAATATGGTCTAATTTTCCTCTAATGTTCTCATGTACTTTTCCTTCTACTTCTCATTGTCTTTTGTCTTTCTGTTTAACCTAAATAGCATGTAGCAGAGTCTATTTCTCTCCACTCTGCTTTTCCTTCCCCCATTTTTTTAACTAAAATTTTTTATTTGAAGCATAGTGATTTACAATGCTGTTCATGATAGGGTTCTTTACATACAAAATTCCAGTACCACACCCTTCCACTAGAGTATCTGTTTTCTCCACCATTGTCTCAGGATTTCTCACATCATCCATTCTGAAGACCAGTTCCCAGATTTTGCTGCCTTTGACCATGCGTCAGTCCATGAATATAAAGAAACTTCCCCTTCTTAATGTCATTGTTTAAAACATATGATTTTTTTTAAATTTTGTTTTCATGATCTTTAGAGTATCATTTTGCATTTTAGTTGAAATACGACATACAGAACATTTAGAAATGAATTATATTTGCTCTTGGTTTATAGTCTAGCTGTCATTATATGTCCTTTTATTTTGCTAGGCTTCCCTGTTGCTTTGTTCCCAGTGTCCATAGTAGCAAAGAACCAGTTTCTTAGTCTTTAGAGTGTTCTAGGTTAAAGCCTTGATTAATGAAGGGAAGCTCCAATTTGCCTTTACTGGCTGGTCTTTGCATTGGTGCGGGTAATACCTGCTTTGGTAGGTGAGGGTATCAGCAAATGTGGCCAAGGTTGGAGTTGCATATGTCCCAGCTCAGGAGCACTATATGGGAGTCTTTCTCTCTCTCTCTCTCTCTCTCTCTCTCTCTCTCTCTCTCTCTCTCTCTCTCTCTCTCTCTCTCTCTCTCTCTCTCTCTCTCTCTCTCTCTCTTCCCCTCTCTCTCTTCCTCTCCCTCTCCTATTCTTTTTCCTCCTCACCTCTTTCCCCTTCCCCCTCTCTTTCCCTCTTCCCCCCTCCCATATTTTCTTAATAAAGCAATTTTACTTTTTTTAAGTATTTCCAGGGCTGGAGAGATGGTTCATAGTGTAGGGTATTTGCCTTGCACATGGCAAACGAAGGTTAGATCCTCGGCAACCCACATCATCCACTGAACACAATCAGAGTGAATTCTGAGCTCAGAGCCAGGGAATAATACCTGGACTCCACGGGATGTGGTCCAAAAACAAACAAGAAGTATTTCCAAGATGCAAGGATAAGTAGTATTTTTTTTCCTTTTAATGACTAAAGAAAGGGCATAGTGGAAGAGGGGAACCCCAACTGGTACCTAACATAACAATGTCTAAAGAAAGGGCATAGTGGAAATGGGGAACCCCAACTGGTACCTAATATAATGAAAGACCCATGATTAACAAGTAGTGAGAGAAGCGGCTGCTGAATCCAGCTGGAGGGCTGCTGGCCTACTTCTGGTCCTCGTTATGTATGCCAAGGTGAGATCCGAAGGCAGTGCCAGCTGATAGCATATATTTTTGCACCTGAGTTGTTGCCCTGTGCCTGCCCAGACCTGCCTCTTTAGGCACAAACACCTCTGGGAAGTTTCTCCCATTCTATTGAGACAGGGCCACTCCTCGACCATCTGACCAAATTACCTTCCCACCCAGCACTTTTCTAGCACCACACCCTGGCTGAGGTCCACTAACAAATACTGTTTTGTGCTCAAAGATTTTGACAGACAAATTGCATCAAAAGTTCTGCCAGACAAATTGCAAGGTTTCGGTAATTCAAACTTCAAGATCATCAGGCTTTTTTGACGTTAAAAAGCGTCAGTTGGAGTCTAGAATGAGTCCTAGAATGACCTTCAGATTTGGGGACTCAAGTGAAGCTGTTTTGCAATTCGTTCACAAATCCCTCAAGGGCCAATTGCTATTGTATCTGTTCTATTTGGGGCAATTGGGCAGATCACAGGCTGACTGGTAGACACATTATATGATAATTTAATTTCTGGTTTATTTTTTGATTTGTTTCTTTAGTTTGTTGTTGATGTAGTTGTTGTTGCTGTTGTTGTTTTAGGGCTACATGTAGTGATGTTCAGGAGTTACTCCTGACTCAGCACTCAGGAATTATTCCTGGCAATGCTCAAGGGCCATATGAAATCCCAGGGATTGAACCTGGTCAGCTGTATCCAAGGCAAACATCCTACACTACTGGGCCCCTTAGACTTAATTCTCAATTCCAATATACACAGCTCACATTTTTAATTTTCAAAGCTGTTATTTTATTTGACACTCCTCCCTTTCATTTAATCTAACATTTGTCTCATATCCTATAAATAAGCATTTGATTTCTTTTTCATTGTTACCTACCAGATTTCATCATTGAACAGATTTCTATCCAGTCATCACATTAAACCTTATTACATGTCTTGTGCAGGACACTCCACAGCAGGCAAGAGAGTCACTATTCTACATGATCCCAAATCTCAGTGGCTTGCAGACAAAGTGTGATTTCTCACTTGTTCCTCTAATCCCTTGTCAACTGGCAGCAGCTCCATTCTGTTGGCATCCGTGCTTTTCCTACAGTGGCCTTTCCCTACATTATTCCTCACAGCAGAAAACAAGAAAGTGAGCTGAAGTCTCCTACGAGCTCTTTAAGCTTCCTTTAAGAAGGGGTATGTGGCCATTGCCCAAAGAAAGTATGCAGCACTTGAGTTCATAGATTGGGGATATGCAGTTCCCCTTTATGAAAATTGACAGGAAAATTTGTCAAATAGTAATCAATCTTCCATTTCTAAAAAAGCAATTCCTATCCTAGAAGACCTTAGCATCTTTAAGGACTAATTTTCAACTTTTCAAAATATAAGAAAATGGTAGGCCGATTTTCTTTTATTCTTGCTAGCATTCAACTATTATATCAAACATCAAGAGTTGAAGATAATGTTGAGCTGTTGAAATTATTTTACTGAGATTTAGCTTTGTGTTCTACTATTGTCACTTGTTGGCTTTTCAGCTAAGCACTTATTTGTCGAATGAAACACCTTTTAAACAAGTGAATACACAAGTCAAGGCTGCATAGATGTCTTTTGAGTGTAAAGTCCTGGGTTGATTCTCAGCATCATGACTATAAAAAGAAATATTAAGGGCTAATGGGATCAGTTGGAGGAAAGATTGGTTTTACTTCCATATTAATTTCCCAAAACTGCCTTGTTCACCTGGGTCCCTGTGGCCTAAATTACCTTTATTCATGACAGGAAGCCAGCCAGGCAGGAAATATTCAAGGTCCCCTTTGCAGCTACTAGGTGGAGATAAGAAACCAACTTCTCTTCTTTCATTTGGCTGACGGGTGGGGGGAACATGGGAAGTGGGTGTGAAGGGAAAATTGCTTCCTGGGGTAACTGTTTCCTACCCTCAATTGAGCCTGATAGGCTGACGCCCTGCACCTATCTACTTTGGCATATGCTCAGATCAGTGGGTTGGTTCCCAACACATCTATAGCTACACTTTGAACTGCATGTTCTGTTTCCCTCTTTCCTGCTCAGGTTTCTCTCAGGCGTAGGCTTAGGACTTATCATTTTTGTGTGTGAAAAAAGAAAACACTATTTATAGGATGGAATGTCTAAGACAGAGAGGGTGTGGGCAGAGTGCAGGAAGAAATGAATCCTGGCTGTTGTCAGCTCACAGTATTTATGGAGCCAGCCCCGGGAGGCCACACTCATTGTGGGCAGTTATCAAAGAAATAAGTCGAACCCACCTGCCTCTGTACTAGTTGCTGTACTGCTGGCAAGTCGCCATCCTGGAGATTTAGCCATCCTCACTGCTAATACTAATAGCTTCAGAAGTCAGCTTCCTTTTGGTGAAGAACGGTATTTGAACAAACAAGCTCCAGGCCCATATGGTTTAAGACTGATTTCATGGAGAAAGGTAGAGTGAGCTCAATTCATATTTTTAAACAGAATTTATTGGTTGGGGTGGGTGCTCCCCAGGGACTAGGGACTAGGGTTTTTTAATTATTTTCTGGGCAATTTGGGCCTGACTGTTCAGTGCTCCAGCCTGGAATTGTGCTGTTTTGAGTGCCTTTAGGAGCGAGCAGGGCTACATATGGAGGTACTGGGTGTATATGGCATGGAGGTGCCATGGTATCTGATATTTGATAGTCTGCCTTGGCTTCAGATTGATATGTATTTCTTGGTTTTGGGGTCAAGCTCTGGGCTCAATACTCCTGGCTCTGTGCTCAGGGATCATGCCTGACAATGCTATGGGGTGCTGGTGATGGACCTCAAGTAGGTTACCTATTGTATCAGTTTTCTAGTCCCCCAGATTATATTTTTAATGCAAGAAATGGAATTTGTCACACTGTCAAAATATTGCATCAGGACATCACACCCCCCCCACCCCACCCCCCCACCCCCCCCCCCCGTGCCAGTTTTAAAACAAAGCCATAGTCAGTCCTAGGCCCCTAGAGTCATACTTAACAGAGTAGAAATCTATTAAGATACATTATTTTAAGAAGTTAATTGAGGGAAACTATTCAACATGGGTATAAATGTTTGTATGTGTTAGGATATAGTGTCCCATTGCCAGACTACCAAGAGCCCTTCCCTTAAATGTACACTGGCAAAGGTTGTTGTAAATGTACAACATTTGACTGCAACTCAGTCAAGAGCAACTTTATCAGATCAGTGGGCCGGTTTCCAACAAAACAAAACAAAAAAAGGTGTAATGAACAACCTTTTAACCATGGTGTTTAAATAAACAATAAAATAAAAAAATAAAAAAGAGCCCTCCCCCTTCACTCCCCAGATCCTTTAGTAGCAGCTTCAGTTTTGTTCTGGCTCTCAGGGTTTGTTTCCACTGGACATCGTCTTGAGACTTCCTTGTTTTCTTTATATATACTACTTGTCAGTGAGATCATCTGTTTTTGTTTTTTTTTTTTCTTTCTTTCTTTCTGTTTCTAGCCTCTTTGCTTATCATGACAGCCTCCAGTTCAGTTCCTATTGTAGGAAAAGCAAGTTCCATATTTATTTTGTCTTATAGTTGAGTGTGTCTATATTTTCACAATTACTTTGTTTTGTTTTGCTTTTGTTTGGGGGACCATACTCCTGACTCCCTCCGCTCAGGGATCATTTCTGATGAGGCTTGGAGGACCCATTTTGTGGTACTGGAAACTAGATCCAAATCAACCATATGTAAGACCAACACCCTAACTACTATACCTCTCTTCATCCCCCCCCCAAATAAATTGATGATAAATGATAAGAAGTTGCTCAATTTTAAATGATCTGAAATTACATCGCCCCAAATTTTCACATTTGAGAAGAGATGCTTTAAGTCAGTGGAAAAGTTTGCATACACTAGGTGAAGAGGCAACCTTTTGTTTTTGGCTGAACAACTCATCTGTCCTGAAGCAAAATTTGTTCCATCCTATTATCCCAAGTATAATCTGCTGCTTCTGGTAACTTGAGCAACTTATCAACTGCTGTAACAGAACAAACTTGTTGACTCAGTTCTAAGGTTGGGTACCTTATGTTTTAAGAAAGTGTTTTTAAATGAAGATTTAGTTTTTTCTGAACTTAGTGAAAATTCACAGCATCCTGAGGAGGGAAAAAAAAAAAGTGACTATATTAAGTACAAGTCTCTCTTTTTGACCAAGCTGACTTGAGCCCCGATCAGTTAAAAATCGTCTTGGGACACGGAATCTATTATGTTGAGTGAAATAAGTCAGAGAGAGAGAGAAAAAAAACGCAGAATGGTCTCACTCATCTATGGGTTTTAAGAAAAATGAAAGACATTCTTGCAATAATAATTTTCAGACACAAAAGAGAAAAGAGCTGGAAGTTCCAGCTCACCTCAGGAAGCTCACCACAAAGAGTGATGAGTTTAGTTAGACAAATAACTACATTTTGAACTGTCCTAATAATGAGAATGTATGAGGGAAATGGAGAGCCTGTTTAGAGTACAGGCAGGGGTCGGGTGGGGAGGAGGGAGATTTGGGACATTGGTGATGGGAATGTTGCACTGGTGATGGGTGGTGTTCTTTACATGACTGAAACCCAAACACAATCATGTATGTAATCAAGGTGTTTAAATAAAAAAAAAGAAAAGAAAGAAAAAAATCGTCTTGGGGCTGGAGCGGTAGGGCTTTTGCCTTGCATGCTGCTGACCCAGGGCAGACCCGGATTCGATCCCTGGCATCCCATATGGTCCCCTGAGCCTGCCAAGAGCAATTTCTAAGCACAAGCCAGGAGTAATCTTTGAGCGCTACCAGATGTGATCCAAAAAAGCAAAACAAAACAAAACAAAGTAAAAATCCTCTTATAGGGTTGAATCTTCACTTCTTCAAGCCCATAATGGTCTCAGTGCAGTAAGAAGTGGGGAGGGGGGAGCGGTGGCAGACTTACGGTGCTCTTAAATTTTGAGATTTGCATGTGAGGATCTTTTCCATGCCTCAAAAGTAATTTTTATAAGATGTAAAATACCTAGAGACATAATGATGCTTAATCTAGTTGAGTGGAAGGAAGGCAAACAAATGAGGAAGAATGAAATCCAGGCTATGGCATGAATATAATGAGCAGGTATGTTCTTCCTTGGTCTAGGTACAATAAATATATCATTGTCTCTTTGCATATCATCAGATTTGAACTAACCAATTACTTTAAATGTTGTGACTTTTTCAAAGATGTGTGATTGAAAAAGGTTAGCTGACATTGTTGAACGACTGTACATGATTATATGTACATACTATTCTTTTATAATAGAGTGAACTATTTTAAAATTGTATTTGCTTTCTAATATTCATCGAGATAGATAGATAAAGGAATCGGATGAGCCACAAATTTTTACAAAACCTTCTATTTGTGACAGCACAAAATATAGAGCATTGGCCTAATTTTCAAAGAATCTATATACAATATATTTCCAGATGAAAATATTAAGATATGAATGGTAGAAGGGGAGTCTAATTCAGTAGTAGGAATCTTGTTTGCTTGTATGAGACTCTAGATTTGATCGCTGGTGGTGCAATAAATAGAAATGTACAAATTATCAGCAATTTGCTATAATTTTAAATACTTTAACAAGAATTCATCATGTAGGATTGTTTTTCCATGTGTTTAAAATTTTCTGTTGTCTTAGTTGTCAAGTTCAAGTCTAGGCTGGCACTAGTGTCTTCAAAAATATTCTGTAACTAGGGGCCGGGAAGGTGGCGCTAGAGGTAAGGTGTCTGCCTTGCAAGCGCTAGCCAAGGAACGGACCACGGTTCAATCCCCCGGCGTCCCATATGGTCCCCCCAAGCCAGGGGCAATTTCTGAGCACATAGCCAGGAGTAACCCCTGAGCGTCAAACGGGTGTGGCCCAAAAACCAAAAAAAAAAAAAAAATATTCTGTAACTCGTGTCATTAGTGACCTTTCTGTCCTTTTCCACCCTGCCATTCTTTTTTTTTTTTGGTTTTTGGGCCACACCCGGCAGTGCTCAGGGGTCACTCCTGGCTGTCTGCTCAGAAATAGCTCCTGGCAGGCACGGGGGGACCATATGGGACACCGGGATTTGAACCAACTACCTTTGATCCTGGATCGGCTGCTTGCAAGGCAAACACCGCTGTGCTATCTCTCCGGGCCCTCCCTGCCATTCTTTAAACAGCAAATCACCTAAAATCTGCTGTCTTTAGCCAAGGCAAGCAAGATGAATCCTATATTCTCTCTCTCTCTCTCTCTCTCTCTCTCTCTCTCTCTCTCTCTCTCTCTCTCTCTCTCTCTCTCTCTCTCTCTCACTCACACACACACACACACACACACAGTCTGAGATCATAGAATTGATGATATAACATTTGAGGAAATGTGACTAGCATTTCTTTTTTCAATGACAAGAGCCCTGTTAACCATTTTACTTTTGATCTAAGTGTAGGGCACCAGTTTGCTAATTGAATTGATCTGATTCCAGATTGAAAATAAAACATTAGTGTATTTACCAGAGTTAAATAGTAGGTCAAGTTCTCTAAATTTTTTATTTGTTTTGTTTTAATGGGGGGTGGGCTACCTAGTAGGAGCTCAGTGAGGTGTTGGGACCATTTCAGGTAATGCTGTGCCAACTACCATGGCATATCAGTGCTGGGACCTGAGGATATGGCACTGCTTTTAAGCTCTGCAGTGCTGGGAACCACAGGATCTACTTCAGTGGTGCTCCAGTGCCTCCCCCGTGCTCATGAACCACCCATCTCTGTGGGTAGCCACATTGTGTAGGGGATCTGTAAAATAAAAATAAAATTCCACAAGCTGGTGAGACCACCCTGGGCACTGTTTTTCTAATTCCTTAGGTGAATGGGTCTGATAAAGCAGGGTAGCTGTGGAGAAATAATACCAAGCAGTCAGAAAAAATATTCACTGGTGTCTGTTTCCTCTGCCATATCTCTTTCTTCTCCTTACTCTCTCTCTCCTAAGCCCAAAGCTAGACCCCTTTCTTTAATCAAACCAACTCCCAAATCTAGTTAGTTTCTTTTGGTGCTAGGTCTGGGTTCAATCCGTGGTACCATTTATGGTTTCCCAAGCACTGTCAGAAATAACCCCTCAACATCATTGGGTATTGTCCAATAACACAAAAGAAGTTTGTTTTTTGTTTTTTATCAAGAGCATAGAGTGAGGTATGTAGCTCAATGGTGGATCAACATGCCTTTCATGTTCAAGTCAGATACTAAAACAACTGTCCAGGGGCTTTTACATGGCAAAAGAAGAGGTTAGAGGAAAAGGAAGTTGAGGAAACAGCTTTGTTTAGGCTTTTTTTTTTTTTACCTAGATTCACTTTACAGGGATCTAACTTGTGTCAGGAGTACTTTGTATGCTCCTTCACTTTTCTACTCTTTACCAAACCCACATTCTCTGTTTCCTTTCATCCAATCTGTCTAAACACACATTTAAGGGCCATACTGTCAAGCTGTTTCCAGAGCATACCAGAAATCTAAGGTATCTCATTCAGTCTTTCTGTTGTAGGGATTATCACCTGAAATTTACTTTGGGCCTCACCTGAGAAGAATAACTGAACTACTGACCACTGTCAGATAACATGTTAGCATGTTGATTAGAGAATAATCGCACTCAAAAACAAATTAATAACTTTGAATTATTCCTATTAGCTTCATCAAAATGATACTATTAAACTTGGGCTTTATGAGCATCACTATAAAACAGGTATGACCTAAGTCTCTGTGCATTTGAGTCAGACTTAAATTTATGTCACACTGAGCTGACAAATGTAAAACTTTCTTTAAGGGGAAGTTTTGAGCCACACCAGGTGATGCTCAGGGATTAGTTCTGGCTCCACACTCAGAAATCACCCCTGGCAGTGTTCAGGGGACCATATCAATATCAGGGATTGAACCCCCGAGTCATCCGTTTGCAAGGCAAGTGCCCTACCAGATATACCAATCACTCCAGCCTCTGAATGTGAAAGTATTTAAGTCATCAGAACAAGCATCTGATTCCGCACAAGGTACATTGACAGTGTGGCCTATTACTGGAAGGAGAAAGAAAATGTGGGAGGAAGACTCCAGTTGTTTCTTTGTGGTGTATCTTCTCTATTTCTAAATCTTCAATCCCTTTGCATTGAAGGGCCCGGAGAGATAGCACAGCGGCGTTTGCCTTGCAAGCAGCCGATCCAGGACCAAAGGTGGTTGGTTTGAATCCCGGTGTCCCATATGGTCCCCCGTGCCTGCCAGGAGCTATTTCTGAGCAGACAGCCAGGAGTAACCCCTGAGCACTGCCGGGTGTGGCTCAAGAACCAAAAAAAAAAAAAAAAAAAAAAACCAAAACAAAACCCATTGCATTGAAAATACTTCCTACTTAGTTTCTTAGTACAGTAACCTTAAATGATGTCTCATTTTTAAGCTACGTGGGTCCAGACAAAGGTTCCCACACTTTTTTTGGTCTATCGCCCACTCTTCAGAAGAACAAAACTATTCGCTTCCCTCCTAGAACTCAATCTTCTTTAAAGAACAAATAAAAGTGCCTCCCCACCCCAATTGTACTGGAAGTTCCCATCACCACCCCTTCAATCATTCCAGCAGCTTTCTGGGTTATAAACCCCAAGTTGGGAAACAAAGCTGTAGGCAAATAGAGATGAAAAATATGAAACCCCATGGTTATTCAGTCATACATTTCCATACAAGTATTCTTCCAGCTAAAGTTAGTTTCTTTTAGTGCTAGGTCTGGGTTCAATCCGTGGTACCATTTATAGTTTCCCAAGCACTGTCAGAAATGACCCCTCAACATCATTGGGTATTGTCCAATAACAAAAAAGAAGTTCGTGTTTTGTTTTTTATCATGAGCATAGAGTGAGGTATATAGCTCAATGGTGGATCAACAAGCCTTTCATGGTCAACCCCCAGACAGACAGACAGACATTCCACACATGATCTCGATCTCTCTCTCTCTCTCTCTCTCTCTCTCTCTCTCTCTCTCTCTCTCTCTCTCTCTCTCTCTCTCTCTCTCTCTCTCTCACACACACACACACACACACACACACACACACCTCACCCTGTCCCTAAGCAGTCCAGCTCAGACCCTCTCACTTTGTGACCTCTCTCCTGCTTCTCTACTACCCGTTGTTGAGTAGTAATTTCTTTATGCCATTCTCTACCACTGTATTTGCTGAAGGAGATGTATCCAGACATGGGGATGAAAAAAGCTCAAAGCTCTGCCAGATGACTTTGGTTTACTCTGGGAACCCCTTGTCATTTAAGCAATAAAGCCAAGATAATAATTATTTTTGGCCCTTAGCCAGGGACCCTGATAATGAGTGAGGTTGTCTTGATCCCCTTAATGTATCCAGTTGCACTGAGGTTTGAACTTGTGGTTTCAGGCTTGCTGGGCAGGTTTACAAACCCTCTGCCTTTAAACAATAAACAGTTTGGGAGGAGAAAGTACAAATTCCAAACAATACTTTCAGAAACTTAAGAATAAATTATAGTCTAGGGCAGGTGAGACAGTACAGAGAATATGGGGAAGGTTCTTACCTTACATGTGGCTGATCTGGGTTCATTCCCCAGTGCTACATATGCTCTCCGAGCCCTGCCTGAAGTGATCCTTGAGTGCAGAACCAAAAAATAACCCTGAAACACCAATGAGTGTTCCGCTCTCCCCAAATAAAAACATACAGCAGGATTGCTAGGACTAGGCAGAATTGGGGATTGAACTCATGGCCTTATACTGAGAAACTAGGTACTCTTAGCCACACAACTGCAGCCTTGGGTCCCCTATATATCTTTTGTTTGCCTTTGCGCAAACTATTTTAAATGTAATTGTTGTTCAGTTTCTAAGACTCTCACAGAAGTTGGTCTCAGAAATACTGTGGAGAAGTTAGTCTTAGAAATACTGTGGGGTCTGAAATGCTGTGCAGATTGCCAGTTACAATTGTTAACAAAATCCAGGGGCCAATCCTTGTAGCCGACTCCACCTTGTCCTCAATCCTGTAGATTAGCAGGCTGTGCCAGGTTTCCTTATGGAGGAAACTCGGCTGTCACAGGAAAGATTTGTTTCAACATTTTCAGTCCATTTCTAAGGTCCTTATCTATTAGGACTATAGATAAGGATGCAAGAACCATTAAGTGTGTAGCTGTAAGTCAGAGAATAGGAAATATTGAAATCTTGCAGAACTAGGTAGGGTCCAACAAAAACATAGGCTTGACAGCCTGACTGAATGAAATAAACCTTGTTTCCAAGTTTCCCAGAAACTGTGCTCATGACTGGGCAGGACTCAGGCCACCAGGTCTTTGTTTTTCCCTTCTTCGATCTACAGGAAACTTGGAGGTTGGGTCTTCAGATAATTAATCATTGTTAACAGTTTTCTATCTCTACATACCTGTTTCTGCAAGGAGTGCATGGAAGGCGAAGATGGGGGATAGAATTTGAGATTAATGAATCACTTTCTAAAAATTAATGTTTTGCCAGACCATAAATGTCAACACCATTGTAGACACACTATCTATTATTTTTGCAGTTCAACTTTTTATTTTAATAAAATCAGAATAGGCACAGCATATATAGCACTAGCATTTAAACTAATACAACAACCAATTACTGAAGTTCAATCTTTACATTCAGCAAATTTAGATCCACTCAAGTAATTTGGAACCTTATTTATTAACTGAATGTACAAGCCTCTGATTATGCCAATACAACAAATATAACCACATGTTTGAGGATTGCAATGTGCCAGACATTCGGACACATTATCTTAACTATAAATTTAAAAAAGTCGGGAGGGGGGTGGTCAAATGCAAAGGTGCTCAGGGTTTACATCTGACATTCAGGGATCCCTCTTGGTGGCTCTTAGAGAGCTAGATGCAGTACTGGGAATTGCATTGGGTTTGCTTTTGTGCAAAATTGTGCTTTACCCACTGTACTCTTTAGATTCATTTGTAAAAATTGTGTTTATGGGCTGGGGAGATATATAGGGGTTAGAGTACATGCCTGGCCCAGGTTTGAGTCCTTGCACCACATGGACTCCCAGACGTTGCTGGATGTGGACCTGGAGGCCCTGAGCACCTTAAGTGGTGGACCTAATAGTCCTTGTAACTGCAAGGAATGAATAAGCACTGCATCTGCAGGCTCTAGCACTACTGAACTGTCAGCCCCGTTGGCTAAGTATCTCAGGGAGTAGCCCCCTAAATTCACTTTAGAGGTGACCTTTCCAAAAAAGAGCATGGTTTTTGTTTTTCATTTGAGGACCACCCTGGTGACACTCAGGGATTACTTCTGTCTCTGCACTCAGGATACTCCTGGCAGAGCTTGGGAACATTCGGGTTGTTGGAAATTGAACCTGAATAAGAAGTACTCTACCTACTGTACTATTTCTCAAATCCCAAAGGCCATTTCCTGTTTTAATGACCATCAGCATGGGTCATACGGTTGAGCATGGGCCTTGCATATTAGAAGTACTGAGTGTTGCTCCCTACCCCATGCACATAATATGATACCCTCAGTCTCACTGAGTGATTGTGTGTTCATTTCTCTGCCACTGCAGAACATCTGCTTCTCCCTGGTCTTTAACCAAGCTATCCTTCTCAATCTGGCCTTTCTGTCTGTGTCCCTGGCAAGTGCCCTCAAGACACCAAGGGGCAGCTCTCAGAGCAGCCCTAAGACGCTTCCTGCAGGTGTTATAGCAAAGCTCAATTCCCATTCATGACCTGCCAATGGCGGTAACATCATTTGAGTTTTCTCCTTCTTGTGGTCCCTGCTGCTTAGCACTAACTCAGTGCCCTAGTATTTGCCAATCTTTTCTCATTCTATGGCTTTGACTATCACTGTTTGCATATTTCTTTATCCTTCCACGGGTTATTTATTTATTTATTTTGTGGTTTTTTTGGGTCACACCCGGCAGTGCTCAGGGGTTACTCCTGGCTCCATGCTCAGAAATTGCTCCTGGCAGGCACGGGGGGACCATATGGGACGCCGGGATTCGAACCGATGACCTTCTGCATGAAAGGCAAACGCCTTACCTCCATGCTATCTCTCCAGCCCCGGGTTATTTTTTTTTAATAGTTTCATTCCTTATTGACAGTACAAAAGAGAGGTGGACAGCTGAAAATGAGCCATGTGGGACCATTTTTTTAGATTCTGCAGTCCTTACCCATCTAAAATCATACAGTATGAGATACAGATTGTGTGTTAGATGGTCTGCCCACGAGCAGGTGTGAGATGAGAACACAGTTTGAATAAATCCAGTCCTCTTGGTCTCACCCCTGCACACTGAGCCCCCTAAGAGTCAGAAACAAGATTAGAACCGGAACCGCTCCTCTTCCACGCCCGGCTCCTCACACCCAGCCCTAACTCCTCCCAGTTCAAGCATGTACCTTGGCAACGATTCCCTTTCCCCATTAATCCTGGTGCCAGTAGATTCCAGGAGATCTAGACCTGGCTCTCCTCTGCTAAAGGTGATGCCAATGGTCATTTTGCCAGTAATGGAATATCTCTCCCATTCTGAAGCCCCGTCACCCTGTCTTCTAACCTGTTTGCTTTCGTTGCCATGTTGCCTCCTGGAATCTGCCTTCCTTCTGTTGCTATGAAACATCAGAGCCTCCCTGCCAGTATTTTGGTTTTGTTGTATGCGTGAGTGTCAAGGGTGGGGAGACCAAGGGTGGGGGCTATGTACTTGTTTAAGGGTAAATACATCACGTTCTGGAACATGAGTGTTTGTCTCTTCTCCTTTTGTATTTCCAATAGTAATAGTAATCATTACTCAGGAATTTAGGCCCATGTAGTGCAGGGCCAGAAGTCAGCAGTGTTTTTTCGTCACTTAGTATTTGTTAAATTAGTGATTTATGTACAACTTTCTGCAAAAAGAAAATGACAAGAAGACTAGTAAAAAAAAAAAAACAAAAAACAGCATCTGGGGGCAGGAAAGATACTAGGGTATGTAGCCAATCCCAGTTTGATTCCCAGCAACCCCATATGATGCCCAAGCAGCCCCAGTAGTGATCCCTAAGTGTAGAGCCACAAGGTTGCATGTGTGCTTATTTATCTTTTGGTTTGGTTTGGTTTGGTTTGCAAGACCACACCCAGTGGGACTCTGGGCTTACTCTGTGTTCTGTGATCGGGTCATCCCTGCTTGTACTCAGGGAGCCCTTTGCACTGTCAAGGTGTTGGAGATCGAACTGTGTGTGGTTGACCTCAAGCAAGCAAGTACTATCACCTCTTTTCTACCCTTCTGACCCTGCATATTTTTTTCATTCAATGATGATAAAGAAGGTATTGTTCTGTATCTTGTTTTTTGTTTGTTTGTTTGTTTTTTCGGGCCACACCTGTTTGATGCTCAGGGGTTACTCCTGGCTAAGCGCTCAGAAATTGCCCCTGGCTTGGGGGGACCATATGGGATGCTGGGGGATCGAGCCACGGTTGTGGTCCTTCCTTGGCTAGCGCTTGCAAGGAAGACACCTTACCTCTAGCACCACCTCACTGGCCCCAGTCTGTATCTTGTTAACGTGGAATAGAAACTGGGAGAGATTCTGTCTGGCTCTGGAAGTCAGAAGCAGGTAAATAGATGTCTCCTTTATTAAACCTTCTTCTGAGGGCCCTGGTGTCCTGCCTCCTTCCCATGCTTTCATTTTCTTAGCCAGGCCCCTGGCTTGCTCTTTGGACTTGCCTTCTTCCTCCATTTTGTTATTCTCAGCTCCAGACCCTGAGCAACTCTTAGTAGCAGCAGATTCCTGTACTTATGCGTC
The DNA here is from genome assembly GCF_024139225.1 of Suncus etruscus. NCBI lineage: Eukaryota > Metazoa > Chordata > Mammalia > Eulipotyphla > Soricidae > Suncus > Suncus etruscus. Next base: position 70,534,759 of record NC_064848.1, on the reverse strand, counting down.
CTGGTTCAGATATCTTGTTGCCATATCTCAAATCAGAATTCATCTGGCCACAGTCCTCTTCTTGAGAGTCTGCCCTAGCCATCACCCTGGGAACATAGCCATGCCAACATTGAAGTTTCCAGTCCCTCCTGAGAACATCAGAATAACTCTAGTGTTTGTGTTAGTGGTTTCAGTTTGGAATGTGAACCTACTCAGCACTGCTCAGTGAATAATAGGCACAAGTGATATTTCACTAGCCTCTGCTCACTTGTTAGTTCTCCTTTGCCTGATGAGCTTATATCTTTGGGATCTGAGAGACACCCCCCTCACTTCAACACCAAGATCTAGAACATTTTTTGTATCTCTTCAGTGATGGTGACACATTGCATGTTAGAGAAGCATGAAACCCAGCAGCCCCCACTAAATCTGCCATCTTGCTTGTTGAGAAATGGCCCAAGTTCATAAATAATCACTAAATAAATCGCTAAATAAGTAAATAAATAAAATTTAAAAAGAACATGAGGCCACTGAATCTTCCCAGATAGATCAGTCTGAGTTGACAACTTTTGAGTCCTTCTCAGTATGGGAATAGCAATGTTTCCCTTTCTGCCTGAAGGCACAGCAGCCTGCAGCCAGCCACCCTGACACCCTGCAACATAGAAATGTCTCAGCTCCACAACTGAACTTCATCAAACTGCCAAGCCATCAAATTATTCCAACTATAGTCTCCAGACTGTGCAGCTGAATGCATGGCTGTATGACACAGATTACTGTCAGTTGACCACAGTTGACCAACCTCAGTGATCCTAAATAATAACAAGGCTCAGCTATTACCAACCAACCCAGTTAATCTTTAGACAATGATTTCAATAATAACATTGTGAGAGATAATAATTATTACAACTTGACCTTTATTGATCTAAGTTTTGGTAATTCCATTTGCATTTGTGCTGTTTTAAACAATATGAAGTTAATCTGTCAGCGCCTGCAAGGAAGCAGGATGGAATTGTAGGAAGAAAACTGAGGACATTAGTGGTGGGAAGGCTACATTAGTGTTGGGATTGGTATTGAACTGTTTTTGGTAGGTATTGGAACTCTTAATGCCTGAAATAATTATATTATGAACAACTTGGTAAATCTTGGTGTATTAAAAGAAGATTTAGTTTAAAAATAGAAGAAGTTAGGGAAGCACATGTTGCCTTACTTTGGAGTTTGAGGTATTAGAAAAAGAAGTGTCATTCAGTATCCATACTCGAGGCTGTGGTTATGTCACGTACTCTCAGACAAAAGCCAGCATATGTCCCTTTCAATCTCCCTGCCCCAGCCCTCCTGGCAGCTGCCTCCTGTGATATATTTTTTAGCAAGCTCTTTCTTTTCTCCTTCCTTCCTTCCTTCCTTCCTTCCTTCCTTCCTTCCTTCCTTCCTTCCTTCCTTCCTTCCTTCCTTCCTTCCTTCCTTCCTTCCTTCCTTCCTTCCTTCTTCCCTCCCTCCCGCCCTCCCTCCCTCCCTCCCTCCCTCCCTCCCTCCCTCCCTCCCTCCCTCCTTCCTTCCTTCCTTCCTTCCTTCCTTCCTTCCTTCCTTCCTTCCTTCCTTCCTTCCTTCCTTCCTTCCTTCCTTCCTTCCTTCCTTCCTTCCTTCCTTCCTTCCTTCCTTGTCAAACCTGGAGGCGCTCATCTACTCAGAAATCACTCCTGGTAGGCAGGGGGGACCATTACAATGCCAGGGATCAAACCCAGGTTCGTCCTTGTGTTGGCCTTGTGCAAGGCAAATGCCCTACCACTTGTGCTATCTCTCTGGCCCCCTCCTGTGACTTCTTACTGGTTGTGCACATGGCACAGAAATGCATTGTGGGTTTTTTTTTTGGAGGGGGAGGCATATCTGGGGACTGAGTTTGCTGTCAGAAGTCTTCTCATGCCTTATCATGGTGAGAATATCCCCTACATCCAACAGAATATAATTTAGTGTCTGAAGCAAATATGAGTGAGAATTGATGTGGGTTCTCCCTTCTCACAGTGAGAGTCTCAAGTAGCCTTCCAGTTCTCATTCAGTGACATGTATAGTGGTTAGATTGTGGTACATGACTGCAGATATATCACCTTTTGCACCAGTATAGTGAGAATGAGAGAAATAAAGATTTAGAGACTAATGAACACTAAAGCCTATCTTAAGGAGAAATAAGTGTCATAACTAGCATATTATAAATAATAAGAGTTTAGACACTGAGTGCTTTCTTCCTATCAGGCACTGTACTAGGTACTTTGCAAACACTAGGTCATAGGTTAACTGAAGTTCTAATTCCACTATTAGTTCTCATTTTAAGAACAAAGTGTTTTAGTATAGCCAGTAAGTAGGGCATTTGCCTTTCACATGTTGACCTGGGTTCAATCCCCAGCATTCCATTTGGTTCCCCAAGCTCCACTAAGAGTGACATCTGAGTGCAGGGCCAGGAGTAAGTCCTGAAAATTACCAAGTATGGCCGCCCAAAAAAAAGTAAATAAATAAACAAAATAATAAGAAGAAAAAGAACTGAGGGGAGAGCAAGAGGCTATAAGGTAACCTTGCATCAAAGTTCTAGATGAGTTTCAGCTGCACTATGAGAAATGGGAAGGAAGATCCTGCAGAAAGCCTAGTCAGGAATGGTTTTGGCAAATTGTGTACAGCAGGGATGGCGAACAGAATTTTGACCCTCACTCAAAATGTCAAAATGCAATATGTGTTTAATAGATTATTGTTAAAATGATATGCTTTTGTGTGAGTGTTTGTCCGTTTTGGCAGGTCACTGCGTGGTGTGGCTCTCTGACTCTCACAGTTTAAAATTTTGGCTCTTTGTGTCAAACTTGTTCGCCACCCCTGGTCTACAGTATTATTATAAAAGCAAAGCCAGATCTTGACTGGTTAGTGAGAACAAATTACAATTTTTTTTTTTTGGTGGGGGAAGGGGGTCACACCTGGCAGTGCTCAGGGGTTACTCCTGGCTCTATGCTCAGAAATTGCTCCTGGCAGGCTCGGAGGGACCATATGGGATGCCGGGATTCGAACCACCGTCCTTCTGCATGCAAAGCAAACACCCTACCTCCCTGCTATCTTTCTGGCCCAAATTACAATCTCTATCTCAGAAGTTTCTGATATATTCTATGAGATATGTATGTACCTTTAATTTTTTGTTTTGTTATGTTTTTTTGCCCACACATGTCAGAGCTCAGGGTTTACTCTTGCCTCTTACTCAGAAATCTATTTCTGCTAATTCAGGGGATCATATGGGATACTGAGGATCGACCTCAGATAAGCAGTTTACAAGCAAATGCCTTACCTGCTGTACTATTGCTCTAGTCTAGACCCTTTTATTGTTGCTGATTTCATTACTATGTTTGCACCCCAATATCCCACATTTTCTATTTTTATTTTGGGGGCATGCCCAGCTACATTCAGATCTATTTCTGGCTTTGTGCATAGGGACCACTCCTGATGGGACACAGTGGACCATATATAGTGCTGGGGATCAAACCCTGACCAGGCAGGTGCAAAGCAAGTGACTTGTCTGCTTGTACTACTATCTCTCCAGCCCTCCACCCCACCTCCACTTAGTTCTTTGCCTTTTAGACAAGGAACATAAATTTACAGTTTTAGTTAAAAACATTATATAGTATAGTTTGTTTCTATCTGACAAACAATTTTCTATAAAAATTCTGTGGATCTGACAGGCAAGAAATATTTTGTGGCTGCCTGAGTATCCCGGGATTCAGAGATTGGCCTCGGTGTGACCTAGAGTCCCCTTTTCTCTATGGTTTTCTAATCAAGATTCAAGACATTGCATTCCTCTCTCTCTCAGAGCACCCTCTACTATGTATAACCTAGACTCACACATCCTTCGGTTAGACCCCTTGTCTGTGGCTTCAGCCCCATCTGCCTCTGGCTCCCATCACTATATTCTCCCACTATGGAACAGCTGACTCTTCAGGTGTTCTCCTTTTTTCCAGGTTCCTCAATTCCTCCTCGTACACTCACCAGAAGTCCCAACTTCCAACATGGCAGTAATTCCTAAAAATGAACATAATCCCATGGCTTTTGTGCTCAGATGACTTTGAGTCATGGCCCCATAGCTTTTAGATGTTTCTAAAACTCAAAACTCCTTGATTTGATATACAAAGCTCTATACAAAGCTCTAAGTCATCCAGTTTATGCATATTTAATTTTACACACCTCTTTCATATGCTTTACTTTTACTCTTGCCCCTTCTCTCTGCCTTCTTTGAAAATCACGCTTTCTCCCCTTTAGTTCAGATCAGCTTAAGGACTCACTTAATGAGGGCCAGAATGATAGTCCATAGGGTAGGGTGTTTGTCTTGCATGTGGCCAACCCACCACCCCATATGTTTTCCCAAGCCTGCCAGGAATGATCCCTGAGCACCACTAGGTGTGACCCAGAAACAGAATAACAACAATAAAAAGACTGATCCTCCCACTCCCCCCAAAAAAAACAACCAAGATAATGCACCTGATAATCCTTTCCCACATCTCAGTTTGGGTAAGCTGTCCCTGTTTTCTTGACTCTTAACCTACAACGACTGAGTCAGTAACTTGCAATTATCATTACCTCTTAATTTCCCTTCCATCTTTATGGGTTCCATGGATATGCAGGCTGTCGTTTTTATAGAAGGATCATTGTGTCCAGTTATTAATAATCATTCAAAGGTTTGAATTAAAGGAAGTGACATTTGACCCTCAATTTAGGGTGACTAATTGTTGGTTACGCCTTAGACTCGGTTGAAGTCAGATTTCATGTATTCCTTCCACATCAGTTTATTATGAGCCAGTTTCTCTAAAATTCCTCTTAGCCAAAATTATCGTAGGAATCCCATCTTCCTAGATTTTCATCTCTGGTATGATACATTCATGATATGTAATTATTTTTTTCTATAATTGTGCTTTCCCTTGGGGTTCTAAGGAGTTAAAGGAATCCATGGTTTAGTAATCATATTGAATGGGAAATACTTTTAAAACAGGTTGGGGAAGATAATTATTGGGAGTATAGAGAAGATAATTAGTTATTACATGAATGATGATGGTGTAGAGAGAGGTTTTATAAAAATAAAATAGCTGGCTTTTTCTTTTTTTTTTTTTTAATTCTTTCATCTCAGGCATAGCAACTACCAGGGTAGAGGGTAAATTAAACTTTCCCTTTGGATGGGACTTTAAAGTGAATATTGTAGGTGTACATCAACTGTCTTTGGAAGGTTTTCTTTTTAACTAGTTTTTCCAGGGGAGGGGAACCTAATTAAGATAGATAAAGAAGGGGCCGGAGAGATCCGCACAGCAGGCGTTTGCTGTGCAAGCAGCGGTCCCAGGACCTAAGGTGGTTGGTTCGAATCCCAGTGTTTCTTTTCGTCCCCCGTGCCTGCCAGGGGCTATTTCTGAGCAGATAGCCAGGAGTAACCCCTGAGCACCGCTGGGTGTGGCCCAAAAACCAAACCAAAACAAAACAAAAAAAAAATAGATAAAGAAACTGAAGGTTTTTATAAAGTACATAGAGAAGACTGCAGAACTCTGTTTTTACATAATTGCTTTATGCTCCTTTAAGAAAATTAGGAAATGAAATATTTTGAGGACATTATCAAGTAGCCTACTTCTCCACACCTTTCAGGTTACTTCCAACATTCTACAAATGTTATTAATAAAATTCTGCCAACAGCAAAAATTTTAGGTTGCTGAATTCAGCCTCTAAGTCCTCAAGAATTCATTTTACTTATCTTTCCAATCTTAATCTTTGATATGTTTTGATAAACAAGTTTAAATATAATGTTTTTTTTGAGCTATACCCAGGCAGTGCTCAGGGGTTACTCCTGGCTTTGCACTCAGAAATCACTCCTGGCTCGGGGATCTGTGGGATGCCAGGAATCGAACCCAGGTCCATCCCAGGTTGGAAGTGTGCAAGGCAACCACCCTACTACTATGCTATTGTCCCGGCCCCGGTAGTCGGTCTTATGCAATGCAAAAAGTTAATATTTTTCTAAGTCCAGGGAACAGTTTTTGTGGTTGACTGATTTGGAGGCTCTGGGATTCCAGGGATACTTGTCATTTTGAGTCTCTTCTGTGATTTGCCATCTACTGGTGATTTTTCTGCATGCAGCAAAATTGACAAGTTCACATTCACAGAGAGCAAAGTGTGTGTTTTGTTTTTTTTTTTCAGGAGCAAGGAAACTTTTCCTTTAAAGGTACTCAAAATACCTGACATCACTGTTCAGAACTTTTTATCTCTCTCTTGTTTTTATATGGTACGTAAACTTTAGCTTTTCTTAATTTCCTTTTTTTTTTTTTAATAGAGAGTGGTTGTTTGTTTTCACTATACAGCAGTATTCCTGGAGGAGCAAGTTTAAAATGTTCTTATCCATGGGGCTGGAGATGGCGCAAGCCTCTTACGTCTGCCTTGCACGAGTTAGCCTAGGATAGACTGTGGTTCGATCCTCCAGCATCCCATATGGTCTCCCAAGCCAGGAGCAATTTCTGAGTGCATAGCCAGGAAAGAGTAACCACTGAGTGTCACCGGGTGTGGCCCCAAACAAAACAAAACAAAAAAATTCATATCCAGAGGAACTAGAGACACAAAACAGAGGTAATAATAGTTTGCCTTGCATATCCCTGGTACTGCATATGTCCCCAGCATCATCTGACTGGTGGTCCCTGAGTTCAGAAACAGAAGTAAGCCCTAAGCACCACCCATTGTGACCCAAAAACAAAAATCATACCCAGGACTGGCAATTGTTGACTTGAAGAAACCTCCTACTTTCCCTACCTGAGGCTCTGATCCCTTCACTTCCCCTGTCCTAGGGCAATCCTGGTTCTTTGGCGAAGTGTATGACACCCCCCCCCACTCCCCGCACCCCAAGAGAGTTCCACACTCTTGTGTGTAAGCATGGCAGCCACGTATACAACCACTAACATCGAATTGCAAGAAAGGAGGGAGGGAATAATAATCAAATATGTGTACCAGAGCATTTCCATTATATATAAAGATTTCTATGTTTTGGAGCCATATACAACTCTACCCAGAGTTTATTTCTGACTTCACTTAGGAATCACTCCTGGCGAGTTCAGGGGACTATTGAGATGACAGGAATCAAACCCAGGTAAGCTGTGTGCAAGGCAAAGGCCCTACTTACTTTACTGTCTCTCCAGCCCTCATGCTGCATTTTAAATATTCTTCACTAAGAACAATCTTGATAGCCCACACGAAATTTTCACTTGCCACCAATGATGAATCCACCCTGAAAAATGTAGTTCTATTTGGGGAAAAATCTTATAGTGGTGAGAAATTTAGCCATCAGACTCCAGGTTCTCCATGGAAGCAGTAATTAATACAGTTGGATGTGTGTAGTATATAGAGGTACTTTGGACTGTACTCTATTAGATAAGTACAGGTGACAGTTTTCACTCTTCTCCTGTGTTAGCCTCTGCCTTATCACAAATTAGATTTGATCATTGGAAGTAAAATGGCATATGAGTTTTGGTAACCCTCTTTCTTTCCAAGAGATGGGATTTGTGTTGTTAAATGATTGAAAGATTAGTGACACCACCTTCAAATGACACATAAATGGAGCCAAATTCATGTGTCCTTTTTTAAGGGTTTTGGGCCATACCTGATGACACTCAGGGATTACTCCTGGCTATGCACTCAGAAATTGCTCCTGGTTCGGGGGACCATATGGGATGCCGGGGAATCGAACCATGGTCCATCCTAGGCCAGCCACTTGCAAAGCAAATGCACTACCACTGCACCACCGCTCCTGCCCCAAAGTCAAGTGTTCTAAGCACTGGGATTCTTTAGGTCTGTGGCCCTGCATTTCAAGGAATTTGGAGCAGAGGTGTCTTTAATTCAGTTTTGAGTTCATGAAATTCCTGTGTTCTCTCTCTCTCTCTCTCTCTCTTTTTCTCTCTCTGTCTCTCTGTCTCTCTCTGTCTCTCTGTCTCTCTGTCTCTCTCTGTCTCTCTGTCTCTCTCTCTGTCTCTCTCTCTGTCTCTCTCTCTGTCTCTCTCTCTGTCTCTCTCTCTGTCTCTTTCTCTCTGTCTCTCTCTCTCTCTGTCTCTCTCTCTCTCTGTCTCTGTCTCTCTCTCTCTCTCTCTCTCTCTCTCTCTCTCTCTCTCTCTCTCTCTCTCTCTCTCTCTCTCCCTCTCTCTCTCTCTGCCACACCCAGGTAAGGCTCATGCAGTGACGGGGATCACACGTAAGGCCTCACACATTCTAGATATTTGTTTTATACATGAGTCACATCCTCAGCCTCTTTGATGTTTTCTCTAGATTTTACCCCCCCTCCCTTTTTTTTCCTACTTCTTCTTCAATACTTTGGCTTTTGGGCCACATTCTACAGTACTCAGGGCTTGCTCCTGATAGCACTCAGGAATCATTCCTGGCAGTACCCCTGGGACCATATAAAGTGCCAGGGATGGAACCTGGTCATATACAAGGTAAGCACTTTCCCCACGGTACTATCTCTTGAGCCCATCTTGCCATTGTTTTTCTAATAACTATTTTTTTTGCCATAGCGTAACTTTCCCTACCAATTCATTCAGATCTAACTAAGAATATTTATATGTGTCAAGTAAAATCATTATTGACATATAAATTCAGTTCCCTATTTAAATTTTGTGGTTTTCGGTATATTCAGAGTTGTGCAATATTATCAAAACATTTTTCAACTTCCCTGAATAAAAAAGTCTATAGCCACTGGCAGTCCTACCCACTTCCTCTGAGTCGTCTCAGCTCTAGGCAATTTTTAATCCAGTTTGTTCTGTAGGTGTACTTTAGGGTGGGTCGAGGGGAGGTAGCTAATAGGTTGCCTGTGTCATTCCGTCTGAAAGGTTGAAATCAAATGAACAATTGACTTGGGTCACACAGTGGGTTCAAGTTTTATTTCTGAGGCAGCAGTTGCTGGACTCTTGATTTCTTTTCTTGTTGTCTTTCTCAGCTTGCTCGAACTGGAATAGAGCAAAAAGCTCTGTAGAAAACTTCATGATTAAGTTCACTCCATTTGTTCTTTACAGGAGAGAAACTAGTCTTTCTCTTTGAGGGTAACATACAGAGTCATTTCTTAATCCGCCATGACCTGGACAACCAACTAGGCATTGTTTTAATTGCTGCATGTCTGAATTGACTTACATTTGAGCAAAGAGAAAGCTCATTGAGAGAGAAGTGAAGTTTATGGCAGGTTTGATTTGAACAGATGTTTTATCTTGCTGACCTCAGAAGCACATAATCTTCCCATGCTGCATTTTCTGCTCAGAATTTCTGCGTATGGACACTTTGAGCTACCACAGCTGTATGAGCTATCAGCTTGTATGATTTGCATACGATTTGGTCTGATTTGCATACAAGCTGGTAGAATTCTCCATCTGTAAAGGAGAGAAATAATAGAGCTTGACAAAACCTTTGTAGCAGGTAATTCTTACTTAAAATGGATTTAAATTTCTATAAAGCAAATTAGTTGACATGTCATTCATGGGAAATAGATATTTGTCTTTTCCTCTTCCATCTGATGACCTTCTATAGATAGAAGTCATTTCTCTGGGTATTTTTGGGAGTTTTATTTTTGTGCCTCTTCTTGGCCATCTTTCCTCCGTGGGGAGCAATGATGATGAGAGAAGTATCCCCAGCATTCCAGAAGATTTTTTAATGCATGTTTATAACTAAGTAAATTTGCCCTTTTTTCTTCCTTCTGCTTCATAGTGTCATATTTAATATGTTATGAACCTTTTGGTAAACAAAAAAAGAGGGGGGCTGCCAGTAGGAACATGTAAAAATAGCAAAGGGGGAAGATCATTTTTAAATATCTGGTTAGATAACAATTTGAATAGATCTTCCAACTTTAAAGCTTTGTCTGGTTATTGGTTTGGTTTTAGGGTTATACCTGGCATTGATTGGAGGTATTTCAGCCTTGGTGCTGGGGAATCCCTCTCGTGGTGTTTTTCGTGGACTATGTGGTGCCAGGAATTAATATGAAAAGACTATACCCTGAAAAACAAAAGTGTTGAACCATAAATTTGTTCCATCTCTTTTCTTCGAATCTCAGAGTGTATTTAATGCACTGTTATAGTAATAAGGACCATAATTTTCAGAAGCTTTTCAAAGCTACTCCTAAAAATATCTTTTAGATTATCAACATTTTTTAAAATTTATTTAAACCTTTGTGATTTACTGTTACTCAGTTTGGTTTTTAGATATACAATGTTTCAGGACCAATTTCACTACCATTATCAACCTCTCTCCACCAATATTCCCAGTGTCCATCTCATGCCACCAACCCTGTCCCAGCCTGCCATCAAAACAGGTATATTTTTTTATTTAAACACCTTGATTACATACATGATTGTGTTTGGGTTTCAGTCATGTAAAGAACACCACCCATTACCAATGCAACATTCCCATCACCAGTGCCCCAAATCTCCCTCCTCCCCACCCAACCCCCGCCTGTACTCTATACAGGCTTTCTATTTCCCTCATACATTCTCATTCTTAGGATAGTTCACAATGTAGTTATTTCTCTAGCTAAACTCATCCCGTTTGTGGTGAGCTTCATGAGGTGAGCTGGAACTTCCAACTCTTTTCTCTTTTGTGTCTGAAAGTTATTATTGCAAGAATGTCTTTCATTTTTCTTAAAACCCATAGATGAGTGAGACCATTCTGCGTTTTTCTCTCTCTCTCTCTGACTTATTTCACTCAGCATAATAGATTCCATGTACATCCATGTATAGGAAAATTTCATGACTTTATTTCTCTTGACAGCTGCATAATATGCCATTTGTATATGTACCACAGTTTCTTTAGCCATTCGTCTTCTTTGAAGGGCATCTTGGTTGAAAACAGGTATCTTTTAAAGTGATCAATTTTTTTTAACTTGTTTTAAGATTTAATTTTAGTCTAAAACCATTTTTAGCATTGGTTACTTTTAGAGGTTTCTAATGCAGAACACATTCCTTTTCGCTACAATTATTTTTGTTTGTTTTAGTTTGGGGGTTACACCCAGCTCTCTACTCAGAAAATTCTGGGCTGTGTGCTCAGAAATCCTAACAGGGTAAGGAAACCAAATGGGATGTCTGGGATTGAACCTGAGTCAGCTGTGTGCAAGGCAAATGCCCTCCCTACCTTCTTCTATGCTGTCGTTCTGGCCCCTTACTCCCATTTTATTTATTTTTTTTTTAGTTGTTACTAATTTTTTATATCTTTATTTAAGCGCCATGATTACAAATATGTTTGTAGTTGAGTTTTAGTTATAAAAAAAGAACACCCTCCTTCACCAGTGCAATATTCCTACTACTAATCCCCCTAGTTTTGATTCAGATTAAAAAAAGCTTATCAAATGGTTGCTGGTGAACAACCGCACTAAACCTAATTATGTATATTGAAAACAGAGGACAAAGGACTTTAATGTTTAAGACCTAGAGCACAGACACTCACACTCTGGTGTAATGTGCACCTAACCATACTGAACCTCATGCATGGTCCTGGTTGTGATTTCTCTGTGCACATTCCAATGGTGTCTGCAGTCAAACTGGACTTTACTGTTTCTCACTAGAGGAGCAGAGGGGAAAGATCTAGACCTGGTTGGTCTGTTCTGGGAAAGCAGTTAAAGCAACAACTTTAAATTGAAATAGAGGTAAAGTCTAGGGTTAAGAAAACATTTCATGGTGTGACCACAAATTAAACTGTTTTTTCTTTTTGGTTTTTGGATCACACCCGACAGCGCTCAGGGATCACTCCTGGCTCTACGCTCAGAAACCACTCCTTGTAGGCTCAAGGGACTATATGGGATGCCGGGATTCGACCACCATACTAACCTCAGTGACCAGACTTTGTCACTAAATTAAGAGATTTATTTCCACAATTATGTATTGAATGCCTCTTTTTTTTTTTTTTTTTTTTTTTGGTTTGGCTTTGGTTTGAGGGCCATACCCAGCAGTATTCAGGATTTTTCCTGGCTTTGCACTCAGAAAACATCCTAATGGTGCTCAAGGAACCATAAAGGGTGCTGGGGATTGAACCCAGGTCAGCCATATGCAAGGCACATGCCCTACCCACTCTTCTGCTCGTTGGCCCCACCTACCTTCTGTTGAGCAGACTGTGCAAAAAATAACGAAAGGACTGAATCGGGATGGTAGATCCTGTATCTGTCATGAAAGATCCCTAACACTAAGTAACATCAGTGATGTCAGTGCTCCATTCATTGGCATATTTATTGCTGTGGTTTTCTAAGTCTGTTTAAGAAACTTATTTTAACAGTTATGCAGACCTTTGAAAAAAATATGCAAGGGACTAAAAAGAGTACAGCAGGGAGAGCTCTTGTCTTACATGTAGCCAACCTGAGTTCAATTTGCATCACCACATATGCGATCCTTAAGCACTGAACCATGCGTAATCCTGATCAGCAGGATTGGCCACAAAATTAAAAAATAAATAGTAACAAAAACAAGAGAAAAAATGTGCCACAAATATATTATGGAGGCCCACACTTGGCAGTCCTCAAGGGTTACTCCTAGCTCTGCACTCAGGAATCACTACTGGGGGGGTGGGGTCACAGGATCATATTGGACGCCAGGCATGGAACCTGTGTCAGCTGCCTGCAAGGCAGATAGTCTACCCACTGTACTATAATACCGGCTTCTACAAATAAATATTTTTGATAATTTATTTACATAATTGTGTTCTGCTATCATCAGTGGTTCAATCAGTGGTTTTCAATCTTTTTACCTGGCAAATTACTGAAAGGTGAAATATTTTGTAAATTACTAAGTCAAATAAGAAACACCATTTTTTTGGTTTTTTTTGTTTGTTGTTTTTTTGGGTCTCACCCAGCAGCGCTCAGGGGTTACTCCTGGCTCTATGCTCAAAAATCGCTCCTGGCGGGCACGGGGGACCAAATGGGATGCTGGGATTCAAACCACCGTCCTTCTGCATGCAAGGCAAATGTCTTACCTCCATGCTATCTCTCCAGCCCAAAACACCATTATTTGTAATAGCACTGTGTATATGTTTTTAAGGCAAGTGTCATAAAAATGAACTTTTGTACTTCAGTTTATAATATGCTAGTCATAGAACATCTTAGAATATTAAGAAAGGCGAACTTCGTTCATATTCTTTTCTGTGAATTCTGCTGCTACTTCTTGGCTCCATTACTGGCTCACTTGTGGCTCAGCACTGGATTATTTTATGCTTCTAAGAACTGCTTTGGCATCTTGTCAGCCTCTCTAAGTTTTTTTTTTTTATTGTCATTATTACCAACACTTTCTTAAAAGTTAAGCTGCCTATGACTGTTTCTCAGGCCCACAGAAAATGTATGTGGATCAGCAGCAGTTCACAGGACAGCCATTGAAAATTACTGAGCTAAACCCTGAAGTCATCATCACTCGATGATGTTTTATATGACTTGAGATTTTAAATATATATGTATATATATATTCCAGATTGTATTTATGTTGAATAAGTCGTTATAGAAATATACATTTAAAAAGACTAAATTTACTATACTTTCATGTTTTTCTTGGCCCTTCCTTGAAATATAATCCAGGATAACGTGCTCTTTTCATCTATGTGATGTCAGGTCTTCTTACATTAGTGGAAACAAGGACTACTTTCTACTATCTATACTGGCCTCTACATTCTTTCTGCATTTAAAATTCTTTCCAGGCTTTGAAAATATGGGTTTAAGGAGGAAATTTTTTTTTCTTTTTTTGCCATGCCTGATGATGCTAAAGGCTCATTTATTACTGGCTTTGTGTTTAGGAATCACTCTTAGTGATACATGGCGGGGGTGGGAGTGGAGGGTCCATGTGATGTTGGGATCAAACTCAAGCCCATTCATTAAGCCATGTACAAGGCAAGTGTGTTTACTCCCTCAGTGTCTCCATCCCCAATTGAGAAAGACTCTTAATATAGTTTGTTCAGAGTCAAGCCAGGAGAATCAAAGCACCACAAGGGAAATGTTAGAAACAGAAGTGCTTGCCATGATCTCATGTCTCCGTGCTATTTTTTTTTCCTTGTTGACTCAGAAGAACAAATATACTAAAGAAGGTATGAGAGACCTCAGTTCTCTTCCCCCCTCCTCTCTATTCATGTGTTTTTTTTTTTGTTTTTTTTTTTTATCACACCCAACAGTGTTCAGGTCTTACTCCTGGCTCTGCTCAGGAATCATTCCTGGCAGAGTTTGGGGAACCAATCGAATAAGAGGTATTAAACCTTTGCCAGCTGCATGCAAGGCAAGTTCCCTACCTGCTGTTTCTTTAGCTCCTCACTCAAGACCTCCCAATGGGAGTTTTGGGAAAGTGTTTTTCCCAGAACTGTTGCTAAGGTCTGACAATGGGTTATAAACTAGCTAATGGTCATCCAGCTTATTACCCACTAGAGGTGGCTATATCTGAAAGCTGCTTTTCCTTTAAGTACTCAACACATAATAGTAAACTCTTTGTATTTTCCTCATTCTTTAATTGGATATTCTCAAAGTTTTTTTTTAATGTATTGGACCAGCGAAATCACTAATAGAGATGGAGCTCACACCTTTATCCTGGAGGTCCTCAGTTGAACTCCTATCACTCAGTGGCCTCCCTAGCACCAACCCTTAATAAGCACTGCTTACTTTGAAAAAACTATGTTGTATATAAAACATTCACCTTCTCTAGGTCATGAAGTGACAACATAGGCATGAATATAAAAATATACCAATTGGATTTATTCATTCCTTCCAATATTTTATTAAAATTAATTTTGAAGATTGGCATTTGGAGACTCAGAGAGCTGCATTCTCAGAAAACCAAATTCATTTTCTTTTTCTTTCTTTCCTTTTTTTTTTTTTTGAGCCCACCCCCAAACAAAGCTTCAAACTCATTTTTTCATTGCTTTGCAAAGACCAGAGCTCAGCGAGTGTATGTGGGAGGAAAGCCCAGTCTGTTCATTGCTATTGCTTGTCACACACTAAGTGGAGCAGGGAGGTGTCCTTATCTGTCATAGAGGGAAAGAATCTCACGAAGCTGTTTTGAAACTTAGCTAAAGTAATGCATGTGAAAACACTGTAGACATGTACAGCTATGGGAGTGTTTATTGTCCTGTTTTTATTTAAGATGAGAAATGCTTTATTCTGAAACAAAACAAATAATCCAGTGAGATACTCTTGGTACAAACATGGGCATCAGTGCATTTCAGTGCTGAATGTAGTTCCCAGAAGGTTTGAGTTCTAATCTGAAGGGTCCCTATTTCTGGAAATGTTATTGCTAACGTGTATGGCAAAAGGTTGTGGCATTGGAAATATTATAGCTTCCTTTGACATCAAGTTTCTGGGCACTTATGTGTTCTGTATCTCATTAATAAAATTTTAATGGCACTGGGATATATAGAAGATCCCCGATCCCTCTTATATAGTTAACTTGAAGTGTCTTTCATAGCAGTTGCCTATTGTTCCCATTTATTACTATTCTCCTCCTTCTCCCTCTTTAGTCTTAGTTTTTTAAAAGTAGGTCAGGGCCTGGAAGACAGCTGTATGGACTAAGTGCATGCAGGAGGCCCTGCAGGGTTCAATTCATGGTACCTCATAGTCCCCTAAACATTTATATAAGTGACTTCTGAGCACAGAGCCAGTAGTTCCTGAGTACTCCCAGGTCTGGCACTAAAACAATAAAAACTAAATTAGGTCCCAGTTTGCCTTTGACAGCCCTTGCTATACCTCTCATACCATTGTCCCATCTGTTGAGGGACAATGCTATCATCAGAAGATAGCATTCTCAGTAGCATCACAATTTGTACCATAAGTTCTATAGCTACCTTGTCTCGAAGCATAAAGAAATTGAACTGAAGATTCAGTGGAATTGTAAGGATCTATAATAATTGAAGTCAGCTACTGAATGTCCGAGTGTGGACTAGATTCATCCTGGAATGAACTTGCAGATTCAATCTGTCATCTCTGATTATTGGATTGTATATAGCCGGTTTCCTCCTGCCTGTTAGGACCACAGCTTGTGGCTATTCATGCTGTTACAGAACAGTAGCTTTGGCATTTCAACAGTTTTCACTCTCCTGTGGCTTGTTGAAGCTTGAAGGCTCAGCAAAGGTTTCCATTCAGTGAGAGCATGTGCCTTAAGATTCCCGTAACCCTGTTTTTTGGCTAGTATGTTTCTGTGGCAACAAGCCAAGGCATTTCTAAAATGTGTCCTTTGGCTGCACCACAGCTGGGCAGAGCTCATGGCTGACTTGGGATGAAGAGACGCCATTGGAATGGTGTCCAGACTTACTTGGCCTCTTGCTGCCTCTTCAGAACAATGTTCAATCAGTACTCCCTGGAAATCAGTCAATCACTGTTTAAAAAAAAAAGTGCACAACCACCGGTAGCCTTGGCTACTGCCATTGCCTGGATCTTCCAAAGACCCCGAGAGGAGGCTATGTAGTTAACTTTGGTATGCACTGATCAGGGCAACATTTCCCAACTGGGGGCCCCAAATATGAGAGCCTCCAAAATATGTTCCAAGAGAGTCACAAATGAAAATTGTGCAAATGGAGAAGGTGTTTGAAAAACCCCAAGTTAGAAGGTCAAGTCCATATTGCTGCCCCTGTGATAGTATTTCCTCTCCTTTAAGAAGCAGAAACAGAACTTAATTGTCCAGAAGAAATTCTGCACCAAAGAAGGTGCCACTTGGTATATTGACTCAGAATTTAATGGGATGAAAATTTCCCTTTCTATCAATCATCCAAAACGTGGATCAAGGTCAAGGGAATACTTGACTGTCTGGGCAAGTACAGTTCCAGTATTCCCATAACAGGGCAGTTTCATGTTCATTGGGTGGAAAGCAAGTGCAGTCATCTGCATCTCCTTGTTGGCAGCTGTGCTGGAATGTGGCTTCTGTGCTCATGCATCTGAAAAAAGTGTGTGCAATTTGATTCTCAGAAAGTGAAAGGGGACTATTGGAACATAGGAAAAATCTGTGAAGTGGCTTGGTTGGCTTTCCAAGGGGGCAAATGTAGTGTGAAGGACTCTGTTGGAATGATGCTCCTTGTGCTTCACAGGGTGCTCCTGTTGAAATGCAGATTGCTGGATGCTGGTGCTGTAGGCTTGTATCACCAGTTGGAGTCAGCTCTGACTCTGGATGTCACTGTTGCACCGTAAGCAAGTGCAGGTGACCAAATGAAACGTCCCTGTCAGCAGTGGCTGCATTCCAGCGAGAGAGAGTAAAAGGAACTGTGTGCTGAACAATTAATTATTGCTCTTGGACTCTTGGGAGCCCTTATAAAAGCCCTGTGTCTCCTGTAGTGAGACAAATTAAGCAAGGTTTTAGGGACCTGGAATTCCAGTAGCGGTCTCCTTCTACATCTATAAAATCAGACAGAGGAGGGGCATAGAAAGCTATGAAAATAAATAGAAAATTAGAAGCAATTCAGAAAGGAAAGTTCCATTTCTTCTTACTTCCATCCTAGGAAAAATACTGTTCTGTGATTTCCTCCCTTCACATCTCTAAATAAAGACTTAAAGCCACCACCAACTAGTTTGTGTGACAGTACTCTGACTGCTTGGTAAAGTTGGGAGCACAAAAGAGTGGACAATACCCAGTGCTACTCAGAGCTTACTGCTGGCTCTGTGCTTAGTGCCAGGGATCAAAGGGGTTAGCTGTGTGCAAGGCAAAAATCTTAACCTGTCCTAACTCTCTGTCATATATGCTACTTAATCTCCATTCTTTTACTAAATGTTATCATCTGCAAAAGGAAACCTTTCCATTTTGAGGGTATTCAGAGACCTCCTATTGTTAAATTATCACAAACCAAGATTTCTCAACATATAACAGTTATATTTTATATACATATATAGATACATATATATTTTATATACACATATATTTTAAGTACAGTTTTAGTTCTATGTAGTAGCACCAAAATATGTATTAATTAGGTATAAATTTTGTTTTATACCCTGTATTTTTGGTATTCTTCCATGTCTACTTGAATAGGTTTCAAAATAATTTTTGAACTATACAATTCACAGTTGTTTCCAATAATTTCTGCTTTGGTGGTACTAGTCTGAGGAATCTGACAGCCACCACTAGTACCTATTTTGTTTTACCAGCATTTTCCTAAGCATGTGCTTACTCGGAGTTTGTGTATGCTGTAGGTATCTCTTGAGAGGCAGAAGGCATGCTTGATCTATAAGAAACTTTGCTGTCTAACTGTGAGTGTACACAGGTCAGTTTGTTCTCTGTATATTTGCTATATTAAAAACATTCTGAGGGGCTGGAGTGATAGCACAGCAGTTGAGTGTTTGCCTTAAACACAATCAACTTCAGACAGACCCATTTCAATTCCTGGTATCCCATATGGTCCCCCAAACCTGCCAGGAACGATTTCTGAGTGCAGAGCCAGGAGTAACTCCTGAGTATCGCCAGATGCGACTCAAACTCCCCACCCAAAATTAAAATAAATAAATAAATAAATAAATAAATAAATAAATAAATAAATAAATAAATAAATAAAAGCATTCTGAATGTAGTGATCTTGTTGATCCAGGGGCCAGAAAATCTGGCTTTATCCATATCTTTGTTCTGACTAATTTATTCCACCATATTCCTCATATAATGTAGTCAGTAATGAAGCTCTCTAAGCTGATCACAGATTTTCTCATGATCAAAGTTCTGGATGAGAGAATTAAAATTCGTTTCCTATTAAATTTGTCCCCAGAATTTATCCTTAATACTCTATATAGGAATTGCATTTTGTAAAATTTAAATTACTCTGAGTCAGGGATGAAGAATAAACATATTGCCCCATGTTAGATTATTAAAATTGCTAAGTTAAATTTAAATTCAACATCTGTGAATGTGCATACAAAGATAAATATTGCACATACAAACATGTTCATTGTTTTGAGATCATGTTTACTCTATGATAGTAACAGTAGATTCTAGACCTATTGGCCCTCCCACACAGTTTTACTAAGACTTTACTAAGACACCATTTTACATAACACTTCTCTGTTATCCCTTAAAATGTATAGGCTCTTTTCTCATCTCTCAAATCCATCTCTTGGAATTGATTCTTAATATTTTATTGGATAAATACATAGAACTGCACTGGGTAGAACAGAGTACAGACTCTGTATGCAGGAAGCCCGAGCTTGATTTCTGGCCTTCATAGTCCCCTGAGTACTGAGCTTGGAGTATTCCCTGAATTCCACTGCTGTAACCTCCAAAATAAAAGTATATTCCACAAATCATTTGGAAATAATTTAAATATTCAAAAATAATATAAGATCAAATTTAATATGGCACAGATCTTAAGAGAAATCTCTTAAAATGAGATGTATCAAATTGCCTTAGAAAGAGAGCAGTCAATTAAAGACATAAGAGCCCATTTGAGAAAACTTTACATGTTTGTATATGGATATATAAATATGGGAATGAATTGGAAAGGCATAAACCAAAGGCTTATGGTAAGGGTTTATAACATGGGTTTGCTTTTCTTTCTTAGTATTGTTATATATTATTATCTTGTTATAGTGTGCAAAAGATGGTTGAATAGCTTTATTGGGAAGCTATAAGGGGACACAGTGCCTATTCTGGGATCTGAGCTGAAGGGAGAGTCAAGTCCTGGCACTTTGACCTTTCTTCAATGCTACCTATAGAGATTCTTTGACTGGCCAGAGCCTAAAGGAGCTGGGGAAAAAGAGAGGGATGAGTTCTATGTCCTGCAGACTTCTCCATGTCCATATATATGACCTTAGTTTATTTAACAGTAGCTCCCCAGAGAATCATTGTGTTCCCCTTGGGCCCGGCTGTAGAGCAGGGGGTGGGGAGTGCCTAGCCTATTTTCTCACATGGGTCTGGTCCTACCTAGTACATGATGTAGTAGACACATGTTCTCCTTTATCTCCTTGGCCACGGCCTGTCTGCCAGTATTGTGTGGCCCATGAATGATGTTATTAAATATTTAGATATTAGAAGAAAAGGTTCCCTACTCTCATAGAGAAACTGACTTGCAGTATTTCTGCCTTGGAGGTGTTGTTGGGATTTCTCATCCAGACTCAAAGTATCTGAGGCCCAGAGAATGTAAGTGACTGTCCCAAGGCCCTGGAGGTAGTTGACCCTCAAACTGGAATGAAAATATAGTTCCCAAGCTCCCAGTCCTAGATAGTTTCTTTCCAGCTCCCCAGAATTTACTGTTGTGTAAGAGTAACCCATATTCATAAGCAGCTTTGAAGGCTGGAGAGAAAGAGGATTCTAACTAAGGGAGTGGATTTTCTTTTATATCTTAGAGAATCTAAAGGTAGTTCAGTAGACAGTCAGCAATTCTTGCTTTCCTTGGCTTCAGCCTCCTTGAGAAAGACAATAAAACTTCCCCTAGAGCAATGTCTTTGCTATAACCACAAAACTTAGCTTGATTTGCAGGATTCAGAGGCCCTGCAGTCCTTTCTCTGCATTCTGAATAGTCTTTGTTTGATGTCCTCACTTTTTCAAAATTGTCTCTTCTTGCATTTAGACAGGTAATATGAACTGGTTTTCATAGCTTTGTGGTGAATGTTTCTTGCCAAAATAATCATTTGCAAAGAGTTGAAGCACAGTAACCAGGAAAATGAATGAATCTGCTCACATAAGATAATACTTTCTCTATATTCAATTGTTTGTTAGATTGGCTTTCCAACAAAAGTAGAATTTATGTTATTTTCACAAACTCCTTCAACACTACATTTCGGTTTTGCAGCATGTGGTCTCTGTTCCTGTCCACATAAATGATTTGTGATCACAACTAGAAACAGTGGCATGTCCTTCATCTCATTGCTTGAAGGAGGACAGTCCCTCTGGATATTCAGAATATTCAGATTGAGGTGCACACAGTGAGGCTGGCATTTCTTTGTTCTTCTCATCCCTGCCAGGAATGATCCATGAGCACAGAACCAGGAGTAAGCTTTGAGCATAGTGATGGTGATGTGGTTTGGGGTACTATACGGGGCTTGGGGGCATTGAACCTGAGTCATCTGTGTGCAAGGCAAGCACCCTACCAGCTAGACTGTCTCTCTGGTCTGTCATCACTTTTATTTTATGTGAATTTTAAGACATTTTTTTTATAAAATATAATATATTTATTTTAGGTGCCAAAATAATTTTCAATGAAGATACTGCAATACCTACCTTCTGAAGTTTTTTTTGACATAGTTAATTATAATACACTTGTTCACAAAAAGCAAAGTTATTAAAAAAAACGGAAAGAAAAAAGTAAAAAAGAAGAGAGAGAAAAAGTACAGTTAAGCAAGCACATTTGTGAAAACTTGTATCACCAATGAAGTTAATGCAATGGCAAAAGGTTTAGTAAGCTCTTGTTGTTATATGTCCAGTCTGTTAAATTGGGGTGTTCTTTTATGGATGACAGCATCAAACAAATGAAGTTGTCTAGAAATTCAAAGCTATGATACTAAGAATTTTAGGGCCATATATTCTGCTGCAGGGCCACCTTGAAGATGGTGTAGCTTGAACCTGACAACTATATTTGTGGGTGTGGTTACAGCTACAGGCTTTCTAGAAGAAGGGAGATGCTTGGGTGCCCACACTCGCTTCAAAAAATACCCTGGTGATATCACTTGACATACTTGAAGTCTGGTCCTATCAACGTCCAGCAGGGAATCATAGAGGGTCAGTGATGAGGCAGGCCATCGGGAAAATGGAGATTCTGGGTGATGAAGGCCGCAAATGAGCTTTGGCTGGGTAGGGACTTGCCCATCCTTTCCTCCTACCTTCTGAAGTATGCCACCGCTCCAGCCCCAGATTCTGTTCTTTTTAACAGAGTATATGATGCTCTTCTATGGGTACCACACTTTGTGTATTATTGGGATTAAAATTCAAACACCATTGGGCCTGAGAGAGCACAGCAGTAGGGCATTTGGCTTGCATACTGCCAACACAGGACAAATGGTGATATGATTCCCAGCATCCCATATGGTCCCCAAGCCTGCCAAGGGTGATTTCTGAGCACAGAGCCAGGAATAACCTCTGAGCGCCACCCAGTGTGACCTAAAAAACAAAAGTAAGTAAATAAAATTAAAACACCATGAAATTTAACAAAAGTAAATTTTTTAAAGGTTTTTCTGAGTCTGTATATATAAAAAAAAAAAAAGGAAAGAAATCTAACAAGGGAGTAACAAATGGCCAAAGGCAAAAGAATTGGACCCCCTGGTCAATAAAACTGAGCAGATGTGAGGAGAAGGGTCTGTGGGACATGCATTGGTGGAGAGAAGGAGCCATTTTGGTGAATGCATGTGAGTAGTGTTAAGGAGATTGTAAATCACTATCCCTCAATAAAAGTGGGAAAAATAAGTAAAAGTCATAAAACATTGCCTATCAATACAAAATTTTCATATTCGCCCTAAGAGATCATCAAATAGACAAATCCAATATCTTTAGAAATGGCAGGGACTTTACATGAGAAATAATCAATATTTTTCCATTAATGAACATTTACCTTCTGTTGGTGATTAGAAAACTTTGTTTGCTTCTCCTCCCTCTCTGTCGTTCCAAACAAGTGGTTATGACTTAGTCTTACTTTTTTTTTATGCTCTATTCATGCACTGCCCTCCTCTGTTTCCATAAGTGTCCTTCTGACTTTGCGACTCTTGCTTTCCTCTGTACTCACTGCTTCTCCTCTCGTCCCCTAGCTTTATTCCTGGAACCTGAAGTTCACTCTTGTCCGGGTCCTCATTTTTGGAATGGGTGGCCACTCTGGAAGCAGCCTATCTGGGACTCAGCTTCTGTGCTTCTGGCCTGAGACCCACATACAGGCTTGTGGGGTAAAGCTTTTTTCTCTGGGACAGGTTCTAACCCTCTGGCTCTTGTCCTGTGGGGTGGAGTGCAAACATTGCTTTGAGAAAGCACAGGGAGGAATGAGACCCCCCAGTAGATACGCCCTCCTGGTTAGGAAGGGATTAAAATGTTAGTGGGCTTCTCCCAACCTTCCCATGACCCCAGACCAAATGGCAGAAGTGTTGGGCAATTGATGGGCCCTCCCAGGACTCAGCTATGGCTGCTGAACATTGATAGTGGGTGGAAGGGACCTCAAGGTCCTTCCTCTTGCTGACCCAAGGACAGCCTCTCACTTAAGGCATCACTGTCCTGGTTGGCTTGCTCCTTCTACTATATTATTCAAAGAGGAAACAAGGGTTTACAGTCACTTCCTACTTTTGAAACAAATTCTCCACAGTACGTGCCAACAGTTTTCACCCCCTCTTCCTTGCCCTGGACTTAGCTAGCAGAACTTGGGCAAAGGAACAACCATGGGACTTTTACAGAGTCATGAAAAGGGGTGGGGGCACACAACAACAACTGTTGCAAATCAGCCCCTGATGAGGTTGACTGATGGAGGGATGGAGGATGAGGCCTTTCTCCTCCAGCTCAGACCACGCGTCTGTTAACCCTGTTCAATCGGCGGTTCTGAGGTGAATGCAGCAGGAAGAAAGCCAATAGGCAGTCAGGCTTCCGAAGAAAACAGCTCTTTATTCCATTGAAGAGGCCGAAGCCAAAAGGCCTAAGAATAGGCCCCAGGAAAAAAGCCCCTCATCTTCCACAGACCCTTGCTTTTATGCCCCAGAATCAGGTACCACCCAATGGTGGGATCAGATACCACTCAATGGTGGGAGTAGAATCAGGTACCACCCTAGGGTGGGAGCAGAATGCCAGGTCACACCCTAGAGTAGGGCACAATCACCGATCAGGGTAGGGTCAGTAACATAATAATCCCATAAAAATGTTTACATACACAACAAACAACAACAACAATTGAAGTTCAAAGTCCTACAGTGAAAGCTTAAGTGAGCTTTATTTCAGCTAAAGCAAAGCACCAAAGAAGAGTGCAGACTTTGCTGGGACAGCTTGTGTGACATCAAGGGCAGTTTTCACTGGAGCATGGTTGAGGGATAGTGGCCATGAAACCGCCTTTTGAAATCTCTTGAGTTCATTCTCCCCAGCGCAGTTATCCAGGTGAATGCATATACTGTATTAAAAAAGATTTATATTTTGAGGACTTTAGTCAGGCAGCAAAATTGTAAAGTCCTTCCTAGGATAGGCACTCGCCTGATGTTTTCTAACTTTTTTGGAAATGAAAAGTAAGCCAGTTTCGTGGAGGGGGAGAGGGGGGAGGCACAAGAACATCTGGGAAGTTTTTCTTGGGCATGACTAAGCCCTTTTTGCTCTAAATAGTGGAAAATAAAAAGTGTTGAAATCAAAGTGTCAAAAGACTGGTTATGCCTTCAAGATAAAATTCTCAGTCTGAATAAACCACTCCTGGAAGTCCAAGGCACTTTTCCTATGATTATATTATGAAAGAATCTCCTGTCTGTTTCTCCTTAGATGAAGAGCAGAAACCTTGAAAAATAACCATTTTATGACACCGCTTAGCTTGAAGTCTCCAAAGACTTGGCTTTGCACTTAAAATAAAGCTGGATCTTCTTTCTGTGGCTCATATTTGTTTGGTTTGATTTGGTTTTTGGTTTTGGGGCCATACCCGATAGTGCTCAGGGGTTACTTGTGGCTCTGTGCTCACAAATTGCTCCCAGCAGGCCCAGGGGACCATACAGGATGCCGGAGATCCTTCTCAGTTCAGTCGCGTGCAAGGCAAACGTCCTACTGCTGTGCTATTGCTCTGTCCCTCCATAGTCTTATAATCATGTTCTCTACTCACCTCTCCTGTTAATCTAGTCTATTCTTTACTATTCAGTAAACTTCATAAATTCATTTCTCTCCTTTCCCATCTATTCCTTTTGTGGGTCCATCGCATTTGTCTGTTGTACTTACAATTCACACATGATTGGTTGCAGAGTTTGCATGCTTTGTTGTGGTTCCCGCTGGAGGTTGCACACTTGGGGTGCTCATGCACACTTGGTTTCAGTTTCTACTGGCGTCTCACCTGTAGCTTGTGAGATCATGCAGGGGGTGGACCTTACAGTCAGCCTTGTTGCACATAAGTCAGGCACTGAGCCACATTCCCAGGGTTCTCAGACCACTGTCTTCCAGGGAAAAGATTTAAATTCGATGATATCCTTCATCCTATTCTTTTTTTTTTTATTGATCATTTTAATAATCCTATGATTTCGGGCCCGGAGAGATAGCACAGCGGCATTTGCCTTGCAAGCAGCCGATCCAGGACCAAAGGTGGTTGGTTCGAATCCCGGTGTCCCATATGGTCCCCGTGCCTGCCAGGAGCTATTTCTGAGCAGACAGCCGGGAGTAGCCCCTGAGCACCGCCGGGTGTGGCCCAAAAACCAAAATAATAATAATAATAATCCTATGATTTCTTTTTTGTTTGTTTATTTTTGGTTTTTGGGTCACACTCGGCAGCGCTCAGGGGTTACTCCTGGCTCTATGCTCAGAAATTGCTCCTGGCAGACTCGGGGGACCATATGGGATGCCGGGATTTGAACCACCGTCCTTCCTCATGCTAGGCAAATGCCTTACCTCCATGCTATCTCTTTGGCCCTGATCCTATGATTTCTTTAAAATGTTTTTATCTCCCCCTTCTGCTTCCCTGGGAGGTTGCTACTCCTCCCAGCCCTAGATGCTGACTGTTAGGGTTTGGGGTGGGAGCAATAAGGGATGCCTCTCCCACACTCAGCTCAGAGATCACTCCAGATGGAGTTTGGGGGAACCCTAGTGCTACTGAGGCTAGAATCTAGATTAATTAGGTATGTGCAAAGCAAAGCACTTTTACACCACCACCACCACCCCCACATACTATTTCTCCATCCCCTGGACCCAACTTTTGAGTTTTTTTTCCTAGAATCCTTGAAGCTTGATGTGTTCTAACAATTTTGTAGTTTGTTTTACATTTAGGTTCTAATTCATTTGTGAGGGTTATTTGGGGGGGGGGGTGTTATTTGTGTGTTTTTTTGTGTTTTGTTTTTGGTCCAAGGTGAAAGACTAAGCCCAAGGTTTTGTTATTTTGTTTATAGATAGCCTATCGCTGAGTGGGGGCACTTCTTGAACTTCTTTCCTTCCTTTATATTTTTATTGCCTTCTCAGAAGTCATGTGGGAGGGAAGGTTGCATCATTTTGTTTCCTGACTCTGTTATGTATTAAAATGTCCTTATCTCCTGCACAAACCCCAGCTCACGCCTGCCTACCTCCAGCTGTTAATTCCAGTATTTTTTCTCTCCTTCAGTCTCTCTGTCTCTGTTTCTCTCTGTCTATCCCCTCCCCCCAGATGGAGTTGTGCCTCCATTGTTCTCACCTATTACCCGCCTTTTCTCTCTTGGCACATAACATAACTTGTTAAGAGCCTGGCAGTGCTTGTGGTGGTATAGATTGAATTCCTACTGATTAGAAACGCTCAGATGGCAAGCACTTGTTTCATTTCTAGCATAAAGACCCATAATATGACCATTACAGACTGAGTTCCCAATGATTATTGAGGGAAGAAAATTAGATCACACCTGGCATGCCCAGGTTTTTACATCTATCTCTGTGCTCAAGTTTCACTCCTGGTGGAACTCAAGAGATCATATGTGGTCCTAGATGCCATTTTTTTTCTTTTTCTTTCCTTTTATTTTAATTATCTTTGTTTATACCCAATAGTATAAAATTTATAAATTCTTCATTTAACAAATTTTCCCTTCTTAATACACTTTAGACATGCATACACATTTTCCCTTTCAACTTATTTGTTTAATATAAATTCTTTATTTAAGCACCATGATTACAAACATGATTGTAGTTGAGTTTCAGTCATAAACAGAACACCCCCCTTCACCAGTGCAACATTCTCACCACCATTGCCCTCGCCTGCACTTCCTATCCCCTGCCTGTATTCGAGACAGGCATTTTACTACAGTTATTTTTTTTTAAGTTTAGTAAGCTGTTTTTTTTCTCTTTCTTTCTTAAAGGATAAGTGTTATATATATATATATATATATATATATATATATATATATATAGTAGTAAAGGTGTGAGAGTGACAATCATTATCGTTTGCATTGACCCAGCAAAATATGGGGAAAACGGGAAAAAAAAAACAAAACAAAAACCTTGGCCTAATTACAAGGAGGAGGCCTCATCCCTGAAGTTTTCTGGCATAAGACCAACTCTGGACTCCAGGCATATCAGGGTACCCAACCCCTGAGTGGAACTTTTTCAAACATTAGCTGTGTTGGTGTCAGGTTCTGAATTCTGTGCATTTCCTTCATCGAAGTCAGGCTGATGTGGAGCATTGTCTAGTTTCATCTCACCATTAGATGCGGAGAGATCTGTCCTGCAAGCAGGCTGTTGCTGTTGCTAAGTTGTCTGGGTGTTAAGAGAGCACTCTTTGGAGTAAGTCAATGCCAGAGCAGTGGTAGGGTCTTCCCTGGTAGAGGCTTGCATCCTGGTAATGTTATAGACAATTCTGGTTGTATCCATAGATGGTATCCATGGTTCAGGAGTGTATGGGCAATGCCCATTCTTCTGAGACCTGAGCCAAGTCATTATGTCAGTGTTCAGGGTATAAGGCCTAACAGCATTACAAATTTTGTGTTCCCATCTCTATTAGATAAGAACTTTTTTGCATATGTAATATTTTCCCATTTTAATGTGCCTATGCAAAATAATGCCACAGGTATTATTGGTGCATCTGGGGGCCAAGAGAACAAGTCCAACATTTACCGTAACTTGGTTATAACATGAATTCTAAACAGAGAGACTCTTCTACCAACATTGCTTATTGAACAGATCCCAAAGGAGAAAAACAAACAAACAAACAAACAAAAAACAGTGGGCAAAATTGTCACTATATAAGAGAATATTCAAAAAAAGTTATAGATGTTAAGGGAATACATCTAAGATATACAAAGGAGGTACACATGTCCCTTTTATATTTTTAGAGATAGTCGGGAGAGGTGGGAGGTTATTGGTCTGTGATTTGGTCATCTCCCAGCAGTCCTATACCAGGAAATATCTTTGAGTGGGGACTTCTCAGAAACTGAGTTTGGTAGCAAGCACAGATACACAGTGAAGGAAGGAGGAGGTTAGAAGGCTGTTGATAGTAGATTAATTAGAACAGAGTATTGGTTTCTTCTCAGGCTGAGAGTCTATTTTTCACTTTGGGAGCTGGCTGCCAACTGTCTTAAGTGAGGATAATGATCTACTTCATAGGGAGCGAAGAACTGAGGGTAAAAATGGTTAAAGGTGAGTAATAGGCTGTGGGGGTGAGAGTAAAGGACTAGAAATGAGCCTGTAAGGTGATGAGCCAATGGGGGAAGGAAAGTATATAACATAGACATTCTGTATATTGTAAACATAGATGAAACCCTATGATATCCTATTAAACTATCTACTATTAAACTATCTATTACGCGCAGGGGCTAGCACCCCCATGCAGTTTGAGAATGGACACTGGTGGGAAAGAAAGTTGCCAGCGACTTCCCCAAGACAACCCTACGTGTGCAGGGTGGGGGTTGGGGAAAGCCTGGGGTCCCCTTTAAACTCCCAGCCACCCACCTCACTGGCCCCCTGGACAGGGGCCCAGGATGTTCTGGGAGGAAGGAGAGGGAAGGCGGTTGGTGGGGAGGCCGAGCCCCATAATCTCCCCTAAGCTTGGCAGAAGGGCCTTCAGCCTGGAGCCATACTATTCCCCATGCTGGCCAAGGCTTCTCCTAGATGCCATTTTCTAAAACTGAAGCTGTTCCTTCCAGGAGTGATTTCTGAACACAGACCAGGAGTAACCCGGGTGCCACCAGATGTGGTCCCAAAAACAAAACCCAATCCTCCCCTCAATTAGAACTAAGACTGTTCTTGTCTCTTGGAAGCTTACTATTTCTTGTTTCCAATTAAGCCCTTTTTGATGTTTTGTTTTGGGGTCCCACCTAGCTATGTGGCAAGACCCCAACCCACTATTCTATTCAGCCACAACTAACTAACTGCTCTTTTAAGGCAGTGTCTTGAGACCTCTGGGTCTATATAAGGTCCCCAAGGAATTTTTGGTTCCCTAATCTAGCTTCAAGCTTCAGTATATCTGGGATGGCCTGAGAAATTTGCAGTTCAAACTAGTTCCCAAAAGATAATGCTGATGCTACTAGTATGGGACCACACATTGAGAACAAGCATCTGAAGAAAACCAACTAAGCATTTGTCCTGATCATTCTATTCACAATTTCAGGCACCATGGAACTTGTCATTATAGTGGTGATTGATTACAGAGTAATTACAGATAGTATCACATAAGAATACATTTCTGGAAGAAGTTAAAAAAGAATGCCTGACAGAGCCATGAATAAATGAGAACAGCACATTTAAAATAATTTGAATAGTTAATGAATAAGAGTCAGATGACACTTAATAAGCAAGAGTTAATTCTTTCATCTCTGTGGCTATTACATTTTGGTTCTATAATATTTGAATGGGTAAACATCATGCTATATTTTAGAGAGATAGTACAGCAGGTAAGGAGCTTGCCTTGACCTGAGCACCACCAGGTGTGACTTAAAAACAAAAACAAAACTGACAACCCCAAAAAGGCATGGCTACTTTAGTACATACTCTACCACTATTATAGATTCTTGTTCAGTGAGTGTAAGATTACAATTAAAATGGACATATGTGGGCCCAGAGAGATAGCACAGCGGCGTTTGCCTTGCAAGCAGCCAATCCAGGACCAAAGGTGGTTGGTTCGAATCCCGGTGTCCCATATGGTCCCCCGTGCCTGCCAGGAGCTATTTCTGAGCAGACAGCCAGGAGTAACCCCTGAGCACCGCCGGGTGTGGCCCAAAAACCAAAAAAAAAAAAAAAAATGGACATATGTGGGGCCAGAGCAATAACACATGCTATCTCTCCGAACCCGTGAGCCAAAGATATTTTATCTTTCGACCCAACTCACAGATTTTGTCTTAGACAGGGGTAGGAGATTGTCAGGAAGGAGTAAAATTGTGTTTATTCATGGGTCCATCCTCAGGGCTAAGAATATTGCCCAGCACATCATAGGCACTTGTTAATTGAAATAATGAATGTATTATTCTTTTGCTTTTTTAATGTGTCCTTATGGATACTACCTCCAAATGAATAAGTGTTTCCCAAGACTAAGGTTGCAAATATAAATGTTTGAATGATCATAGCACAAAAAATTCCCTAACAAGTAATACTGGAACATTTTAACTCCACATTATAAATTAAATCAGGATCCAGGTAATCCTCTAATTTAGATCTTGATTGATAATTGAGATTTCCCTCTATCCCTACCAAGAAAATTATCTGCGTCCTTAAGAAGGCCAGATGTGATGGGGTCATAATTAAGTCATTTGGTTGCAAAATAAGAGCTGCTGATTAACATTGCCCTCACAATTGTTGTGTTAGGAACTGGTATTAGAACACACTGGAATAAATGAGTTGTGGCTAGAATATGCAGTCAAACATTTTTTTTTAATTAAACTATTTTGAATTCTTGACAGAAATATATGGGCAGTCTTAGCAGGCTATAATAAATTTGACAGGTTTCTGGGTGCCTGTTTGAAAGACTGACTTATTTAAGAAAATAGATGAGTTTTGCATTTTCCATTAAAGATATTCAAATATGTATGAGTTTTTTAGTTTGCTTTCTGCATTTTTCTGATTTTTCTTTAGTAACAGTTTCTTTGTATCTTTCTTCTCACAGGCAGGTAATTTCCTGTAGAACAGAGCCCTCATAGAAACAGGTTGAGAGACCACAACAGTGTCTTTATGAATTTTGTTGCTCCTTTTTTTTCCCCCCTTTTGCGATGGAAGGACAGAGGGCAGCCTTCCATGCACTTCTCAGGACGCCTGAGGGCCACCCAGTGACATTCTGCTAATCTGGCTGCATGGGTTAGTACTAAGGTCCGTGATGTGGTGCTATGGGCCAACTAGGGCCACATCCTAAGATCCTTAGGATTGGAGGATACGGTCAGTACCTGGAATCAAACCAGGTTTGTGCATGGGCAGGAGGTGGGGGTGAGCATGTGCTCATGGCCCTAAGCCATCTCTCCTATCCCACCATGTACTTTCTTGTCTCATGCCTTGGCATATACTATTCCGTCTGCTTTTAATGCCTTTCCATCTTTCTTGTCCTGAAAAGGACTTACTTGTCTTTTAAGACAAAGAGCCAAGTGATCATTAAAGAATAAGGTTGTTTTTTGATTTGTTTTGTTTTGTTTTGCCATCCCATCATTTTAGGAGCACAGATTTAATTTGAATTGTATTATTCCAATTCTTTCTCTTTTGTCTTTGCTTCTGGTGTCTAGACTTAAGGGAATAGCAGAGTGTCTTAGTCTCTATTATTTCTGCTAGATAGAAACAATATAGTGCCTAATATCAAAAATATGGAATAGCAAGTCTTTAAAACTGTATCATGAAAAGGGCCCAGAGCCATAGCACAGTAATAGGGCATTTGCCTTGCACTTGATTGACCAGGGATGGACCTGGGTTTAATTCCCGGCATCCCATATGGTCCACCAAGCCTGCCAGGAGTGATTTCTGAGTGCAGAGCCAGGAGTAACCCCTGAGCACCTCCGGGTGTGACCCAAAAAAACAAATAAAAATTATATGATTTTGGGGGTCCGGAGAGATAACATGGAAGTAGTGCGTTTGCCTTGTATGCAGAAGGATGGTGTTTTGAATCCCAGCATCCTATATGGTTTCCTGAGCCTGCCAGGAGTGATTTTTGAGCGTAAAGCCAGGAGTAACCCCTGAGCGCTGTCAGGTGTGACCCAAAAACCAAAAAATAAAAAATATATATATGATTTTTAAAAAATCATTTATCGCCATTTAATTAGAAACATCTTTTATCTAAGTCAATGGTAAAATAATGGCATTTTAATTTCAATTGTAGCCATCATCATTGGCTTGGTTCTAACCAAGATAGATCTCTGTTAAGTTGGAGTTTCAATCAAGAGTATATATCAGATCTCAATTTCATCTTACTTTCTTTTTGTTTGTCTTTTGGGACACACCCATTAATGCTCAGTAATTACTCCTGCCTCTGCACTTAGAATGGGTACTAGAGGGACCATCTGAAGTGCTGGGTTTTGAACCTGGGTCGCTTTATACAAAGCCAGCACTGTATACACTATGCTATTGATCTGGCCTCTCATTTATTGGTTTTGTTTCATTTTACCATTCATTCAAAATATTTAGTGAGATAAATTTTTTTAAAAAATATTTGTGGGGCCGGGCGGTGGCACTGGAGGTAAGGTGCCTGCCTTGCCTGCGCTAGCCTAGGACGGACCGCGGTTCGATCCCCCGGCGCCCCATATGGTCCCCCAAGAAGCCAGGAGCAACTTCTGAGCGCATAACCAGGAGTAACCCCTGAGCGTCACAGGGTGTGGCCCAAAAAAAAAAAAAATATTTGTTCTTATATAAGCCAATGCAAAGTATTTATGATGATAGTGTTAATTAGTTAGCATGTTCTGCATTGCAGATCCCCCTTTGGAAGTAAGCAAGACAAAAAATTATTTTTTTCTCTGTGGCTGAATTCTCTCAAGTAAATGCTTCTCTTAGCTAATAGGACTAAGCAACCATTTACTTCCTAAGATTAGCTTGTTTGCAGTTCTTTTCTGAGGAGAGAGCCTAGCAGTTTATTGATCTGTAACAGAGAATGGATTATGACCAAATCTTCTTGCATTTATTCAATAAACTACCCTGGAATCTCATATGATTAAGAAGAAAGGGCCTTGGCAATTTGAGGCCACCTGTCAGGCATGAACAATAACTGGGGAAATCAATACATAATATATAACACTATTGTCTTTACAAAGACTGTCTGGATCCACACCCAGTGAGGTGCAAGTCTTGTTATTTTACCAGTAGCATACTTTGTGTTCCACATTCTAGTCTTCCTCCTTGTTTTGATTGTTATCATTTTGGGGATGGGGAAGCCCAGTTTGGAATGAAATAAAGACCTCCTGCCCGCTAAAAGTGGTTCAGTAACAGGAGAAAAGCTTGACCAGAGTTGATGATGCTTCCATCCAAATATCTTGACATATTATTCTTCATTCTTCATGACACTTCTTGCTTGTTACTTCTTGCCTTCTGTTTGCCCTCACGAGTTTAAGTGATGGTATTTATAAGCCATTATGAAGCAAGAGTCCAAACACTTGTGCTAGAAAGAAGCCAGTAAATAAGTCTTTAAAGTTTTTGTTGTCATGGCTTGGAAAAATATGATTAGTCAAATAATCCCAGAGCTGGGCTCCTTGCCTTTGCTGCCACATCTCCTTGGCTTTTCTTTCAGTCCTCACAGTTCTAGCCCTGATTTTTTAAACAAAGCCACATTTGTTTAACATTTATAGCCATTCCTATTCGTAAAGATAATGCTGCTTAAAGAGAATGCCTTTTGATTTAACTCTCTAACTGCACACAAAGGTTATTGCTCTCCAGGTTTAATGCCATGGACTTGTCAGCATTCCCAACAGAACGTCAGGTGATTGCACCCATGTCAGAGAGATTAGACTTGCCCTGTCCTTTTGGTGTGCTGCCATACAGAAACTGGGGACCAGCAGGGTGCTAGGAGTGGGTGGAGGGGTTGTTCAAGGGGAAAGTTAAAAATCAGGACTGAGGGTAAGCTGAGTGTCAAGAGGCCAGAAACATGGTTGTCAGAGGCAGCATGCAAAAATCAGTCCTTTCAAGTTTACACTGAGGTCTTTTCACAGTAGCTCACTTTGACAAGTTTCAAGCCCATTCAAAGAATAAGGAAAGTGTTTCCTAGCTGAGCAGCAAAAAATTCTCACCCCATGTGGTTAAAGAAAATAGCCATGTCTTTTTTCTTTTTATTTTCTCTCATTTCTGCTCCCAAACATTGCCCAAAACTAACCCTAATGCTTCAAAAACTGAGTGTCACCAAAGTTTTAATTTATTTTATTTTCTTATTATTATTTTATTGAAGATTTTATTTTAGAAGCGGTACCACCGAGTGAGCTTTGTGTTTTAGAAACAGCCTAAGTCAAAGACTTGAGGTAACTCTAAAGAATTTGCATAAAAGTAATCTTTTAAAAATGTGAACATTTGGGGACCCAGGGATAGTTTAGAGGTAAAACATCTGCCTTATAAGCATGAGGATAGTGAGACCATGAATTCAACTGCTAGTACGACCCCACATGCTCCTGGGGATCCCTGTTACTTGGGTTGTCTGGGACCATGATCAAGTATGCCAATCCCAGTTATCACAGAAATAACAACAAAGGGAAGGGAAATTGTTTTTAAATAAAATTGGGGGGCTAACTTTTGGGGGAATAGTTTAAGTGGTAGCATGTGTAAGGCCTTGAGTTTTATCCCCAACATCACATGGTCTCCCAAATGTCATAGGGTGCTTGAACCCTTCTATTGAGTCACTAACCTAGTTGGATAATCAGCAGAAGGGATCCCTTGGCCTTCTGAGCAACACACAGGCGTGCACGCACGCGCGCGCGCGCGCGCGCGCACACACACACACACACACACACACACACACACACAGAGGCAAAATAATAGCAACGGTTGTTTTGCTTTGGGGCCACTGAAAACAACTTCTGAAAAGTTAAATATCTCAAGAAGTAGTTTTATTTCCCATAGCATATTAAATGTGAAAGAGACCCATGGTCAGGGATCCTCCCTCTGGGCCACCACTGTTTTCACTTTTTTTTTTTTTTTTTTTTTGGCTTTCTCCATCATCTCCATCATCTTTTTAAACAGAAGACAAAATACTGTGCACATTCTCAGTGATTCATTTTGATGGGATTCTTTATTGTTTCAGGTTGGATACATCTGGGAACTTGATGCATAAAATCTGCATGTCTGCTCACTCCCTTCTGCATCTGTCCTTGGATTCGCGCCAAAATGGCTCACAGCACAGAGGTTAACGGCTGTGCTCCAGGTAACTTTATGTTCATGTATTTGTCCCTGTGCACATCATGTTCATGTATATGTCTCTGTGTATGTGTATGTATTTTTGTCTTTGCTCAAACTAATTTCTAATTTCCCTTTTAATAATGGATAATAAAAACAGGTTGTCCATTCTAGATGACTAGGATTTCAAAGCAATTTTCTATCCAGTGAAGTGGGGTTTTGTGGTTTTAGAGGTTTTTTTTTCCCTTTTGTATTCTGCTTTTAAAAAAGAAACTAGTGGAGAATATGCTTTTTATCTTAGAGTATGTATATGCAGAAATCAGTTAGGTAAATTATTACCTAGGTCAATTCTATTGAAGTGTTGAAAGATAAATGTAAACTCCGGAATGCTGATGCAAGTAGAATGTGTATTCCTCTTACAGTTTCTTACGGGGCATTGAACACTGAGAGACAAAAGCAGTTTGGTTGCTTAAGAACAATTGCTTGTAGCCACTCCAATAAGCTTTTGTTTGATGTTTCTAAACAGAAAGAAGGGGAAAGTAAGATATTCTCTACAATGACTTACACTGACTTTCTATAAAGAGTACAAACCAATAAGTTTTAAAAAGAAATCTTACAACAGTATTTGATTCTTTGTTTTTGTTTTGGGGCCACACTTGTCCATGCCTGGGGCTTATTCCTGCATTTGCACTCAGAAATTATTCCTGAGGCCGGAGAGGTGGCGCTAGAGGTAAGGTGTCTGCCTTGCAAGCGCTAGCCAAGGAAGGACCTCAGTTCGATCCCCCGGTGTCCCATGTGGTCCCCCCAAGCAAGGGGCAATTTCTGAGCGCTTAGCCAGGAGTAACCCCTGAGCATCAAATGGGCGTGCCCCCCCCCAAAAAATAGAAATTTTTCCCGAGAGGCTCAGGAGACCATATGAGGTGCTGGAGATTGAACCTGGGTGGGCTGTGTGCAAGACAAGTGCACTACTCACTGTATTATTCCTCCAGTCACAGTATTATGATTCTTACCTTGGTTTTATTTTAGACCCATGTGTAATTTGGACATATATTTCAGAAATATTTTTGTAAAATTTGGGGAGAAATTTGTAGAACAAACCTTCTGAGTATGACAGAGGACAGCCTACATAAAACATGTCCCATACCTTGTGTTTATTTCTCTCTTGGGGTGACCCAAATTGTAGAGCAAGGAATTCTTATAGAGTCCATATAGACAGTGCTGCCTCTGAGCACTGTCTCAAGGAGATAACATAAAATTGGAGTCAGCAGACCTGAATCAAAAATACCCAACTTCAGCCCTAAACATGATATATGGTCTTTTCACTCGTGTGTAAAATATTAGTTAGTCTATCTAGCTCCAGCATTAGAACCAGTGGGGGCATCAAAATTGCATTTACAAGTGCCTCTATAAATTATAAAGTATTTTGAAAAAACAATGGCTGAAGGAGCTTTTCAAAGTGGGCACTGTCAGCCCCTGGATGTGATTTTTCTGCTCTAGCTAACCCAGATGACTATCTCCTCTGGCAAAAATGCTCCAGCTTTTCCAAAAACACAGCACAAATAAATGCAAGTTTATTTATTCTGGGGAAGTTATCTGCTTGTCCTCTTGGCTGCCCAATTCCTCAGGGCCTTTATAGATTCTGCACAAGGACTGCTGTCAATAGTTATCTATGAATGACAGTGTCTAATATTTAATCAACACTTATCACAGTGCCTACAATGATGCTTAGCCTATGTTATCATACATAATCCTCACAGTAATCCCATGGCTTTATGCTATTGCCACTACCATCATACCTACTTATATACAGAGATGCTCAGTTATACCCAAGTGATGGAGGAAAAGTCAGTACTATTACTCATGAGAGAAGGTTGTAGGCGAGATTTCATGTATGCCATCGTAAGTTTCAGTGTTAAGTGAGGCTCTATCTTCCCTTCCTTCTCTCCCTTTCATACACAAAGTGTGTTTTTGATGCCCCTAGACCTCAATTCTGGCAAGATCTTGTCTCCAAGGGTTTAACACCCACTGTTTTTCTCCTAATTCCTTTTCAACTTGACTTAATCTGAAGTATTCATTTTTTATTTGCTCATAAAGGCTCACGTTCCAATTGCTGTCCCTCCCCCCACTTTTTGGTTTTTGGGCCACATTCAGTGATGCTCAGGGGTTATTCCTAGCTATGACCTCATATTCCTGGCTATGCCTTCAGAAATCACTCCTGGCTTGGGGGACCATATGGGACACTGGGGTATTGAACCACGGTCCATCCTAGGTTAGCATGTGCAAGGCAAATACCCTTCCAACTGTACCACCACTCTGGCCCCTGTTTTCCCCACTTCTTTTTTTTTTTATCCTGCTTAACAGATCTGAGCCCTACTTCTGAGAGCAAAGTCTTCAGATCTGGGACTTCTAGGATGTCCCAGGATGATATGAATTCATACTCTTGACAAAAGACTGGGCCAGGTTAGAGAAGAATTTTTTCTTAGTCACTAATATCTTAGGAAGTCCATAAGAAAATCTGGTTAGAGGTAAAGTTATTCACAACTGACTACATAAGCATATATAGAGTATGAAAATATATTCATATGTGTTATGTTTGTGTACATCCACAGCAATCCATATGTAGATATGTATATATGATGTTTATTATATTAAAATTAAACTATGATTTTTGGGCCCGAAGAGATAGCACAGCGGTGTTTGCCTTGCAAGCAGCCGATCCAGGACCAAAGGTAGTTGGTTTGAATCCCGGTGTCCCATATGGTCCCCCATGCCTGCCAGGAGCTATTTCTGAGCAGACAGCCAGGAGTAACCCCTGAGCACTGCCGGGTGTGGCCCAAAAACCAAAAAATAAAAAATAATAAAAAAATTAAACTGTAATTCTTATAAAAATTTAAGCAAAATTCTGATATGACCATCATGCAGAAATAAATGTTTTGTTGTATGTTTTGTTCTCATTTTCCAAAGATAAAGTATAAAATTTCATGAGATTTTTAATATAATACTTTCCCTACATGTCTTATATTTTAAAAAAGCCCCCTCATCAGCCCTTCTTGCAAAAAATCATGACTTTGGACTCTATACAATTTGAAGAGAAAAACTGAGGATAGAGTCAGGCTACTGGCAAAAAAAAAAAAAAAACACAAAACTTTTCACAGGGTTAGTAATAAAGTAGATGGTAAGAAGCATAACTAAGAAAAAATCAGCTGGAAATATATCCAACGACTGATGACTCTATATTCAGGATGCTATTTAAAGTTTACACTGGATAAAAAACAATTCACAGATCCTTTTTCCTCTGATTGAACCGAGTCCTTCACTTAGATGTAGTAAAAGGTTCTGATTTTAAGTGTAAGAGCATTTAGTTAATGATGCAGCTTGGGCATCTCAGGCCTGCCTACATGATGTGTGAGGTTCTATAACAAGTACCTGGATACACACCACCTAGCTTTAAGAAATACTCTAGAGGGCCCGGAGAGATAGCATGGAGGTAAGGCGTTTGCCTTGCGTACAGAAGGTCGGTGGTTTGAATCCCGGCATCCCATATGGTCCCCTGAGCCTGCCAAGAGCGATTTCTGAGCATTGAACCAGGAGTAGCCCCAAAGCGCTGCCGGGTGTGACCCAAAAACCAAAAAAGAAATACTCTAGGGGCTGGAGCAATAGCATAGTGGTAAGGCATTTGCCTTGCATGTGCCTGACCCAGGATGGGCCTCAGTTTGATCCCTGGCATTCCATATAGTCAGTCCCCCAAGCCAGGAGCAATTTCTGAGCATATAGCCAGGAGTAACCCTGAGCGTCACCGGGTGTGGCCCAAAAACCAAAAAAAAAAAAAAAAAA
Source organism: Suncus etruscus (assembly GCF_024139225.1). Taxonomy (NCBI): domain Eukaryota; kingdom Metazoa; phylum Chordata; class Mammalia; order Eulipotyphla; family Soricidae; genus Suncus; species Suncus etruscus. The sequence goes on along the minus strand of NC_064848.1, from coordinate 70,496,165 downwards.
AAAAGAAAGAAAGAAATACTCTAGTAGATTTATGATAAATATTATTGATATTTACTAGGCACTAGGCATTGTGCTGGAGAATACATACTTGCACTGTAAACATGTTTTATCAACAATGCTAGGGTAATTCTGTTCCTTTGTTTTGATTTTTAAACCTGTCAACACTCCCTGTGTATCCATTTCTGTTTGCATCTTTCTCTCCCTTTGCTCATCCCATCCTTGCCCATATCTTCAAGCATAGCATCATCTCTTTGTCAACTGGTCCTCCTTCATTGTATGGTTTTATTTTGATTAATTTAGAATTTTTGTTTTTACTTTTATTACATTATGACTAAGTAACTGAAGTAGAACCAGAGAGATAGTACAGCAGGTAAGGCACTTGACCTACATGCAATCAACCTGGGTTTGCCCCAACCACCGCCACATTCCCAGGCCTGCTAGGAGTGATCTCTAAGTGCAAAGTTAAGAGTAAGCCCTGAGCACCTCCAAGTATGGTCCCCAAACGAACAAACCAAATACAACAACTAACAAACCAAAAACAACAAGTGATTTGTTCATTAAATGAGATATGGGAATCATAAGTTACTCATGCCTGTTTTATTCTCTTTGGACTAACTAGAGAGCAAATGGAGGTAGTTGGGTAGGAAAATCGCCGTATTTTTGTGGCATTTAGGCATGGGGACTGTCAACTTTTTTCCAGGTTTCTGAATCTTATTGCAAACTGGATGTGCTGATTGATACCTCTCTAAACACTAATTAACGTTGTGAAACTTTAATTAGAGCCTAGAATCTCTTTAGAAGCCAAATAACAAGTAGCTTATTTGTCAGATGAAGATAATAATACCCGTCCTGCCTTCTTCACAGGATTGTGGTGAAGGGAAAATAAAACAATACCTTTTAAAAACACTTTTAAAAAGGCAAAGTGCTGCTCAGATGTCAGTGAAAAATCACCATTCTTAGCTCTTTTATCTCGAGTTCCTGATCTAGCAATACCTCCATAGGAGTACAGTACTGAGCTAGCAGAGCAGCAAAAGTTGTGTTGTTGTCCTCCACCTAACAGTTAAAATAAACAGATGAGCATGGTGGGCTGAGTTTCTGTACCAGCCATCTTTATTTGTGCTAATACTCACCTTGCTAGTTTATTACAGTTTTCCTTTCACCTAATTGATCCCTTTCACTTTTCCCCAGACAGAATAGTATTTACTTCTTTAAGGCATCTATAGACTTGTATAAAAAAATTTTTTTTGGTTGCCAAACATTATACTCAATGGAGGAAAACTAAAAGCCTTTCTTTCTTTTTAATTTCGGGCCACACCCGTTTGATGCTCAGGGGTTACTCCTGGATAAGCGCTCAGAAATTGCCCCTGGCTTGGGGAGACCATATGGAATGCCAGGGGATCGAACCGTGGTCCTGATCCTTGGCTAGCGCTTGCAAGGCAGACACCTTACCTCTAGCGCCAGCTCGCCGGCCCCAGCCTTTCTTCTAAGATCTGGCACAAGACAAAGTTGCCCCCTTTCACGGCTTTTCTTCATTGTGGCATTGGAAATACTATAGCAAACAGGAAAGAAAAAGATATCAAGGCATCCAGATAGGAAAGGAAGAAGTCAAGCACTCTCTGTTTGCAAATGATATGATACTAAGAAAATCAAAAAAACTATCAAAAAATTTCTAAAAATTATAGACTTGTATGGTAAAGTGGCAGGCTAGAAATTAAGCTTCCATATAATCCAGCAATACCACTCTTAGGGATATATCCTAGGAACTCAAAATCACTGCAGAAAAGCCCTCTGCATTCCCATGTCCATCACAGCACTGTATACAATAATCAGAATCTAGAAACAATCCACTGTTGGAAGGCAGATGAGTGGCTAAAAATACTGGTACATCTGCACAATGGAATACTATACAGCTATTAGGAGAAATCAAATCATGAAATTTGCTTATACATGTATAGACAGATATGGAGATTATTATGCTGAGTAAAATGAGTCAGGAAGAGAGGGAGAGACATAGAATAACCTCACTTATTTATGGGGTATAATAAAATAATAGATAGTATGGTAATAATATCCAAGATAATAAAGATGAGGATCAGGAGAACTGGTCCATCATAGGAAGCTTGCCACAAATAGGCAAGTTAAGACAGTGAACAGTGATAGTTGGAATTGATCACTCTGGACAAGAACTGGGTGATAATAGGGGATAAAGTGCTATGCATAGCACCCCTTCATTAGCAATAGTGCAAACCACATGTCACAAAAGGAGAGAGAGAGAATGTATCAGGGCTGGAGTGACATGTAGACATGGGACAGGCCTGGGTTCGATTGCTGGCATCCCATATGGTTCCCTAGCCTGCCTGGAGTGATTTCTGAGTGCAGAGCTGGAAGTAACCCCTGAGTGCAGCTGGTTGTGGCCCAACCCTCCACCCCCCAAAAAACCGAAAGTATCTAAAAGGGGAAAAAAGATAAAAGAGAGAGAGAGAAAAGTAAAATGTATGCCCCAGAGATAGGTAGGGCAGAAGGCATGGGGAGGGTGAGAGGGAAACTGGGAGTTTTGGTGGCGGGAAATATGGATTGGGGAAGGGTGTTGTACATTATATGGCTATAACTCAATCATGAACAACTTTATCTGTGGGGGGAAAAAAAGTATGATGAACAACCTGTAACCACAGTATTTAAATAAAGTAATTTAATAAAAAAAAACTTTGTTGCCATATTCAATAAATAGAACAGCATTCATAACATTTGGTAAAGAAACAAAAGAAAAATTACTGAAAATTCTGTAGTGACTATTATTTCTAGCATTCCTTTTTCATCATTATTAGGCACATTTTCCTAATTTATGTGCCCAAATAGTTTTTCAAATCTTTTGGAGGGAAAACAATTTTCTTTTTTTGTTTTTTTTTGTTTTTGGTTTTTCAGGCCACACCCGTTTGATGCTCAGGATTACTCCTGGCTAAGTGCTCAGAAATTGCCCCTGGCTTGGGGGACCATATGGGATGCCGGGGGATCAAACCGCGGTCGATATCTTTCCTTGGCTAGCGCTTGCAAGGCAGACACCTTACCTCTAGCGCCACCTCACCAGCCCTAGAAAACAATTTTCAACTATTTTCAATGATGGTGTAGTATTCCATACCTAGCATCTGGCCTATTTTTTTCCTTTAAAATTGTAGTTAATGCTGGAGAGAATAGCACTTTTCTCCTGATCTTTTTTTTTTTCCCCTGTCTCTTTTCCCCTGAAAATTTTTTTAACCACTTTTTCCCTCTCTTTAATTATTTCTGGGTGTGATCTCTCTCTCTCTCTCACTCTCTCTCACTCTCTTTCTCTTACACACACACACACACACACACACACACACACACACACACACACACACACACACACACACACAGTCAAAGGCCATGTCTATTTTCATGACTGTGAACTACTGTTGTGGGACTTGAATCTTACTACCTTGCCAGTTATTTCAGCTCCAGGTTTTGTCTCCGTGTGGATCTTAAGTGAGGTCCAAAGGCCACTGATAAGACCGGGCCAGACCTGAAACTCCTGGCAGAGTGAACTCTGCTGTACAAGGCAGACCAATCTCTTGGGTAAATATTTTTTCTGGGCAGAAGCGTTTTTCAAACAGATCTCTGAGCTCACTGTGATGAGTCTGACAGCAGGAATTACGTGCTGTTTGTCAAAACCAAGACCCATTTGCATGGACTGGTTGGTCTAGCTGAAACAAACTGGTGTTTTTTGAGGCCATCACTAAACAAAGTCATGGCCCTGGCAAAGGAGCTGTGTTTGTGGTGAGTCTCTATCCTGTCCTCTGAGTTAGTATTTCTTGAGAGACAGGGAAGCTGGTTAAAACTGGGTTTAAACTGCTTTTATTCTTTTCGTTTTGTTTTCTGTTTTTGGGTCACACCTGGCAGCTCAGGGGTTACTCCTGGCTCTATGCTCAGAAATCACTCCTGGAAGGCTCAGGGGACCATATGGGATGCCGGATTCCAACCACCGTCCTTCTGATTGAAAGGCAAATGCCTTACCTCCATGCTATTTCTCCATCCCCTAAAACTGCTTTTATTCTGAGGTGCTTTTATGAATTTCCATGATTAATTTCTAAATTAAAAGATTTATAGTAATATTCTTTTCATTTCATTTTTATTTTGAAATGTTGTACCACAGCTAGCGGTGTGTTCAGGGCCTACTCCTGGCTCTGTCCGTAGGGATCACTCCTGGCTGGCTTTGGGGACCACATGTGAAGCCAGAAATCAAAACCAGGTAGGCTGCATTCAAGGCAAATGCCCTACCTGCTGTACTATCACTCTGGCCCCTAAAAGAGTATTCTTTTTTGTGCTTTGCATACTCCTTAGGTATTTGCTTAGTGATATAGTAAAGAGCTGAAAAGTGGCAAAATAGCATTTTTGTTCATGCTTAACATAAAAACATAGGTGAAAGCAAAAATGAGGGCATATTTTTAGTTTCCTGTCTCCAGTCACCCCTTCCCTACTTTAAGATGACAAAACATAGCTTGGCACTCATAATCAAGAACTAAGCCAGAAGTTGAATAGGGAGAAGCTTTATTTCTTTGTTCAAGAATATTTCTTTGTTCATTATGAATGTGGGATGTGTGAAGTTTTGATCAAACAGATCAAAGGGAAAGCATGCATTTCAGAAAGTGACATGAAACCTAGAAGTAGAATGGCTATTAGTGAAATTCTTCTGTGCTTAGGGTTATATTGATACATGATTTTTTTTTGGTTTGGTTATTTTTGGTTTTATGGGGGGGCACACTCAGCAATGTTCAGGGGTACTCAGAAGTCTCTTCTGGCAGGCTTGGAGGACCACCTGGATTGAACTCAGGCCCAAGTCAGCAACGTGTAAGGCAAACACTCTACCTCTGTGCTATTGCTCCAGCCTTCTGTGATTGTGTGAATTATTTCATATGACAGTCTCTGAACCTTTTTGTATTTAGCCCCTCATACAGTTTGATTGTTTAATGAGTGGATTCAATTAGATTGTGAATTTCAGGTCTCATTGTAACAATTTATTAAAGTTTATATATATCAAATAATTTTCTTAAGATGCAGTGTTTGGCAAGATAATTTTGAAGTGAGGTTTACCTACTTTAAAAACACTTGGCTTAGTTTTAACCTGAAGTCAATTTAGCCCTTAGAAGCTTTCTGGTTCCACAACTAAAGCAGTCATAATGGGTTAAGTATCAGGTTTCAGACTGAGATTAGCCCTTCAGCTAAACTGAGGAAGGAAGATTTATCTCCCAGAGAGTTACCAGCTTTCTTCTTGGGTGCAAGGAGAATAGAATTGGGCTAGTTCTAGGTGCTGAGCAGAGATAATCTTTTGGTTGGAGATTTCTTCTCATATACTCAGAGAATGTCAACAACAACATATATACATATAAGTATATATATAAAATATCTCCCAGCTGGTATTATATATATATAATATAATATATATACTATGTAGTATATCTATGGGAGATTTGCAGTGCTAAGAACTTGATTTGTTGCAGTCATCCTGAGATGACAAAGTGAGGATTAAAGCAACGTTTTATTAAAGAATTTGAACATTCTGTGCCCTTCTCACATGAGGACTTTCTGTTGTGAGTATTGGAGCTTATTCTGGGTTTTGTACTTGCCCTCTGATTTGGTTTGATTTTGTTGTTGTTGTTGTTGTTGCTTTTGACTCCAGGAAATTAAATCCAGTGCCTCACACAGGCAAACTACAGACCTTGCCCTGTGCTGTAATCCTTAGCCCTTCCCTCTTTCCTTGGAGGACCTGAGTGAACTAGCCCAGTCCACTGTAAGGCAGATGGCTCCTTAGTTCATTTTCCATGATTGGCCTTTCTGTGTACTAGATAAATGCAGTTCCTCTCTTGAATAGTTTCTGAGGCACATTTTTATAGACTGAGAGGGAAATGAGTAACTCCATCTCTCTTTTTCTGTTCGGTTTCTTTTCTAGAAGAAGCTGCTTATTTGATCTGGCTTGAAAAAATATTAACAAAGTTCTCCAGTTCAGAAGTAATAAATTCTTGCTCTTAGCAAAATACGTAAACTTCATTGAACAGGCTTCTTTATAGAGGTTTCAGGGAAGACTCAACTAGAAAATCATATTTCATACGATTCATTCCAACACTTGTAAAATTTTTAAGGAAAAAAACTTGATGACTCTTTTCCTCTCTTGGCTGCTATATTGGATATTTTGGGATTGAGTTCTAGCTGATTTACTCATTTCAGTAGGTTTGAGGAAAAATATGCTCACATTTAGAGGCTCAGCTTGGTACTGCTTTCAATTTATAGTTTATTATAGAACTCAAAAACAAGAATCTTTGAAATATGCAGTCTATTTGTATATGTGACACTAACAACCTCATATGGACAAGTGGCCATATGACCTAAAAAAAAAATCAGGTATTTTGAGAAATTTGTATTATAATAACCAGATAGATGTTCATGAAGCAAGCCATCACCAAAAATTTAGATTAAATAACATTTTATAATATTTAGGAGACCTTTCTCACCAATAGATGGAAAAGCAGAATTGCGAACTTGAGGGAAAATGGTGCCAAGAAAGGAATCATTGAGTTCTAGGCTTTTATCTCATGAGAGTTAAGCTCTTATACTGAAAGTTAAAGTTTTTTAACTTTTCCTTTGTCTAGTTTGTGACAAGAGCTGAGTCATCAGAGACATTCCTACTAGCTTGGTTGGGAGGGAGGTTGTGGCCTGTTTATGATATAACCTATGACCTTTTGTTAAAAAAAAAGAAGCAGTTTTTGGAAGCAATATTCTATTAATAGTCAAAAAAACATATTGATGCTTGTTTGAGTGATTTCATTTTATTGGAAACATTTGAAGTGACCTTTTGTATTTTAGACATGTCTCTGCTAGATAGAATTAAGAGATAGCTGTGTGATTTTTATTTTTGTCGCACAATATTTGGATTAGTTGATAAATCCCGCCACTTTGCAAATTATTTGGGGAAAACATTGATTCAGCTTGTCAGACCAAATTTTTTTCCATCCCTGCCCACTTTTGGGAAGGCCTTTTCTCTCACATCAACTGTTCACTAGGCTGAGGCATTTTCAAATGTTTCCACTCAGCAGGCACAGTTAAGAGTTTCTGGGAAGGAGAAGAGAGTGTTCTCAGACAGAAAGAAAAAACAGGGTGATGGCAGGATTATTCCCAATAGTTTCTAAACCCAATGACTATCTTTAGAACTGGAACCCTATGTAGGTGGTACTCACAACCTCATATGGACAAATAGCCATGTGACCTAAAAAATATCAGGTATTTTGAGAATTTTATTATATAATAACCAGATAGTTTATCAACTCTCACTTTCTTTGAACTAAAACCTACAAATAAAAGTTCACTCTTCCTCAATACTTGGGATCTCCCCCATTCGAGTCTATATACCCACCAACATGCAGTTGGTTTATTTCCTGTCCCCAAGGCTGGTAGACTATAGTGTTGCATTCAAATCAGCAATGGAAAATGTGTGAGGTTTTTTTTTTCGGTTTTTGTTTTTTTTTGTTTTTCCTGTGGCAGTTTGTTTGGCCAGTTCCTCTTGGACCATCTGTGAGGACAATGGCTGATTTGTCTTCCCATGACCTCATTGAGGAGGCAGAAGTACCTACCGGCTGGGGCTGCAGCAAACCCCTCGCCAGGACTCCACCCTGCAGCAGTGAATCAGCCTGATGATACACTGATTTTGTAGCATGCCAGGGTGGAGACCTGGGAATCTAGGGGCGGAGGGAATAGTTTGCATGGCATGCCACTACAGAAGTGCAGCCTACAGGAAAAAATTGCAAAATACCCTGTGCCACCAACTTTTTCCATGAGTGCCATATGCCACAGCTTCCAGAGCTGCCTCAGGGACAGCACTTTAGCAAAATGAGAAGCGGTCACCTCCCATAATAAGCTGTGTGGTTGGCTTACCTGTCAGTCTATCTGGTAAGGATCTCCAAGCAGCTATACCCAGCATTGCCGGCCTTCCTTTCATGCCTCACACTCAACCAGGAACTGTGCTTTCAGATCTGATGTGAGTGCTAGAAACAGCAGCTGAGTTTACAACAGGTCAGGACATTGGGTTTTAAATGAAGAAATCCCAAGACGGAAAATCTTCTAGAAAGGTAAAGCGGGGCTTAAGAACTAGGAAATTTTGCTCAATGCTTTGTCCTTTGGACATTGGAGGATAAACTAGTAGACTTTCCTTTTTTGCAATGGTGAACTTGAATTGTTGTGTGGTCCTGTAAAAGGAAAAGAATGATAGAAAACTCAGAAGTCCTTGACTTTGAAAGTCTATTTCTGTATTGTAACTCCCTTGTAACTGACTGTACAGTGGAGGAACATGCAACTCTCCTCTTAGCATAATGGACTCAGCATAATGGAGGTCCTGTAAGGTTGGTTTTTGCTTTATTCTCTCTATTGTGTGATTCTCTTTAACTAATGTAGACTGGCAAGATTTTAAGTATCATTGAACTTTCTAGTATTATGTTCTTTTTTTGCTCCTCTTTATATTTAAGCTTCCACTACCTTAATTGCTAAACTTCTTCTCTTGACTTTGAACTGAATAGAAATTATGGTCTCCTTTTGTTTCTCTGGTCCTGTGGTCTGTAGAATCATGATGGATCTTCCCAGAGTTCCATGGTTCCAACTTATTAGAGATTAGCTGTGTTCAAACAGTTTTGTAAGAATTGTTGCACTTTGGGGTTGGAGAGATGATACAGGCATTATGTATCTGTCTTGTACACAGTCCACCCCAGTTCAATCCCTGGGCTGTTTATGGTTCCCTCAGTACCATCAGGAGTAATCAGAGTCAAAAGTAAGCCCTAAACTTCCCCAGTTCTGGCTCTAAAACAAGCAAGCAACAACAAAGGCAAAATAACAGAGCAGGGTACTTCTGCTCTCTCCCATCTGCTCTTCTTCCCTAGTTCCTTCTATCTTATGCTGTTCTACTCTCTGCCTTTGAACAAAGCACTAGTCTCTTGACCTGATTGTTTTTCCCATGTCTATTATATTCCCCTTCTTATACATCAAATTTGCTTCCTCTCTTACTGCTGCCAACAAATGTTCTTAGATATCCCCAGGAGGAATTGATTCTTTCCTCTTCTTTATTCCTAGAGTGTTTTGAATTGTATGCAATACTGAATAGTTGTTTTTACTTTATGTGCTTTGAATTAAGAGTATTCATTAAAATGTCTCATTAACCTGTATGCTTTGAAGTCTTAAGAGATAAGATTCACTTCCCCTTCCTCTGTGATACTCAGCCTGGCTCTCTTAGTACTCAGTATATAGTCAATAGGTGCAGTGTTAAACGAGTATTTATAGCATAACTACTCTGTCCAGGCATAATGCAGGGCACTTGATATAGAGCAAAAGGGGTGATTAATGGAATTGATGGACTCAGGAGATGAAACTGGGGGTTGTATTCAATTCCCAACACTGTATGGTCCACTAGCTCTACCGAGTATGACCCTAATAGGCCTGAGCATCAATATATTGCCAGACCAGGCACAAAACTATCAGGCCCACAGTGCCCTACTACGTATTGCTGGAGTGATGCTGTGGCTCCTGAGCACCTCCCTTTTCTCTCCCCCCAAATTAGTGGAATTGGATTGGTAGTTTTCACTGGGGTATTTTTCCCAAAAGAGGTGGCCTTGACTTTGTCATCTAGACTTTTGTACTTTCTTCCACTACTTATATCACAGTCAACTGGGAGTGGTCCTGTCTGCTTTATCTCTTTGTGTTCTAGATAGATAGACCTAAAGTGTGGCATTATCTTGCAGATGATTTGGGTATTAGGAAAAGTATCTGGTTGACTAGGAAGGATTGTCATGTGAAGCAATTTAGAGCATTCTTTGAAGTTCCCAGGGACTCTTTATTTGCTCCTTTCACTTGTTAGTTATGGACCAGAGAGAGAAGGAAAAGGAAGTCTTCCTTCTGCCCAAGGTTTATTATCCTGTTGGGTTTAGGTGGGTTGGTTGAAACTGTAGATAAGCACCAGAGTGGGTGATCTTTATAATGTGAGTAGAACCAATCAAACTACCTTCCTTTCCTCCTACATTATTGTTGTCTCTGAAGACCCATAGCCCTTTCAGATGAGACATCGGTCCTTCCCTCCCACTATTGGCATCCTCTGCAACCATTGTGGTGATAATTCAATGGAAGGCTTTATCTCATTATTAGGTTTTGTGTTCCAATTCCCTTTGTTTTCTGTCCCTTTTAAGTGAATGCAGAAGATTATTTTTTTCTTAAAAAAAAAAAAAAAGGCCCATTAACTCTCCTGTAATTCACTGTCCTAACTAGAACCTTCCCCTCCTCTTGGGGACACAACCTCCTGAGGTTGATTGTGAACTCTCCTCTGGAACAGATTCTTCTAGTCCAGGCATAGAGAGAAGCACTCTTGGAACACCCAATTCTGCACACTTCTGGCAGAACGAGAAAGAAGTGGAAACCCTGGCTGGGCCTGTCCTTTCAGTCCCTGTCAAGGCCCCTGTCCACACCCTGCAGCTATGCTGGTCAGGGAAAATCTCAAATGAGCCAGAGCTAACACAGATTCTCTAAGAGAGAGTGAAACCACTTTCTATCCCCCACTTTCGAACATTTGAACATAAATTATTCTGTGGTGGTTTCTGCATGTGAAGTCCACCTCTGAGAGAAATGATGACAAAAATCTTCATTTTGTTGATGATGAGATATCTGATAATGAAACATCTCTATTTAAATATGAAGAGATCCAATGTTTCTGCCTACTTGTTTGTTGTTTTCTTACAGCTTGCTTCAATAAGGAATCTTGCCACTTAAAATGAGAAAGGGAATATTGGCCTGGTGGGAATGGGAAAAGTGAAGGCATAAGAAAAGGCAAGAGATTAGAACCCAAATGGAAATAGGAGAGACTTTGCTCATTATCAGGCGACAACCTGGAAACATGCTCTGTTCAAGCATCCCATATTTTGTTTCAAATTCAATTAACTACTGTGATTTTAAAATTAGGTAATTTTGTATATAAAAATAAGGAGCCCCAGCTTTGGTCCCTAAACCCAGAGTCCTTCAAATACCTTCGGAAATAGGTACTAAGCCCCAAGAACTTCTCCCAACTTGACTCAAAGATTTCTAGGAGACAAAAGTAAGAACCTACTTTTGAGTTGTTAATTGTCACCAGGGTTTCCCTTCCTAGATTCACCAGAGCTGCTGATTCACTAAGGCAAGAAAGGGATGACTCAACCTTTCCCCCCCCAAGCAGCCCCAGTTTGGTAGATTGTGCTCCAGGTGTGCAGACTTGTGGCATGAAAGCACCTGCTCTGGGATATTGCCAGCCTTGGCACCTCTATCTTGAAAGGTAGTGGTATTGTCACTCCTCTGGGCCTTGAGCACTGACCCACTGTGTGAGCTCAACCCTTGGCAATTTTTATAAATCTTTGTTGTTGGGCTGAAGTGATAGCACAGCAGATAGGGCATTTGCCTTGCACGTGGCTGACCCACGTTCCATCCTCAGCATCCCATATGGTCCCCTGAGCCCCCCAGGAGTAATTTCTGAGCATAGAGCCAGGCATGGTGCAGGTAGTGCATAGCCAGTTGGCACAGATCCAACTCTGACCCCCACCGGGTATGATCCAAAAAACAACTTTTTGATGTTGCTGTTGTTGTCGTCTTTATTGTTGTTTGGGGGCCACACCCAGTGGTGTTTAAGTCTTACTCCTGGCTCTACACTCAGGAATTTTTCCTGGCTATGTTCAAGGCACATATGGAATGCCCAGGATAGAAGTTGGGTTTGCTGCATGCAAGGCAAGCACACCACCCGCTGGATTATCACTCCAACCCTTAGAATTAGCTAAATTTCATCTATAAAATGCTGGGGGGAAAATCAGCACTTTTAGGTTTGTTGAGGGAAAAAAGCTTTGAATTTATCCATTTGTGAAGAAGCACTGGGAACAGTCAGCACCAGAAAAATTACTGTAGGTAGATCACGGGTAGATGGGCAGGAAACTATAAAAAAGAACACAGAGGGGAGTTGGGTAAATTCAGGGCATGTCAGGAAATATCCCTCTTAGACATCCAAACTGTTCTCCTTCACCACTTGACTGTACTTTGGTTTTATTTTTCTACTGGATTGAGCCTTTGTGGTGGGTCAAGGGATGGGAATCATGTTATTAATAAGTATGAGGAGATTTAGTGTTCAGAACTTCATTGAGGCATCGAAGTTCAACAGTTTCTATAGAGGATGAAGACTGTGGTGTGCAATTCTAGCTACTTGGTTTTTGTTCACACAGGAAGTCACCTTTTCAGCGGAAAGGCCTTGAGTAAATCTTCATTCTCCCATGAAGAATCAAGATTTTGTAAACTAAACATAAAGGCAGACAGGTGTGTCTTTCACTCTCACGGGAACCTCTGTGACTGATGGTTTCCAGGCACAAGGAGCCTCTATTCTAGGTTCTTCTCCCTTCCCAATCTTTGTCATCCATCCTACTCAGGGACTAGGCATCTATTTACATACAATGGCATCTTCTGCTCCACCTCACTTTCTCCAGGTTTGAACACTTGGAAAAATACCTTCAACTGCTTTAGAGATTATTCTTCCCAGACACAAGACTTATGAAATAAAAACCTAGAAGATGTTTTTGAGGATTAACAAACATTACATTGAGGTGCCTTTGTCAATGTTGTCCCTTTGGAGGGGGTGATTTTGGGGTCACACCCGGTGGCGGCGGCAGTGGCATTCAGAAGTTACTCCTGGCTCTGTGCTCAGAAACCGCTCCTGGCAGGCTTCGGGGACCATATGGGACACTGGGATTCGAACCCATCATCTGTTCTGGATGGCTGCGTGCAAGGTTCTGGCCCCCAGTTTTGTCCTTTTTTTTTTTTTTTTTTGGTTTTGGGCCACACCCGGTGACGCTCAGGGGTTACTCCTGGCTATGTGCTCAGAAGTCGCTCCTGGCTTGGGGGACCATATGGGATGCCGGGGGATCGAACCGCGGTCCGTCCAAGGCTAGCACAGGTAAGGCAGGCACCTTACCTCTAGCGCCACCGCCCAGCCCCCAGTTTTGTCCTTTTTAACAAGACTTTTTATATTAGTGCTTAGTTCAGAATATGATGTTGTGTCTAAATAATAAAGAACTTTCTCAAATGCACAGAGAAGACAATTTCTATTCAAAGCCAATAATAATACATGTCCAGGGAAATCTTTAGGATGATGGATGGAAGTTCTGTAAAGCATTGTGGTCAGATATACAATCTTATACATTCATGAAAAAGCTTCAGCCCTAATGTGGAATGTATGCATATAAATACCTCAAAGTTGTTTTAAACTTGCCAAAAACTGAAAGGGGGACAGAATAATAGCACAGCAGGTAGGACATTTACATGCCTTACAGGTGGCTGGCACAGATTTAGTCCCTGCCACAGGTTTAGTCCCTGCCACTGTGGTAACCCTGAGCCTGCCAGAAGTAATTTTTGAGTACAGTGAGGAGTAATCCCTTAACACCACCAGGTGTGGCTCAAAACTAAAAATATTTTCTAAAAAATAGGCCACGCTAAACTTTCTGATCTATATAGCTCTTGTTGACTTAAAGTAATTTGAAATTATTTAAATCTGATTGTATAGTATGGAGGTGAAACTTTTTCCTTAATTCATTCATTTATTTGGTGTAACAAGTCCAATTGAAACCCATGGTTTTATAAACCTTAATCTTTAGTGACTCACACACACAAAAAAATAATGTTCAGTGAATAACTTTTAAAGCATCCAGTCACTGATTATGGAGGGAGACGGGGAAAGAGAATGAAGTGAGTAGATTGAGTATGTTCAGATACCAACAAAGACCTAATCAGACTGAGAAAATCCATTTGATTCTTATAAAACTTTGCCTCTCTTTAAGCTACTGGCCAGTTAGTCATCCCTAATCTTTGTTAATCTCTGTTTCATTATTTAGAACTGGCTTTGCTTGTTCATCCTGTAGACTGCGTTCAGTAATCTTGTTCCGCTGGTCACATTTGTTTAGTATTTTATGCACAGGGCAATAATGGTTTAAGGCAACTTTTTCTCCTTTTTTGTCTGTTGTTTATTTTGGGGGGACACCCAGCAGTACTCAGGAGTTACTCCTTGCTCTGTGCTCAGGAACCACTCGAGCAGGCTCTGAGAACCATATGGGATGCTGGGGATCAAACTCAAGTAGGCCGCTTGCAAAGCAAGTGCCCTACCCCATTGTACTCCTGGTCCTTTTTTTCTTTTGATACTATGAATTAAATTATTAGAGATATATCACTGTAATCACATTTAAAGACAGAAACAAATGATTGCTTAGTGTTAATTACCGAAAAGCCCAATGTATTTTTTTTGGAGAATTAATTCTGTTTCTTTGGAAGACTCCTTTTAATTCAGATAAAATGTTGGGACTAAGCAGAGAGGGTTGAGTGTACAAATGCCCCCACTTTAAGAGCCTGGAATGTATGTAGCTTAGTGATAAAGTACTTAACTTTCATGGATAACATGTATAAGACCTTGTATTGATTTTTTTAGTACATATGGGGCAGAAAAAGGTAGATGAGAGGCTGAAGAGATAGTACAGCAGGCAGGACACTTGCCTTAGCACTTAGCTAAATACTGGTTCAATCCTCAGCACCCCATTTGGTCCCAGGACTGATCACTGAGCCTAGACCTATGAGTAAGCTCTGAGAACTCCAAAATCATAATCCCAAAATAAAAAGGCAAATGGGAGTGTTTTTAGCTATCAGAGTACATGTAGTATTAAACAAGACTAAACTCAGGAAAAGAATTATCCACCTGCTGCCCTGACTGTGTTTATCCTAAGACTGAATCATTTTTTTTCAGAAGTCTGCTGCTGTTACTCAAGTTGCACCAGAGATCCTTGCCTCTGCTTTGGGAGGTTTTGAGAGGGAAGAGAATAAATCTGGGCAAAATGAGGAATAGTTCTCTAAGCTCTCTCTGGCTTCAGGTTGATAGCTAACTTTTAGATGGGCATTTCATATATGTAAAAAAAAAAAAAAAAAAAAGTTGGATAGGTGTTTGGGGAAAATTAGAAGGTATCTGGGAGAAATCTATTTTGCTACCTTTTGATGTTAAATACTTGTTTGTGATTCACTTGTTGGTAGTTTTTTGCTGTCTCACTCATGGAGAGGCCTGGTATTAAACCCAGTGGCTAAGAAGGCTTTTCGTTGGTCAGGAAATTCCAAATGGATATAAATAAATCTTCTGCAGTGCCTCCTGGGCTCATTGCCTGCTTCTGCGGGTTCCCTTTAACTGAGGAAAGCATGCCTGAGACTGACTTCCTGCTCACTGAATATCGGTTATTTTGTTTTTGGGTGGGTAAGTTTGAAATTCCAGAAAAAGAAAAATAGAAAAGAACTTGATGATTGGGTGGGGGGTTGATGAACCATAAACTCAAACTCTGTGTGTTTATGAAAAGAAAGTTGCTTTTATTACAAGCTAAGGAGAACTCAGCACTACGTTTTTGGATCCCCAAAAATGTTCACCTTTAGCTAAAACTTTCATATAAAGAGATCATTGTTGCAGGAATAAAGGGGTGTATGTATAGCTAAGGTTTTAGTGTTATAGTTTATGGTTTACTTAAATTTTAGAATTCCCCTTTTGTAGAGAGACGGAGGTGGAGTTTGGGCCACTTTCAGCCATGCTCAGGGCTTAATGCCTGGCTCTGTGCTCAGGGATCACTTCTGGCAAGGTTCAAGGGACTGTATGTTCAAACTTTGTATCAAAGGCAAGTGCCTTAGCTCTACTATCTCTTCTGGTCCCCAGAAATTCCATTTATTGCTAAATTCATTTTTTTCCTAGCTCTTTTTTAATAGGGAACTTCTTGAAGTACCTTAAAAGTTGATTTTCTTTTTCTTATAAATACTATAAAACAAAATAAGGACAAGAATTCATATAATTAATTATATAAACTTCTACCACCACCACCCTCCAAAAAATATAACTTTGTTAGAAAATCTTTTTCAGCTTCAAAATACTGGTGTATACTCCATTACCTTTCACAAAATTGCCCTTTGAACTGGAACCTTTTCCTATTTACTCTTAGGGTTATTTTGGAAGAAAGTTTGAAAAGCAGCATTTTATCTCCAAGCTGCTTCCTTTTTTTGCATGTGAATGGAAAATTTAAACTATTTCAGAAATGATTTCTTAAAATTAACAGTATACACCTAAAAAAATTATTGCCCAGTTTGTTGAGAATAAGTAAGTACTCCAGTACCCATGTGACATTTTGGCTACTTTGGGACAGATTTGGAGTAAAGAGTCTCTGCCTCTTGTCACTGGCACTGAAAAGTGGAGAAGAGGGCCATTGTGTAAGCCTCAAGGACTCTGTAATGTCACATGACTCCTTAATACAATATGCCCTTTATGAAGACATAGCCTTTTCCATTCCCTGAAACAATTACCCTCTCCATATTTCTTCCCCTTTAGTTACTTACCTGCAACCCAGCTTCTGAATGATCAGTCCATGCCCAGAGCAAAGCTGATGATGACACAGCAAAAGAAAGCTGTATTGGGGGAGTGGGGAAGAGGGGTTAGACTGTGCCATTGACTGTGACGTAACTGGAAAGATGCCACTGAGTGGAATGGGTAGAGAGAGGCCAGGAGCTCTGTCTGCCTGAGCTCATCTGGTCTGACAGCTGCAGCAATTACTTTCTTTCTTCATAGCATGCAGTATTATGAAACTTTATGTGAAGTGTCCTCAGAAAATCATAGTCTAGAAACAGCTCTTTAGAAATCATTGCGAACCACCCACCCTCTCATTTTTTGCGCATTAAAACCCTTGCTGCTGCCTTGAGCAATTCCAAACCTCTGCTGCCCTTTGCATGTCTATAAAAAAAGGAAATATTTATAGCTCCTGTTCCTGCTTTCGGAAAGAAAATTATACCTTTCCCCAATTAAAGTGAGTCCATTCAGATGCCTGCATGGATGCAGTCTGTGGCTGTGAAGTATAACTCTCTGCCTTGTGCCGAATGATGTGCCACTCTGAATGTGTCACTTCCGAGTTTGGTCCAGGAGAGTGATCTATTCAAAAAAGTCACCTATACTTTTGTCCTCTTACTCTGAATAGAAACTATTTTTTATCTGGCATTTATTTTATTTTATTTTATTTGGTTTTGGGGTCATATCCGGCAGCGCTCAGGGGCCATGCCTGGCTCTACACTCAGAAATCGCCCCTGGCAGACACAGGAGACCTTATGGGATGCCGGGATTTGAACCACCAACCTTCTGGACATAAGGCAAACGCCTAACCTTCATGCTATCTCTCCAGCCCCCGGCATTGATATATTTTAAACGATGGGGGGTATCTTTCTGCTTTTGTTTTATTTTACTTTTTTCTGCATAATTGATACTCATTATACTCATAGTCGATCACTCCACATGTAACCTGTACCCTCAGGCCAATTAACACAGGAACTCACCAACATCTCATCCAGAGCTGGAGAGATAGCACAACAGCAGGGCTTTTGCCTTGCATGCAGCCAACCCAGGATGGACGATGGTGGTTCGAATCCCGGCATTCCATATGGTCCCCTGAATCAACCAGGAATGATTTCTGAGGGCAGAGCCAGGAGTAAACTCCTGAATGCCGCCCACTGTGACCTCCACCCCCACCTCCAAAAATCTCATACTCTCCGGCAGCCTTCAAGATTTTAACACGCTCATCTGATTTTTGAACAAGTTTCACAAATGTCTCCAATCCTCACTTTACCTGAGAAAAAGAAAAAGCAGGCTGGAGAGGAATCCCAGATCCAGACAATACGGAGGCCCCCAAAATAGTAAATAATAACACCAGACTCCAGGCATCCTGCTGAGTGCACCACAGCAACCCTCTAAGGTAGGGCTATTATTTCCCCAATTATATAGTTGGAAGAGAATTGACCTTACAGCTGGAAAGTGGCAGGGCCAGGTTTTCCAGTGCCACCCAAGGCACTCTGGCCCCAGATTGCCCGCTTTTAATACAGCATTTCTTCCCCACACTGTATTCATTAATCCATAGGCTGCCTTTCAGAACATCTGTAAAAGAAGTTCTAGTCTTCATTCTTTGGCTATTAAAATTTTATTTTCCTTGTTCATTTTTGGTGTGGGCGTATGCATGTATGCATGTATAAGGACGTGCATTTGTCATGTCTCTTTAATATTCTTCAATCTGGAACACTTTCTTCATTTAGGTTTTGCCATGATCTTGGTAAAATATGTTGTTGTTGTTGTTGTTGTTGTTTTAATTCAGTTTTCTGGTTTGGGGCCATGAACAATCCTAGTAGTATCAGAGGAGCAGTGTTCTCCTCATTTAGCTATCACTCCAGCTCAGCAGTTTGTTATTGTTTTGTTCCTGGGTTTTTTGTTGGTGGTGGTGGTGGTGTTGTTTTGTTCTTGTTGCTGCTGCTTTTGTTGTTGTTGTTGTTGTTGTTGTTGTTTGGGGCCATACCTGGTGGTGCTCAGGTCTTACTGACTCTGCTCAGTAATCACTCCTGACAACTTTGGGGGACTATATATGGTGCTGGGAATAGCACATGGTTTGGGTGCATACAAGGCAGATGCTCTATTCCCTGTACTTCAGGCTCAATGTCCAGCACTTTTTAGGAAAAAGAATTATCATTCTGTAGGATACCTTTCAGGTATGATTCATCTATGTTTACAGATTTAGGCCATCCTGCGTGAGCGGAAATGAAAGGTTTTTCTGAAAGCATGGCACGATGAGCATGTGATACTAGCCTTGAGGCCCTCATCCAGAGAATTCAATTAACTTGTGCCTTAGAGATACCATTTTCCCCTTGCTTTGAGTATGTATTTTATGGAGAGGTATTCTGACACCAAGCCAGTATCCTGCTCTTCAGCGAGAAGTCACCTCCTAGCCATAGTACGTGTTTATCATTCTGGCCTACAACTACTAGTTATGCTTTTAAATTCTGACTTTCTATTTCTAGAATTTACTCTTTATTAGTTGGCATTCCCCCCCCCTTTTTTTTTTTGGTTTTTCGGGCCACACCCGTTTGATGCTCAGGGATTACTCCTGGCTAAGCGCTCAGAAATTGCCCCTAGCTTGGGGGATAGTTGGCATTTTTAAGTATATTTATTATATCATGATTGACTCAAAATTTGTATTATTTATTCACTGAGAATTGTATTGTGACTAAACCTATTAGTGTGATGTTCAGATTATCCCAGTTGAGAGAATAAGAGTCAAAAGCAAAAGAAGAATGTTGGGTTGGATTTGAGGGCCACACCCTGTGGTGCTCAAAGGCTACATCCAGCTCTGTGCCTAGTGCTCAACAAGAGTGCTCCAGACAGTACTTGAACCTCTCAATCCCCACCCCAAAGAAGAGTTTCAGAGACAAACAGACCTTGGGTATTATCTTTAAATAGCTTCTCTGATGTGTGCTTGCCCAGCAACTGAGAATAGTAAGTAGCAGTATATGGTGCTCAAGTTCTAGTCTGCAGCATAAAGGTTCACTGCACCAGGCTCAGCAGGCTATGGCAACAACATTGGTTTCCTATGGCAAGGAGTATTCCCTTGGTTTAAAGGGGTGGAGGGTTAAAAAAAAATGTTTTTTTCTCTTGGTGAATGAAGTCACAGATTGAACTTCAGAAGAGAAGTTCAAAGAAAGATTTTATCCTGGCATCCTGCTTAGTGCTAAGAACTGAGTAGCAGAGGTGTTTGTCACTGCTTCTGTTTCTTCCTCAGTATTTTGGAGCAAAGTAGAATTTACAGACTCTCCCAAATGCAGGCATATTGCAAATTCTGATTGTGTTAACATTAAGGGAACTGCTGACTTTCTAGTCCAATAGATAACACCCATAAGGTGCTGGGCCAGAGAGACAGTATAGTGGGTAGGCTTCTTGCCCTGTAAATCCTGTCTGCAATCTGGGTTTAATCCCCAATATAAGGTCCCCAATCCCCTGCCAGGAATGATCCCTGAGTGCAGAGACAAGAGTCAACCCTGAGCATGACAAGGTATGGCTCAAACCCTGCTTCCCTTCCCACCAATAAACAAACAAACAAATTAGAAAAAAAAAGGAATGTGTGAAACAATGAGAAAATTAACATAAATTTAATGTAGCACCCTGCCAAAAGCAATCCCAGTAAGATGCAAATCTGATTAGTTCACTCACTTGTTTAGAACCCTACAATGTTGTTCCCAGAGCCCTACAATGTTGGGACTTGTATATTCCCTGCATCACTTTAGAGTTACCAGTTCCCCAGAACTTCAGGGTTTTCCTATGTTCTCCCTCACCTGCAGTCTCTCCTGATCCCCATCTATGCTTAGACTGCTCAAAGGGCTCCTGGCAGCACACCCTACTTTAGCTCAGGTGAGGGTCTTGCTCTGCCCTAACATCTCCTATAGTTTTCACTAGTACAGTTATTCCTATAACCACTTATCTGTCCCTATCTACACTTTACAAGCCCTACCCCAAAAGGTCCTCTCTTTACCCAGCTATTTGAAATGTTTGTACATGATAGGTACTTAATATTTATCATCTTTGTTAATGAATACATATACATATTTTATAAGTAATAAATATTTGTTAGCCTTTTCTCTAGGTGAATTTTTTCCTTTATAGGGTGTGGGAATTGGTTCTCTTAGAATGTGGAGTCAATGTAGGAAAGAGATAAGTGGAGAAAAATACCTCTTTAATGGGAGACAATAAAAAGACAATGGGCAACGAAAGAAAATTATGTCTGTGGAACTAGATTAAAAAGGGTTTATGAAGGGCCAGAGTGATAGTACAGCTGGCAGGGCATTTGCCTCACACACGACCTACCATGGTTCAATCTCCAGCATCCCATATGATCGTCATGTATGGCCAGGAGTAATTCTGAAATGCAGAGCCAGGAGTGACCCCTGATCAATGCCAGATGTCCTCCCCCCCCCAAAAAAAAATGAATCCAAAACAACTGATTTATTCACTGGAATGCAATTTGGTACTCTCATTTCATCTCTGTGAGATGACCTGTGAGAGAAGAATCCAAAGATTTAGCACGACAAGCAAAAGGAATGGGATAAGAGGGGCCAGAGTGTTAAGCACAGTGGCAGGGCATTTGTCTTGCACGTGGTTGACCCAGGACAGATCCATGTTGTTTTTAGGCCACACCTTGTGGCGCTCAGAAGTTATTCCTGGCTCTTTGCTCAGAAATCGATCTTGGAAGGATAGTCCCTAGCTAGGGGGATCATGTGGGATGCCGGAAATTGAACCTGGGTCCATCCCAGGTTAGCAGTTTACAAGGCAAAAGCTCTACTGCTGTGCTTTCACTTTGGCCCCTCTGGGAGCAATTTTTTGAGTGCAGAGCCAAGAGTAACCTCTGAGCACCGCCAGGTGTGGCCCCCAAATAAACAAAAAAAGAAAAAAGAAAAACAACCCAACAACAAAAGGATGGAGGAGGTACAGATTTAAAAAACAGCTTAGCCTTGTAAACAAACAACCTTTACAGCTGCAGTCACAAGCCACATCAATTTTATTTGTGTTGCCAAAGAACTTCTTGCTTCTAATACACACACTTTTGCTTTCAGATTTTGTTTGTGCAAAGCATTTGGGTAGCCATTTAAAATTGCTAGAGTCAGAAAGAAAGAGATAAACACAGATGACACAGCAAGGTAGTAACAAAAGGCAAAGGCTTCATCAGAGAATCGACCCACAATTTAATTTTCAGGGTTGGGGCATAAAAGAAAGGGGCATTGGGAACTTGGAGGATAAGTGGGTGCACTGTTGGCAAGTGTGGTGTAGGAATTATGTGTATAAGATGCCACCATTAACATTACAAATTACAGAACCTCAAATCTTTTTTTTAATAAAATAGCTGCAACGTGAAAGAAAGTCTAGAAGAAATCAGGCAAATGGTGTGTACTCCATGGAATAGTAATTTATGCCTTGTGGCCTGGTCCTGATTCCTTATAGATTCTCCCTATTCATTGAAGGACTAGAAGGATGCATGTGCCAGTTGGTGGGGGCAGGTTTTTAAGTAACTACTATTAAAAAGACAAGAGAGAAGCTCACATTCTGTTAAAGCTAAATGAGAAGCTCCTGCGTCATTGTCCTTCTCTTGTGTGATCTGCAACATCATGTTTCTCACGAAGATTTGGTACAGGGAAACTCCTTGGGTCTAAAAGTCTTAATGCTAAGTGTCCTCTGGAGCACTTTCCTGTTAAACCTGTTCAGGGCCTGTTCTACTTTTCTGTCTTCTTTATCCCCTTGCTTAGAAAAACGCTGCTAAGTCAAGTTGCTTTGATACTATAAAAGTAATTAACTTCATAGGAACTTAGTCATCCTACCCATTTTCTTTCCTGTTTGTTGACCTTCCTGGTATGGGCTCTTTCCCCTGCTTCCAGCAGCAAGGTGCTTGCACTCTCTGCTTTAAAAAAAACTGGTAATCTAAATAATTTTGTGCCCCTTGGGGGGGGGGGTTGAACCACCTCTTTCATCAAAATCTCCATGCTTCATTTAAAAGTGGATGGTGCTGGGCCCGGAGAGATAGCACAGCGGTGTTTGCCTTGCAAGCAGCCAATCCAGGACCAAAGGTGGTTGGTTCGAATCCTGGTGTCCCATGTGGTCCCCCGTGCCTGCCGGGAGCTATTTCTGAGCAGACATCCAGGAGTAGCCCCTGAGCACCGCCAGGTGTGGCCCAACAACCCAAAAAAAAAAAAAAGTGGATGGTGCTAAGTTTCATATCACGGGCTGGTCCTTCTAGCCCTCATCCCTGTTGTCTCTGGGTATTATTACATACTGTCTTTTATTTTTCTTAAATCCCACAGATGAGTGAGACTATAACTACACTAACAACAATTATGACAATGGTAGTGAGTGAGAGAAATAGAATGCCTGTCCCAAATACAGGCAGATGTGTGGAAGGAGGAAGGTGGGGGCATTGGTGGTGGGAAGGTTGCATTGGTGAAAGAGGTGTTCTTTTTTATGACTGAAACCCAACTGCAAACATATTTGTAGTCATGGTGCTTAAATAAAGATATTATTAAAAAGGAAAAGGAAACAAAAAGTAAATTTAAAAAAAAGAGTGGACGATGAGTTAAGTCTTACCATTTCCATGTCAGATACCTTATCTGGTAAAGGAAAGTATATAGCATATGGAAGTTGTGGCTCACAGTGTAACCATTTTCATGATGCATTAGTCAGTAATTGGACCTAGGATGTGTGGTGCTGCAACCAGAACAAAGAAGTCATTGTTCTCTAATTAAGAGAGTCATATTATCAAGTTTGTGTTCGTTCATTTAAAAGTCTAACAGGGCACATAGTTTCAAAAACCTCTATTTCTTTTATGTTGTTGTTGTTTTTTCATCTCTGTGGTAGACTTTAAGTCCTTAATTGTCTTACTCAAAAAGTGGCATGTTGATGTCCTATCATTTGAGCATGACATTATGGTCCCAAGCAAAAGTGGAAAATTGAAGACTTTAGTTTCTATGGCCAGATGCACAATTCCAGATAGGAGTTTTTTTTACTCTGTTCACTGTCTTTAGCATAGGTTAACACTGTTAACCTTTGGGATTAGATACTTCTTTATAGGGGAGAGTGGGGTTGTTCTGTGCCCTATAAAATGTTTCGAAACATCCCAGGTCTCTACCCACTAAATGCCAGTACTAGTTCTTTTCATTTGTAAGAAGCAAAATGTCAGGGGTGAAGTGATAATACAAGGGGTAGGATATTTGCCTTGCACACAGCCAATTCTGGTTCAATCCTCAGCATCACATATGCCCCCCCCCACAACACTACTGGAGTGCTTACTAAGTGCAGTGCCTGGAGTAACTCCTGAGCACCACAGGGTATGTTCCAAAAAGAAACAAACAACAACAAAAAAGACATAATGTCCCTAGATAGTTCAAGATATCCCTGGAGGGGAACTTTGATAGTAATTTCACTTGAGACCTAATAATTGGAGCATTAAACCCCTAAACCATCTAATCTACCTCTGGTGAATTTCTTTTTGTCTTCCCAAACAGATCTTATTTGGACATCAAATTTGGTTTCCTTGAGAACTTAAAAGCACATACTACACTAATGAATCTAAATGAAATGAGGTTTGAAATAGCTCTATCTCTGTTTCATTTTGTTAAAGCAAAACAATTGCAAGGAATTTTTAAACTGCTCCTGAGGCTATTCACAGGCCCTCTTCAGCTGTACCCCCAACCCCCTCACTTAGAGCATTGTTTTAAGTGGTAAATATCTCTATAAATAAATGTAGGCTTACCATCTATTTGTGGCTCTCTGATTCTCTGAACACTAGGGAATTTGGCCTCGATGTGGTGTCCATATAGTGCATCTGGTTGGCTGTTTGGCTGTTAGTTACTCTAGGTTGCCCATAGTACAAACCGCATAGGGAAAGTTTAAAAGGAAAAACAGACTCTGTGACCCTCCCACACCAGTACCTAGGAAATCAGTGGCCTAGAGATGCTGCAAACCCCAAAGGTTTGTTACTCACTGTTACCGTCTTGCTTCATTTCTGCCTCACATTTTATTTGTAAACCTGTGATAATAAAAGACCTTGTTTACTTTTTCTTTCTCTTTTTTGGTGCTAAGGATTGATCCCAAGGCCTCAAACATTCAAGGTATGTTCTTTACCATCAAGCCACATCCATGGAGACTTCCTCACCCTGACATGTCCCTTTTATTCACAATATGTTTCCTGTTCCTAGAATAGTCCCTGACATTAGATTATTTTAAATATTATTTCATATTAATGATATGCACTTCAGTGTATTTTAATTTCAATAACATGTACTTCATCCATATAAATAATTAATATTGTATGTGTGAAATATACAAATAAAATTGTTATTAGGTCCTCCCTTCACATTTGGGTATGGTAGCTTTTTTTTTTTTTTTTTTTTTTTGGTTTTTGGGCCACACCTGTTTGACGCTCAGGGGTTACTCCTGGCTATGTGCTCAGAAATCGCCCCTGGCTTGGGGGGACCATATGGGACGCCGGGGGATCGAACCGCGGTCCTTCCTTGGCTAGCGCTTGCAAGGCAGGCACTTTACCTCCAGCGCCACCTACCCGGCCCGGTATGGTAGCTTTTAAGCTTACTTTACCAGCTTACTCCTGGATTTGTTTTCAGGGTCACTCCTGGTGATTTCTCAAGGGACCCCATGAGATAGAAACAGTGTTGGCTGTATACAAAACCAGTGCCCTAACACCTGTATTATCTCTCCAGCCCCTATGATAACATTTTAACTAATCCTGAGAAGCTAATCTGCCTAGGCTAATCCACATATAATTAGTTGTCCATAGTCTGCTCTGAAACCATGAGGCCCTAGAGTGGACAGTGCAGTAATTAAAGTGGCTAGGCTGACCCTGCTTAAGGACCTGGCCCCTTCTGTAAGCCATCCTTTTTCCTTGAGCTGTAACCAGCAGGCCCTTCCCTGGCTCTTCTCCACCATTTTCCTCTTCACACTTCGCTCTGTCATCACTTAGCCTGTCTTCAAAGCTCCTCTACTAGTTAGCGCTGTTGTTTTGATCATTGACTTATTCACGTGCTACCATAGAATTCCTATTGATAATATGCCTTTGTAACTGATCTCAATTACTGTTATATTTAGGGTTGTTTGGCATTTCTATCATAGCTAGACTATGCCTCGTTTTATTTCTTATAAATCCTCCCTCCTACTCTTTCCACTGAATAGAACCATTTTCTGCACCCAATTAAGCTTTCAATAAATTCTATCTAATGAAGGTAGAAGTGGTGCCAGGAACTGTCTGCACCACTGGATTTCCAGACATCCAGAAAATTCTTGTAAACACCAAGGACAGCCCTCTGATTCCAAGGTATTTTGTTGGAAGCTCTTACTTTGTGGATTCCAGTTGAAAACATAGCCAGTAGGTTTTGGCTGAATATAAGCAGACATAGCTCTGTTAGCTCAGAAAGATATTTTAGGCTATTAATCATCTTCTTGTAACTCACTCAGAGGTTTTTTAGATATGTTTTTCTACTTTTTTAATTATTATTGGACTTACAAAAATTTTAATAATAAAATGTTCTACTTTTTTTTAATTTTTGGGCAAACCTGGCAATACTCAGGGGTTAGTCCTGGCAGGGCTCAGGGGTGCCAAGGATCAAGCCAGGGTCTGCCATGTGCAAGGCAGGTAACTCAAGAAAATCTATGCTGTGGACAGTTGTTAGGAATATAGTTGGGAATATAGTTCCCTATTTTAGTTGCTGGAGAATGGAGATAGGATGACAGATATTAGGAGAGTGTGATTCAAGCAGTCTCGGGAAAGAACCAACCATACATGGCTCAGTTCTAACATCTCCTGATTCCTAGATTTAGAAATTCAAAGTTCACAGGATTAGTCAGTAAGTCCCGTCCATTTTTTTTTTGACTTCCACAAATAATTGAAATAGATCTTTCAGATTTTACTGGGAAACGACATTTGTTTCCTGAATGAATTTCTGCATTGAATCTTAAGTATTCAAAGAATGTTTAAGATAAAATAAACTAAAAATTAACCTTTCCTAAGGAAAATAATATAGTGGGAAAAGAATGTTCAGAAATGCACAGAGAATACAAGAAGCTCAGTTCAGTCCTCACTCCCATGGTCCCTAATTATCGATAAAAGACCACCCCCATCAGCCATCAGCCACATTCAGCCACTTGCCATGTTTCTTTTGTTGTTGTTGTTTTGGTTTGGTTTTTGGGTCACACCTGGCAACACTCAGGGGTTACTACTGGCTCTACGCTCAGAAATCACTCCTGGCAGGCTCGGGGATCATATGGGATGCCAGGATTCTAACCACCGTCCTTCTGCATGCAAGGCAAACACCCTACCTCCATGCTATCTCTCCAGTCCCCATTTGCCATGTTTAAGCCCTAAGCTGTGCTGGGTGGTTACCTCAAATCCGCTACAAGGCATTACACCAGAATTCAATTAATGGGGCCGGAGGAAGGGGTAGGCGGTTTGACTTGCACTCGGCTAATACACGACGGATCCCGGTTTGAATCTCAGCATCCCTTATGGTCCTCTGAGCCTGCTAGGAGTGACTTCAGAGCGCAGAGCCCGGAGTAAAACCCTGAGCGCCGCCAGGTGTGACCCAAAATCCTAAATAAATAAATAAATAAAAATAGTGCCCCTAGGGCCTGGAGCATAGTACAGCAGGTAGGGTTTTGTCTTGCATGTCCTCTACCTGGGTTTGATCCTATGCACCCCCCCTCCCAATTTTTTTTTTTTTTTTTGGTTTTTTTGGTTTTTGGGTCACACCCGGCAGCGCTCAGGGGTCACTCCTGGCTCTACGCTCAGTAATCGCTCCTGGCAGGCTCGGGGGACCATATGGGATGCCGGGATTCGAATTGATGACCTTCTGCGTGAAAGGCAAACGCCTTACCTTCATGCTATCTCTCCGGCCCCTCCAATTTTTTTTTTAATACAATAGTGTCACTAGATGGTGAGCTGACTTGTTTATTCATAGGACATTAAGCACATTACCTTCTTTTGGAAAGGGAGTGGGATGTTGGAGGTGGGGTTGCCAGAATCACACCCAGTGAGTAGGGGTGCGTGCGGGGGTTGGGGAGAATAACCTAACTCAGGACCTGACCCTGGACTTACCACTTGAGCCACATTCCCGGCCTAGAAAAATGGGTGGCTCTGCTTTAACAGGTGAAGATGGATACATGCGTAGGGAGTGCCCGCGTGATCGTTCCAGCCAAATTCCAGGCTGTTTGTTGCCTTGCAGAGCTGGGAGCCTGGGGCCTCTTGGCCTGACCGAAACAACAGTGCGGCTGATTGTGCGGCTCCTTTCCTTTGGCGACAGTCAGAGGCCACTTAGCGTCCGCAACGGTACCCAAGGCCCTTCCCGGGCCTAGCTAGGCTGTCGCGGTGGCAGCAGTGTTAGCGGAGTTGAAATTGACCCGCGCACCTTTTTCAAAATCTCCCGGCTTCCTGTTGGGAGCCCCGAGCGGGGCGTGGCTGGGCCCTGGGGCGGGGCGTGGGCGGAGCCGGCGGGGCGCAGAGGCTCTTCATTGGTGCGAGCTTGGCCAATGGGGATCGCGCGTGCCAGGGCCAAGTTTTCCCTGGAGGTCGCGCCCCGGGCCCGGTGCGGAGAGCGGGGCGGGCGCCGGGGCGGGCTGGGTGCGCAGCTGGCGAGCCGGAGCGCGGGGCGCCTGGCCCGGGTGGGAAGTGCGTGCGTGTCCTGCGGACCCGCGGGAGCCGGGTAGGTCGGTGGAGCGGGGCGCTTGGTGGAGGTCCGGGGAGGGTGGCGACTGTTGCGCGGCGCGTGGGGGTGGCTGACACCCGATCCTGCTGCTGCTGTCTCGCTGCGCTGCCGGAATCTCAGGCAGCCCTTGCAAACAGGTCGGGCTGCATATTTGGAGCGAGTGTGTTGTCTGTCCCATGTGGAGTGAGAAAGAGAGAGAGAGAGAGAGAGAAAAGACTGGATGCGGTGTGTTCTTGCGTGAACGCACCAAAGTTTTCCCTCCTGGCTCTTCAGCCTCTACTTACCCTTTCTTGGCTTACTAGAAACCGGTGGGTGCTGAGTCCGCTTTGCAAGAGAATTCTCTCTCCTTCCTTCCTTCCTTCCTCCCTTCCCTGCGCTGGGAATCGCAAAAACAAAAAGCCTTCTGTGTCATAGCTGGAACGATTTTCTATCCAGACACCAAGCACCTTTTTTTGTATTCTTATATTTGGAGATCTTTATATATATATATATATACTTTTCTTGCCACCTTCTCCAAGAAAAAGCGGGCTCGTGGAGGGCAAACGTTCTACAAAAGTGTTCAGCCATCAGTACATGATGATGCACGCAGGGGCTAGGACAGGCTGGCAGTCAGGCCAACCAGTGGTCTGCAATAGCACCTTGACAGCTGTTGGGGTTGGGAAGGAAGGTTCATGCCCAGGATGAAGGCAATGGGTACCACCAATGTCCTCGTTGCGCATGAGTGCTTTCTTTTCTTTTCTTTTCTTTTTTTTTTTTTTTTTTTTTTTTAATGTAGAGCCTGTTGTAATGCTTGGAAACCATTTTACTGGGGCTGGAGAAGGAATAACCAGTAAGCTTGCCTTGCTAGTCGTCCACTCAGGTCTATTTGGGCATCTCATACAGGGTCCCTTGAGTCTCCAGGTGTGATCACTGAGCACAGAGCCAGGAAAATGTCCCGCGTACAACCAGGTGGCACATAAAATAAATAAGTAAATAGGAAACTTAAAATTGAAGGAAAAAAGAAAAACAACATTACTTAATCCTACAGTTTCAAACAAACAAAAGCGGCCTTACTTTTTGACTGGAAATACATACATAGCTCAGTTCAGCAGCAAGTCTCTGCCTTGAAAGGCTCCTGTGTTTCCTTTTCTAAATGTTTGGTTTAGCCCGAAGTAGCATTTACCAAGTGCCACATGATCCTGTGTTTGGTTTATCCTTATTTTCGTTCTCTTTTGCATCTGTTTAGTTCTATCACAAATCCCACATAAGCTATTCTTGGGGCCAGTGAGTGTCCAGAAGTCAAAGGGAAGGAAACTTCCTCCTATCAGATTAGGGTATGGTTTGGTGTGTTTTTTAAATGGGAAAACACAGGGTAGAGTCTGTCCTTTGACCATGTCCTTGCACCCACACAGCTGGAGTTTATCATTGACTATCCCCTGTGTCCCAGCCTTCTCAACAAGAAAGGTTTCAAGGCAAATTGGGTTGTGGTCGAAGTGGTCAGGCCTCTTTCTCTGTCTTTGTCTACCACCTAGAGAGGCTCAATATGTAGCAAAGCTGGAGGTGTGGGAACTCCTACTCTAGACTTCCTGGAGCTGACATGACTGTGTTATTCTAAATCAATTCACTTGTTGTGCCCGAGCGCATACACTTTATAACATAGATGTCCAGTGACTTGTCTGCACTGGAGGAACTGTTGGTGACTTTGAAAATTATTTATTTGAATGCTTTTAAATCTTATGGGTCACACCCGGCAGTGCTTAGGAGATACTCCTGGCTCCATGCTCAGAAATTGCTCCAGGCAGGCACAGGGCACCATATGGGACGCCTGGATTCGAACTGATGACCTTCTGCATGAAAGGCAAATGCCTTACCTCCATGTTATCTCTCCGGCCCCTCAAATCTTTTTAATGCATTCGTTTTACAAGGTGAAGTATTTATTGAGAATATACTATGTGCTTTATATTCTAGGTAAATATCCTATGAATTTACTATGTCTTTACAATAGCCTTCATTATATTCTTTTAACAACCTTAGAGAATAATGCTTTGTATCCGTTCTTACTGGGGGTTGGAGACACTGAATTTCTGATAAAGGCTTTTTGATTTTTTTATTTTTGGGCCACATCTGGAGGTGCTCAAGGGTTCCTCCTGACTCTGCACTCAGGAATAACTTTTGTAGGTTTAGGGGACCATATGGGATGCCAGGGATCAAACCCATGCTGGCCGCATGCAAGACAAATACCCTACCCTCTGAGGAATTTATAACTCATTGCTTCTTCCAGCTATTAAACTGTAGATCTAGGGTTAACTCCTCAGCCATACCAGCTTGCTACAGTTTGTACAAATTATGTATGCTAAAGTATGCACAAACATGCACAAATTGTAGTTTTGTTCTTTATATGTGTTATGTGACATTATAATGTAGTTCCTTTCTCTCCCCCTCAGGTAAAACAAATGAGGTCCTGAATGGAGACCATGATAAGGAACAGAAGGATCCTTATTTTGTGGAGACCCCCTATGGGTATCAGCTGGATTTAGATTTTCTCAAATATGTGGATGATATACAAAAAGGAAACACCATCAAGAAACTGAACATCCAGAAAAGGCGGAAACCATCTGTGCCATGCCGGGAATCAAGGACCACAGCTGCCCACCAAGGGCCGTGGACTTCCACTGAGTCCCTCTCCTCCTCCAACAGCGATGAGAGCAAGCAGTCCCCCAACTTTCTCCTAGCCAGAAGCCAAGTTCCTTCAGCGTCAGTCTCAAGACCCCCAGCCCCTCTAGAGACTTCACCCACTTTTCTTGCCATTCCAGAAAATCGGCAGTTACCTCCACCCTCACCCCAACTCCCAAAACACAATCTTCATGTCACCAAGACGCTAATGGAGACACGGAGAAGGCTAGAACAGGAACGTGTCACCATGCAGGTGGCCCCAGGTGAGTTCCGAAGGCCTAGACTGGCTAGTTTTGGGGGCCTGGGCTCAACGAGCTCACTCTCCTCCTTTATGAGCTCTGGAAACCACAATCCTGCCATGCATCAGCTTCAGAACGGCTATCAGGGCAATGGGGACTTTGGAGGCTATGCCCCAACTGCCGCCACCGCTTCTTCCATGGGAAGCTCTGTACGTCACAGCCCCCTGAGCTCGGGCATCTCCACTCCAGTGACCAATGTGAGCCCCATGCATCTGCAGCACATCCGGGAGCAGATGGCCGTGGCTTTGAAACGCCTCAAGGAGCTGGAAGAGCAAGTGCGAACAATCCCTGTGCTCCAGGTCAAGATCTCTGTCTTACAAGAGGAGAAGAGGCAACTGGCTTCCCAGCTTAAGAGCCAGAGAGCCGCAGCCCAGAACGATGCATGTGGCATGCGAAAACGGTCCTTCAGTGCGGGAAACGCCTCCCAGCTGGATCAGCTCTCCAGGGTCCGGAGGCGTGGTGGGGAATTATACATTGACTATGAGGAAGAAGAGATGGAAAGCGTAGAGCAGAGCACACAGAGGATAAAAGAGTTCCGGCAGCTCACTGCAGACATGCAGGCCCTGGAGCAGAAGATTCAGGACAGCAGCTATGAGGCCGCCCCAGAGCTCAGGGAGAATGGAGATTGCCAGACTCCCCAGTGCAGGTCTGTGGCTGTGGGGGTTGATGAAGCCATGGATGACATAATCGTGTACCACAGGAACTCTAGGTCTCGTAAGGATGCTGCTGTAGGGACAGCCATTGAATCAAAGGATCTGGGCATTAGCGTGACTGAGGCCATGCTTGGAGTAACGACAGAAGCAGATAAGGAAATTGAATTGCAGCAGCAGACCATCGAAGCCCTAAAGGAGAAGATCTACCGCCTAGAAGTGCAGCTTAAAGAAACCACACATGACAGGGAAATGACAAAACTCAAACATGAGCTGCAGGCTGCCGGGTCCAGGACAAAAGTAGATAAAGCCACCATGGCTCAGCCTCTTGTGTTTAGCAAAATGGTGGAGGCTGTGGTGCTGACTAGAGACCAGATGTCCGGCGATCACGTGGACAGAGTTGACGTGGGTGTGAGCACCTCTATACAGACCTGCAGCGTGGGCCTCCTCTGTCAGCCCAATTATAAGCACAAAGCTGTGGGACCCGAGCTACCCATGAACTTGTGGGTTGTTAAGGAAAGGGTGGAAACGAGTGACCGAGCTGCTGGGAGGGCTTTGGAGACCTCTGAGAAGAGTGTGGGCGTGGAAATCAGCATCTGTGAAACAGGCAGCAACACAGAAGAGTCTGTCAGTGGCTTGGCACTGTGTAAGAACAATCTGGATCTCAAAGATGTGCGGTCCATAGGCTGCGGCGACTGCTCCGTGCAGGTGACTGTCCGCCCTCTCCAGACGTACACTTCACGGGGTGTGAGCACCGAGGCAGTTAACCAAGTGGAAGCTGCTGTCATGGCCGTGCCTCATACCACAAGCCAGCACACCAGTACGGCTTTGGCACAAGTGAACCAGTTCACCAACACTGAGACGGCCACACTTACAGAATCTTGCACCAGCACCATCGTGAGCACTCTGGATAAACAGACCAACACCCAGGTTGTGGAGATGCGGACAGTGGCCGTGGGTGAAGGCCGAGTCAGGGATGTCAGCCCCTCTGTGAAAACACGGTCTGTGGGAGTGGGGACCATGCTCTCTGGCAGTGCTGGTTTTGACAGGCCATCGGCTGTGAAGACCAAAGAGTCAGGTGTGGGGCAGATAAACATTAGTGACAACTATTTAGTGGGGCTCAAGATGAGGACCATCGCTTGTGGACCTCCCCCATTGACTGTGGGGCCCACTGCCAGCAAGAGGAGTGTGGGTGTGGGGGATCAGCTTGTCGGAGAGTGGCTCGACAACCCCCAGCCTGCAACCCCTCCCGGAATGGTGACAGGTTTGGATCACTACATTGAGCTTGTCCAGAAACTCCTAGCAGAACAGCAGACGCTGCTGGCCGAGAATTATAGCGAACTGGCCGAAGCCTTTGGGGAACCCCACTCACAGATTGGCTCCCTCAATTCACAACTCATCAGCACCCTCTCCTCCATCAATTCCGTCATGAAATCGGCAAGCACCGAGGAACTGAGGAATGCTGACCTCCCGAAAATGACTATAGGTAAGATCACAGGGAGAGATGGGTGGCCTTCTGAGGGACCTGGGGATGAGGAAGAATGGGGTCCAGGTATTTCCAGGAAGTGTCCAGCTTTGGAGAACTGCTGAAACTTTGTCTTTGGAACTGTGAAGAAAACTCCAGAATAGTCAAGGTAGATAGAATGCAAACCAAGAACCAAAATCTGTAAGCAGCTCCCTAGATTTCTCTTTGATAGTTCCTTTGGCCTCTGGCTGAGAACTAAAAGTAGATGGAGAAATAACAAAGCAGTGTAGTCCAGTTTGGGATCATTTCTTTATTCTTTGTCTACCAGTTATTTTCATGCTCAATTTTTACAGAGTTATATAAGCCTGAAAATAGGGGCCAAAGCTGTAGCGCAGCGGTTGGCCCTTTGCCTTGCATGTGGCTGACCCAGGACGGACCTCGGTTCGATCCCCGGCATCCCATATGGTCCCCCAAGCCAGGAGCGATTTATGAGCACATAGTCAGAAATAACCCCTGAGTGTCACTGGGTGTGGCCCCCCCAAAAGAAAGAGTGGTATAAGCCTAAAATAAACTCCCATATTGTCTCTACCCACAGTTGCCAGCATGTTACATATATTAAATGCTGCCATGAAATGTTTATTATCAAAACTTGGACTTCATGAACAACTTCACAAATTTATAAACTCAGCCGAAGGGGATTGAATTCCTACCCTGTTTTAAGCATAGGTTTCAAAGAGAGTGAACCCAAAACCAAGCAGAGTCTGTGGCCTCTCGGTGCTAACATTCTAGGTGGGCTCAGGTAACAAGCAATCAACCTAAGAGAGTAAATAGTGGGGAGATGTGCTGTGGAGAAGAACATTCCTATATAGAACAGTGAAGTGGTGGTGATTGGAGTGGGTGCCTTTGAATTGAAATGGTTCTGGATGGTCTCTGTTAAGGTGATAGAACTCAGAAGAAGGAAGCCTTCTCTCACTGTTTCTTTGTTCTTGATGCTTACAGTTTTTCTTCTCATCCTTTCCTTTGCTCATTGAGATTCCTGCTCAGCCCTCTTTCTCCTTGAATGGAAGCAAAAACTGGGGCTGGAGAGAAATAGTATAGTGGGCAGGATGCTTACTTTGCATGTAGCCAACCCTAATTCTATCCCCAGGAATCCCTGAGCACTTCCAGGAGTGATCCCTGAGTGTAGAGCCAGGAGTAAGCCTGGAGCACTGGTTGGTATGGCCCCAAAACAAAACTAAATAAGTAAATGGAAGCAGTTAATTGAGAGATCACCCTGGGAGATTTTGTAACCGATTACTATTTCCCTGTGAGGTACACTAAAAACTATTTTCCCTGTTATCCACTGCCTGTGTTGGGGCCAATG